>NC_086445.1:1024838206-1025138206 GCF_028390025.1 Pseudophryne corroboree
CACTGGGAGTCGTGCGTCCCGGCCGTTGCCTAGGAGCTTGGACGCCACACCTCCCGCTGACCCCCGCCTAGCAACAGGCTGACACCAGTCGCTGGGGGCCACCGCACTCCTTGGCAGCAGGGACACCAGAAGCAGTAGGTGTTCCCCGTTGCTTAGGTTCTTGGTACGTGTAGCAGGGCAGCTGCACTTAGTTAATTTAGGTTCTGAGTGGTGATTGGGGCAGCATCATTTATATTCCTCGCCTGGTCCAGGGACGAAACTAGGGGGGGGCTAGGGGGGCAGGCGACCTGGGCGCCAGATTGGAGGGGGCGCCGAGACCCCCTAACACCCGCCGCGGTACATACTTTTAAACCCCCTTCTCCCGAGTGCCCAGCTCGGGGGGCGGGGTTTTGCGGAATGACGCCACGGCGCAAACGCGTCATTCCACGAAATCCCGCCGGAGGAGGGAGAAGGGGGAGCCCGGAGCCGCGCAGACGAGGAGGGAGAGGCGGCTGAAGAGCGGCGAGAACCGCTTCAAATGTAAGTCAGCCCCTCTCCCTTCCTCTCTCTCTCTCTCCCTCCACCACCTGCCGCAATGTGTAAAATGGGGACCTGTGCCTGCCGCTATGTGTAAAATGGGGACCTGTGCCTGCCGCTATGTGTAAAATGGGACCTGTGCCTGCCGCTATGTGTAAAATGGGGACACTTGCCAGCGTACTGTGTAAAATGGGGACCTGTGCCTGCCGCTATGTGTAAAATGGGGACACTTGCCAGCGTACTGTGTAAAATGGGGACCTGTGCCTGCCGCAATGTGTAAAATGGGGACACTTTTTCCTGCCGCAATGTGTAAAATGGGGACACTTTTTCCTGCCGCAATGTGTAAAATGGGGACACCTGTCTGCCGCAATGTGTAAAATGGGGAATGGGGACACTTGCCTGTCGTACTGTGTAAAATGGGGACACTTTTTCCTGGATATGAAATGTATGTTAGAAAAGGCAGTTTCTCAGGTAAAAAAGTTCTGAAAGAGATATATATATATATATATATATAAATGACTACCTTGCCCCGGGTGACAAAAATCCTAGTTTCGGCCCTGCCTGGTCACTCCCAAAACGCTGGTGATAGTTCTTAGTTCCTGTTTCAGTGTGAACCTGTCAGCTCGTAGGATATCCTGTCAGCCTGTGTTGTGCCCATGACCCGGAAAACTTGCTCGATTGATTACCTGATCAGATCCAGCCAGCCTTGTGTTCAGGTTTTTGTGGAGGTTCCACACAAACATTGCTTTGCCTGCATTTCTCTGACGTCCTAAGTGGATGCTGGGGACTCCGTCAGGACCATGGGGAATAGCGGCTCCGCAGGAGACAGGGCACAAAAGTAAAAGCTTTAGGATCAGGTGGTGTGCACTGGCTCCTCCCCCTATGACCCTCCTCCAAGCCTCAGTTAGGTTTTTGTGCCCGGCCGAGAAGGGTGCAATCTAGGTGGCTCTCCTAAAGAGCTGCTTAGAGTAAAAGTTTTATTAGGTTTTTTATTTTCAGTGAGTCCTGCTGGCAACAGGCTCACTGCAACGAGGGACTTAGGGGAGAAGAAGTGAACTCACCTGCGTGCAGGATGGATTGGCTTCTTAGGCTACTGGACACTAGCTCCAGAGGGACGATCACAGGTACAGCCTGGATGGGTCACCGGAGCCGCGCCGCCGACCCCCTTGCAGATGCTGAAGAGAGAAGATGTCCAGAAATCGGCGGCTGAAGACTTCTCAGTCTTCATGAGGTAGCGCACAGCACTGCAGCTGTGCGCCATTGCTCTCAGCACACTTCACACCAACGGTCACTGAGGGTGCAGGGCGCTGGGGGGGGCGCCCTGGGCAGCAATGAAAGTACCTATACTGGCTAAAAATACATCACATATAGCCTCTGGGGCTATATGGATGTATTTAACCCCTGCCAGGTTGTCAGAAAAACGGGAGAAGAAGCCCGCCGAAAAGGGGGCGGGGCCTATTCTCCTCAGCACACAGCGCCATTTTCCCTCACAGAACTGCTGGTGGGAAGGCTCCCAGGCTCTCCCCTGCACTGCACTACAGAAACAGGGTTAAAACAGAGAGGGGGGGCACTTATTTGGCGATATGATTATATATTAAGATGCTATAAGGGAAAACACTTATATAAAGGTTGTCCCTGTATAATTATAGCGTTTTGGTGTGTGCTGGCAAACTCTCCCTCTGTCTCCCCAAAGGGCTAGTGGGGTCCTGTCCTCTATCAGAGCATTCCCTGTGTGTGTGCTGTGTGTCGGTACGTGTGTGTCGACATGTATGAGGACGATGTTGGTGAGGAGACGGAGCAATTGCCTGTAATGGTGATGTCACTCTCTAGGGAGTCGACACCGGAATGGATGGCTTATTTAGGGAATTACGTGATAATGTCAACACGCTGCAAGGTCGGTTGACGACATGAGACGGCCGGCAAACAAATTAGTACCTGTCCAGGCGTCTCAAACACCGTCAGGGGCTTTAAAACGCCCATTTACCTCAGTCGGTCGACACAGACACAGACACGGACACTGACTCCAGTGTCGACGGTGAAGAAACAAACGTATTTTCCTTTAGGGCCACACGTTACATGTTAAGGGCAATGAAGGAGGTGTTACATATTTCTGATACTACAAGTACCACAAAAAAGGGTATTATGTGGGATGTGAAAAAACTACCTGTAGTTTTTCCTGAATCAGATAAATTAAACACCCCTTAGGGTGGATAAGGCGCTCACACGCTTATCACAAGTGGCGTTACCGTCTCCAGATACGGGCGCCCTCAAGGAGCCAGCTGATAGGAGGCTGAAAAAATATCCTAAAAAGTATATACACACATACTGGTGTTATACTGCGACCAGCGATCGCCTCAGCCTGGATGTGCAGCGCTGGGGTGGCTTGGTCGGATTCCCTGACTGAAAATATTGATACCCTTGACAGGGACAGTATTTTATTGACTATAGAGCATTTAAAGGATGCATTTCTATATATGCGAGATGCACAGAGGGATATTTGCACTCTGGCATCAAGAGTAAGTGCGATGTCCATATCTGCCAGAAGATGTTTATGGACACGACAGTGGTCAGGTGATGCAGATTCCAAACGGCACATGGAAGTATTGCCGTATAAAGGGGAGGAGTTATTTGGGGTCGGTCCATCGGACCTGGTGGCCACGGCAACAGCTGGAAAATCCACCTTTTTTTTACCCCAAGTCACATCTCAGCAGAAAAAGACACCGTCTTTTCAGCCTCAGTCCTTTCGTCCCCATAAGGGCAAGTGGGCAAAAGGCCAGTCATATCTGCCCAGGGATAGAGGAAAGGGAAGAAGACTGCAGCAGGCAGCCCATTCCCAGGAACAGAAGCCCTCCACCGCTTCTACCAAGTCCTCAGCATGACGCTGGGGCCGTACAAGCGGACTCAGGTGCGGTGGGGGGTCGTCTCAGGAGTTTCAGCACGCAGTGGGCTCACTCGCAAGTGGACCCCTGGAGCCTACAAGTAGTATCCCAGGGGTACAGATTGGAAATTCGAGACGTCTCCCCCTCGCAGGTTCCTGAAGTCTGCTTTACCAACGTCTCCCTCCGACAGGGAGGCAGTATTGGAAACAATTCACAAGCTGTATTCCCAGCAGGTGATAATCAAAGTACCCCTCCTACAACAAGGAAAGGGGTATTATTCCACACTATATTGTGGTACTGAAGCCAGACGGCTCGGTGAGACCTATTCTAAATCTGAAATATTTGAACACTTACATACAAAGGTTCAAATCAAGATGGAGTCACTCAGAGCAGTGATAGCGAACCAGGAAGAAGGGGACTATATGGTGTCCCTGGACATCAGGGATGCTTACCTCCATGTCCCAATTTGCCCTTCTCACCAAGGGTACCTCAGGTTCGTGGTACAGAACTGTCACTATCAGTTTCAGACGCTGCCGTTTGGATTGTCCACGGCACCCCGGGTCTTTACCAAGGTAATGGCCGAAATGATGATTCTTCTTCAAAGAAAATGGACGATCTCCTGATAAGGGCAAGGTCCAGAGAACAGTTGGAGGTCGGAGTAGCACTATCTCAAGTAGTTCTACGACAGCACGGGTGGATTCTAAATATTCCAAAATCGCAGCTGTTTCCGACGACACGTCTGCTGTTCCTAGGGATGATTCTGGACACAGTCCAGAAAAGGGTGTTTCTCCCGGAGAAGAAAGCCAGGGAGTTATCCGAGCTAGTCAGGAACCTCCTAAAACCAGGAAAAGTGTCAGTGCATCATTGCACAAGGGTCCTGGGAAAAATGGTGGCTTCTTACGAAGCGATTCCATTCGGCAGATTTCACGCAAGAACTTTTCAGTGGGATCTGCTGGAAAAATGGTCCGGATCGCATCTTCAGATGCATCAGCGGATAACCCTGTCTCCAAGGACAAGGGTGTTTCTTCTGCGGTGGCTGCAGAGTGCTCATCTATTAAAGGGCCGCAGATTCGGCATTCAGGACTGGGTCCTGGTGACCACGGATGCCAGCCTGAGAGGCTGGGGAGCAGTCACACAGGGAAAAAATTTCCAGGGAGTGTGATATAGTCTGGAGACTTCTCTCCACATAAATATACTGGAGCTAAGGGAAATTTACAATGCTCTAAGCTTAGCAAGACCTCTGCTTCAAGGTCAGCCAGTATTGATCCAGTGGGACAACATCACGGCAGTCGCCCACGTAAACAGAAAGGGCGGCACAAGAAGCAGGAGGGCAATGGCAGAAACTGCAAGGATTCTTCGCTGGGCGGAAAATCATGTGATAACACTGGCAGCAGTGTTCATTCCGGGAGTGGACAACTAGGAAGCAGACTTCCTCAGCAGGCACGACCTCCACCCGGGAGAGTGGGGACTTCATCGGGAAGTCTTCCACATGATTGTGAACCGTTGGGAAAGACCAAAGGTGGACATGATGGCGTCCCGCCTGAACAAAAAACTGGACAGGTATTGCGCCAGGTCAAGAGACCCTCAGGCAATAGCTGTGGACGTTCTGGTAACACCGTGGGTGTACCAGTCGGTGTATGTGTTCCCTCCTCTGCTTCTCATACCCAAGGTACTGAGAATTATAAGACGTAGAGGAGTAAGAACTATACTCGTGGCTCCGGATTGGCCAAGAAGGACTTGGTACCCGGAACTTCAAGAAATGCTCACAGAGGACTCATGGCCTCTGCCGCTAAGAAGGGACTTGCTTCAGCAAGTACCATGTCTGTTCCAAGACTTACCGCGGCTGCGTTTGACGGCATGGCGGTGGAACGCCGGATCCTAAGGGAAAAAGGCATTCCGGAAGAGGTCATTCCTACCCTGGTCAAAGCCAGGAAGGAGGTGACCGCACAACATTATCACCACATGTGGCGAAAATATGTTGCGTGGTGTGAAGCCAGGAAGGCCCCACGAAGAAATTTCAACTCGGTCGATTCCTGCATTTCCTGCAAACAGGAGTGTCTATGGGTCTCAAATTGGGGTCCATTAAGGTTCAAATTTCGGCCCTGTCAATTTTCTTCCAGAAAAAAAATTGGCTTCAGTTCCTGAAGTCCAGAAGTTTGTCAAGGGAGTATTGCATATACAACCCCCTTTTGTGCCTCCAGTGGCACTGTGGGATCTCAACGTAGTTCTGGGATTCCTCAAATCACATTGGTTTAAACCGCTCAAATCTGTGGATTTGAAATATCTCACATGGAAAGTGACCATGCTGTTGGCCCTGGCCTCGGCCAGGCGAGTGTCAGAATTGGCGGCTTTGTCTCACAAAGCCCATATCTGATTGTCCATTCGGACAGGGCAGAGCTGCGGACTCGTCCCCAGTTTCTCCCTAAGGTGGTGTCAGCGTTTCACCTGCACCAGCTTATTGTGGTACCTGCGGCTACTAGGGACTTGGAGGACTCCAAGTTGCTAGATGTTGTCAGGGCCCTGAAAATATAGGTTTCCAGGACGGCTGGAGTCAGGAAAACTGACTTGCTGTTATCCTGTAGGCACCCAAAAAACTGGGTGCTCTTGCTTCTAAGCAGACGATTGCTAGTTGGATGTGTAGTACAATTCAGCTTGCACATTCTGTGGCAGGCCTGCCACAGCCAAAATATGTAAATGCCCATTCCACAAGGAATGTGGGCTCATCTTGGGCGGCTGCCCGAGGGGTCTCGGCTTTACAACTTTGCCGAGCTGCTACTTGCTCAGGGGCACACCCTGGCTGAGGAGGACCTGGAGTTCTCTCATTCGGTGCTGCAGAGTCATCCGCACTCTCCCGCCCGTTTGGGAGCTTTGGTATAATCCCCATGGTCCTGACGGAGTCCCCAGCATCCACTTAGGACGTCAGAGAAAATAAGAATTTACTTACCGATAATTCTATTTCTCGTAGTCCGTAGTGGATGCTGGGCGCCCATCCCAAGTGCGGATTGTCTGCAATACTTGTACATAGTTATTGTTACAAAAATCGGGTTATTATTGTTGTGAGCCATCTTTTCAGAGGCTCCGCTGTTATCATGCTGTTAACTGGGTTCAGATCACAGGTTGTACAGTGTGATTGGTGTGGCTGGTATGAGTCTTACCCGGGATTCAAAATCCTTCCTTATTGTGTACGCTCGTCCGGGCACAGTATCCTAACTGAGGCTTGGAGGAGGGTCATAGGGGGAGGAGCCAGTGCACACCACCTGATCCTAAAGCTTTTACTTTTGTGCCCTGTCTCCTGCGGAGCCGCTATTCCCCATGGTCCTGACGGAGTCCCCAGCATCCACTACGGACTACGAGAAATAGAATTATCGGTAAGTAAATTCTTATTTTCTGTATATAACATCTTTGAGCATTGTTGCTGTCACTGTTTATTTGGTTGCTTATAACATCTTAGAGCATTGTTGCTGTCACTGTTTATTTGGTTGCTTATAACATCTTAGAGCATTGTTGCTTTCACAATCACTCATATATTTAGTGTATATGCTTTCAACATTCTGTGCAATTTGATACGTGCAATTTGGTTGTGTTTTGATTTGAACTCTCTCCTCAGTCCGTGCCTTGATTCCTATGTTGGGATTTCGGTGGCCGCGCCGCTCATAATCTGTTCATTGTCCTTCTGTATTCTCTCTTGTTGGTAGTCTCGCAGGTTTTAGTTAGCTTTTCCCTTACTCACTCGCAGTCTCAGTTGGTACCTTGTTACCTCATAAGACCTGGGGGCATTGGAGTCTGTGCGGACCTTATTCGCCCATTCAAACGTGGCTGCTATAGAAGACTAGCTCTGCAGGCACCAACCCACCACTGGGAGGAGTAACGGAGTCAGGGGTAGAGTAGGAGTTGTTGCGCTCATTTATACTAGCCGCAGCTTCTCCCGTGAGTACTGGAACTCCCCGGTTGCCACACACTCCCCTGATTTCCAGGAACTCAGTTCATAACAAATACACTTCTCGGTGTGTGCATATGAATCTGTACTGCAATTCTAAATGCACTGCATGCACGGTGCAACTCAGACACAGGTGCAGATGAAAAACATTGCACAAGGGAAAAAAACTAGTGATGAGCGGATTCGGTTTTACTCGGTTTTACTCGGTTTTACTCGGTTCTCAAAACGGCATCTTATTGGCTCACGGATGTCACGTGTTTTGGATAGCCAATAAGATGCCGTTTTGAGAACCGAGTAAAACCGAGTAAAACCGAACCTCGCTCATCACTAAAAAAAACATATAGGCCCCCACAGGAAAAAAAACACACATTGTTCCCCACAGAAAACAATAAAACACATTGGCCCCCACAGGGAAAAAAATGAAAACACATTGGCCTCCACAAGAAAAAAATGAAAACACATTGGCCCCCCCAAAGGAAGAAATAAAACATATTGAACCCCATAGGGAAAATAACAAATGCATTAACCCCCAGCAAAAAAAACCCACATCATCCCCCACAGTAAACAATAGAACACATTGGCCCCCACAAGAAAAAACAGGGTGAGTGGTGTATGTGACGCACCCTGTTAAATGTAGATCTTTCACAGTCACTGTAGTCTTCTCTTTGCAGACATGCTAGACACATTCATACATAGCCAGGGCAGTCCATCATGTTACAGATGACCTTGACCATGTTGGGATGTTTTTTCCCAATTTGCATGGAATACCTTTCAGTATGCCTGGTGTCCCCCAGTTACCAAGGTCTTTACATTTGTGGTTTGGTTATATTCTTCCTGTTATGAAATATTTTCATCTTCACGGAGGGCTGTTAAATTCTTCAAGACTATAAATCATTTCCTGCCAGAGATCTGACCCTTGTCCGATGCGTCTTTATAAATAGCATTGAGCCTTGTTCTGGATGTTTCTGCACCCTATGGCAAGTCAGGTGATAACATGAGGATATGGCGGAAGATAGTGTCTCCTCCAAGTCTACTGTTACATTCCCGTTAGCTCCGGTAATCCGTATGTACTCTACGTAGGAGAGAGCGCAGTAACAGTACATGGTACTTTCTGTAGCCAATGCATTATGGCACACGGCGCAGGGTGAATATATAGAATCCCGAGCTTTATTTTATGGGCAGTGCATATAATGGTCTTCATGCTACTCTGCTACTCTGTGTTCTGCTCGAGCTGCATTACTTACGATCAAACTCAGCATACAGAGGGGTTAGGTTGTGAACACCACGGGGGAACGTAGTTACATTTCCCATGTACTCCCAGTCCCCAGGCTCCCCCACCCTCCCCCCCACACACACACACACTCTTGGCGCCCCTTGTGATTATTAATCATACATTTTAAATGTATTAAAAGTGTTGGGGAAAAAGTCAAATGATTAACTTCAAGGTTAAAGCCTAACACTCATGAAAGGAAAATCCACCTGGAGTTTGAACTAGAATGTTAGAAGTTTTCACGGAGTTCCAAAAATGTATAAAAGCTCTCAGCCTGTGGTTTTGTTCATTTATATGGTAAAATATTTGTAGGATAGGGGGTCCATTATCGTATCATAATTCCAGACTTCAAGTTAGATTCCAGCTAGCACATCTAATCTGGGTCACTTATAAAGCACAGTCAGACTTTCAACATTTAGCATCGTTTGGTAGGTAGAAAATATAAATGGCAATACAGAATGGTAGCTGCCCAATCAATGTAGTAATCCTTCTCAGGAGCATGAAGAAAAAGAGAAATTTTCCCCAGCACACTGAAAAGTATTAGTAATAAGATTTGTATACTACATAATAATAGAAATACAGAGATCTTGGTTGCATATATTTGAAAATATATGATTAAGCTGCAAGACTTCGACAAGGCTTTTCTGATATTGGTAGTCCCTAGCACTATGTGATATGATAATAGCACCCACTGTGGGTCATATAATTGCATATTGTGATACTACATGATAATAGTACATACATAAATATATATGAACGAGTGTTGACAACGTGGATGTCTGTTATTGCAAAACTAATTTTGCAAAGACAGTAGTGCCATCTAATACTGTAATGTATATTTTATATTGTACACATTGATCACAAAAAAATCTTTGTAAACAATATTTGCAGTTTTTCCTCAAGCCACGTAAAGCTGCCCATGGGAGAAGCAGCTGGTCCTGAGATCTACGTCTGTAGCCCTGTGCCTTTGCCCCTGCAACTTGTTGATCATTATAGTGAAGTAGACACTTACAGGAAACTGCAGACACTTGAATTGAAAAGGAAAATTGTTGGGGAAAAGGGGTATACGTGGTATAAACACACTCTCACCTGTGCCACATCCCGTTAGAATATCTGCCTTACTTAGGTCCCTCAGTTACTCTGGTTCCGTTGCATAACTTGGCCAGAGTCAAGTTCCGCAGAAGCATGATCAGGACACAAAGTTTCAGTGTGCCGAGTGTCAAGAGTCTGGTTTCTAATTTATTGCTATTTAATAGAAATACAGAGATCTTGGTTGCATATCTTTGCAAAGATATGATTATGTTGCCAGGCCTCGTCAAGGCTTCTCTGATACTGCCAGTCCCTAATTATTTCTGTATTTCCATCAGAATGTAGTATACAAATCTTACAGCTGATACTTTTCAGTGTACTGAGGGACATTTCTCTTTTTTTCTTCTTTAGAAAATATAAATGACCATCTATCTACCATTAAAAGTACCTGAATAAACACAGTGATGTAACCGCAATTGGCATGTCAATGCCCATGTACGGCAATTAGCAGATGACCCCTACAACTCCATAGATATGTGTAAAAAACAGGCCACAAAGCAAGGAATATTGGTACAGTTACTCAGACCTTATAATGTGTTGTTTAACAACTAAAGTGTTGGAGTTTTGCCTATCAAGTAAGGAAAAGATCATGTGAGGGGAAGATCAGAGAGGAGAAGATTGCAATAGGTAAGACAAGCAATAATGAGGGGATGGACTAGTGTTTTGATAGTGTTGAGGAAGAGGATGGGGTGAATTCTGGAAATATTCCAGAAATGGAACCGACTTGAGTATGTCAGTGACTGAATGTGAGGAGTGAATGATATTGCAGATTCATCAGTGATGCCCAGGCAGCGGACTTGATGAACTGAGGAGATGGTGGTGTTGTTGACAGTGAGGGTAAGGCTCAAGAAGGATTGAAGGGTCCATCAAGACTCTGTCCTTTGCCTCCTACTCTTTTCAGTGTATTCCTCCCATGGGGTCTTCATCAGCTCATTTGGTCTGCAGTGCCATCCTTATGCTGACACCCGGCTCTGCCTGTCATAACTGGACCACTCCCATACCTCCTCTCTCATGTTTCATATACCAAACCATCCATCAGTCATCTCTTCTCAGTGTTTAATATGTCCAAGACTGAACTTGCATTCCACCTTTCTCGATTCTCCACCTATGTCCAACTTTCTCCATCACTGTTGTCAGTCTAACAATTTCTTAAGTTCATCAAGTCTTCTGCCAGGGCTGTTACCTTTGACACCGCCCCAGCAATGTCACTGAGGATGGTGACACACAGCGCACCAAAATTCCAAATATATAAGGGTGTGTGACCTTGTGACACCCCCCATTTCCATCACTCTGGGGGCATGCCTAGCATTCCCGGAGATGCTGGGCTGCTTCCAAAGACTCTCCTTGCACTAACCATCTCCTCCTATAATGTAACAGTGCAGCACCTGGCTCCCAGTCTCTGAGCAGGAGTCTACATTTTCATTGCACCCATTCAGAGTTGATTCCACATCCCTAATGATGCCAGTGCTCTTCCCAATCATTCACTCCCCACATCCAGTCCCTCCTCCAGTTCTATTGGTTTCATCTCCAGACATCTCCAAAATTCGACCCTTGCTCACCCTCATTGTCACTAAAACAATGACCCACTCCTTTATGATCTCTTGTCCTGACTATTGCAGCCTTCTTCTATATGGTCTCCCCCCTGCCACCAGCCTGATCTTTCTTTCATGCGGCATTGCTTCTGGCCTTCCACTGTCCTATCCCCTTCAGAATTCAATTTAAACTCCTCGCCCTCACTTACAAACCTCTTGTCCTCTCAAACGTATCTGACTCCACACTGCCTTCAGTCCATTCTAGTAAGCCACAGACTAACACCTCTCCTCCACACTGATAATATCCTTTCATTCCTGCAAAACTCCTTAACTCTTTCTATCAGACGCTACCCCAGACTCCATTGCTTCAAAACTGCTACATCCCTACCTAACCCGTGCTGTCTTACCACTTCTGTGTCTCAGCAATACCTCCTACCTCTTTTTTTTCGGAATATAAGCTCTCCTCCTCTTTTTTAGTAATGCAAAAATAACTGTTTTCATTCTTCCTTCACAGGTAAAGTTTTAGTGAACAGTGAGATGGGAATGAGTAGATCTGCAGTACTGGTCGCAGCTTATCTGATGATCTTCCATCACATGACTATTCTAGAAGCACTAATGACCCTACGCAAAAAACGAGCCATCTACCCTAATGACGGGTTTATTATGCAGTTGCGAGAACTTAATGAAGCATTACTGGAAGATCGTGAATATTTTGATCCCGATGAAGATGATGAAGATAAAAATAGTCAAGGCTCTGTCATACAAGCTAAAGCCCACTCCATAGTTGTGGAAGAAGAAGACGTGGAGAGCGTCATGGGTGCCAAGGTTCACTCTATCACTGTTGTGGAAGAGGACACGGCTAGCATCATGGGCAGTGCAATGAGTCTGATGGGGAAGTCAAGTGTAGTTTCTAAACAGCCTACGCTCATCGATGAAGATGAAGAGGAAAAGATTTATGAAGAGTGGAGGAGAAAACAAGGACTTCCACCAAGGGACACACCGGACAAAGAAAATGGGCTAGGCCTAACGCTTCCTGAGGATGGCGATGTAAGTGAAGAGTATGTACAACAAATGGTTTATAAGTGGCAGAAGGAAAATGCTAAATTTCAGTCATCTGAGCATGGAGATGACAGAAGCTCTCTGATGAGTGAGAGAAGTTATTCACCAAGTGAAATTAGTGATGTAGAAAGCGTCACATCTCAGGAAATACGGATGTTGAAACAACAATTTGAAGCAAGCAGAATGAAGAGAATGACCAGAGGACGTACAGATTCAGTTTCTACTGACAGCACTTGGGATATGTGGAACCAAAGGCTCTTGGAAATTGAGAATGAAGTCAAAACCAAAACTGAAAAAGATGATAAAAAAAGAGAAAAGGATATTGATGAGAAAAGCCTTTGTTCAGAAGCTGGATCTTTGTTTAACTTTTGCAAAAACAACAAACATAAACTTACCCCTTTGGAGAGGTGGAAAATCAAAAGAATTCAGTTTGGATATCACAAAAAAGATTCAGAGACTTCAGATTCTCAAAATAAAGAGGAAAGTGGTGGCAAAAAAGAAGGTGACGAACTGAGCCAGTCAGACATTGACGTAACAGCCTACCAAGCATGGAAGTTAAAGCACCAGAAGAAAGTTGGCAATGAAAACAAAGAGGAAATTGTGGAACTTACCAAAGGAGAAGACACGGCAACTGCAAAACGTAAACAAAGAAGGGCAGAGATCCTGGAACGTTCAAAGCAGAATCTGGAGGAGAGCCAGTCGATTTGTGGCTGGGATAATGAAAGTTCTATAAGTGGCAGCATCCCACTGTCTGCCTTTATCCAAAGTGCACCTTCAGCTAGTGGTCCTAATGAGACAGGGTCCGTATTGAGCATGCAGAGCAACAGGTCACGACAATCTCACACAAGGAGTTCTGTAGGCGCAGCACAAGTTCCTACTGTGCTTCCACCAAATTTACCATCCGGACCAGTTGATGCCATTTCCATAGCAAGCATTCAGAATTGGATAGCTAATGTGGTGACTGAAACCATTGCTCAAAAGCAGAATGAGATCATGAATATGTCCCGTGCTCCTTCAGTTCTAAGCATGAACTCTGGAGATCCTGGCAGAAAAGCAGATGATGAAAGATCTTCAGTACTTGGTGCAGCCGGAGGTTCTTGTTTGTCTGGTTCTGGATTTCAGCACCGTGACTTCAAAAGCACAGACTCTGTATTGTCCTACAACACATCTATGAGCGCAAATACAAATATGTCTAGTGCAAAGAGAAAAATTACCCAAACAAGTGTCCCGCTGTATGGACTTTTTATGGATGATGTGGATCTGAAAAAACTCAACCAGAAGGAAAATGAGATGAGAGAAGAGTTGACTGGAAAATTGTCCCAGTATAGAAAGGAAAAAGTTGAATCTGACAATAAGCGTAGTTATATGTTCAAGAAGAAAAAAGCTAAAGGCACTGATGATGATGAGGAAGAAGATAAAGGAAGTATCTCAAGTGCTAAGTTCCAGAGTTCTAGATTGTCCTCAAATCGGGAATGGGACAAATGTGAAAAATCTTCCTATCTGGGTAATTGTTCAAATGTCAAGTCTACAAGTTCAGAATTAGAAAGAAATGTTAGTACATGGCTCAGTGGGGTGAAAACAGAAGGCAGTGCAATTTCACAAGGGAGAACTTCTGAACGATACTCAAGAAAATCAGAATATCAGAGAGAGGAGAATTCTGAAATCAATGGCTATGCCAGGAAGTTACTAGAAGATGACAAAGAGATTTCTTCATCTTATCAGAGTTACAGAGAAACTAACAGAGCCACGTCGCGATTTTCAACATCTTCTGAAGAGGAGACCAGTTACTTCAAGAGTTCTACAGGCAACACGTCTCAATATATGAAGGATCAGAGAATAGAGCCATATTTTGGTGACCAGTCACAAGAGGCAAATGAGAATATTGATGTCACCGGTAGTAGAAGACCCAGAACAAGTCATTTAGAAGATCCTGAGGAGTCAGATAATTCCGATACGTTTGACTTGGGTTCCAAAAGGAAATTTACCCAGAGCTTAGGGAAGAGTGAAGACAATGAGCATGAAGAGGACAATGACCCATCGGAAAGTCATAGTTCCGGAGGTCGATGGTCTCGTGACAGAAAGAGCAAAGTTGAGGCAGAGGAAATGGATGATGACGATATAATTGCAGCATGGAGGAGCAGACAAGAGGAAACCAAAGCAAAACTTCGGAGACACAAAAAAGATACCTGAAAACGAACCCTGAGCACTTCTTTTCTAGAATAGTAATCCTACCACGATAGCAATGTCAACCGTCATAAAAACTGACTTACCCCTATATTGTAGCTGCCCTATGCATATCCTTTTCAGCTTTTTGTTTCCTTGTTGGCTTTTCAGTTTTCCAATTTAGTTGCCTGTGACAACCATTTCTTTGCAGCTGCCACCTCTCACCCTGACATTACTATATTTCAATTAGCTGGCAAAAATAAAATGCTACACAATACAGTGTTTTATATAAACATCAAATTCACAGAATAGCAACACAATGGCTCAGCTGATCCATTTATCTGCAATTGCCAGGGTGCCTACATAATTCATCCGCATGAAATGCATGGCAATATTTATATCATATTGTATATTAAACAGCAGGATTTAGCAGACTACGGATTGCTGTTATTAAGTGTAAACGACCTACACATTTTGTAATTAAAATAATTTTAATACAGATTATTTTTTTTAAAGATGAAAGCAGTCTTTATAAAATATCCAATTATGTGATTGCCATTTATGAAGTTTATAATGTAACATTTTGACAATAAACAGTATTGTTTTCATGCTCTAATGTGCTGGTTATTTACTGTCTGTGTGTTCTAGTCTTTTGCATTGTTTAGGGGGCTTATTCTGCACCCCCAAAATGTGTTCAAATCCTGGTAGGTGTGGTATGTCATTTGAAGTTAATAATGTACATCACGATTATTAATAGACGGACCATCTGCACGTACACACTGTATGATGCAATAAACGACGGAACGACATCTCGTTCCGTCCTTCGTTACACTGCACCACCTCGCACACGATATATTCTGGTTGGCCATGCAGCACAGCCAACCAGAAAATAATGTCTGCGACCCACGGGAGCGCACAATCGGGCATACACACAGCATGAGATGCACAATTTGTCAGTCCGATTTGCCTAGAAATTACAAATTGTGCAGATATTGTGCAAGTGTGTACCTGTAAGTGTGCCCTTATTGACACCTGTAAGCAAGGATGCATCATGTTCAGAATTTAATATTCGGTTAAACACAGAATTATGTTGCAATGACTGCATTGCCATGTACACAATGGCGGTGTCACGTCTCTGGGATTTTGTTGGGTGTAAGAAACTTGAGGGCCTGATAATGCTTCTCCTTATGCAGGTCATTGTTACAAGTATGTATATGAGACTAATGGTTGAATCAGGTGCAGAACACTGTTAGTAATGCAGGAGACTGATGACTGGATCAGGTGCAGAATGCTGTTAGTAATGCAGGAGACTGATGACTGGATCAGGTGCAGAACGCTGTTAGTAATGCAGGAGACTGATGACTGGATCAGGTGCAGAACGCTGTCAGTAATGCAGGAGACTGATGACTGGATCAGATGCAGAATGCTGTTAGTAATGCAGGAGACTGATGACTGGATCAGGTGCAGTACGCTGTTAGTAATGCAGGAGACTGATGACTGGATAAGGTGCAGAACGCTGTTAGTAATGCAGGAGACTGATGACTGGATCAGGTGCAGAACGCTGTCAGTAATGCAGGAGACTGATGACTGGATCAGATGCAGAATGCTGTTAGTAATGCAGGAGACTGATGACTGGATCAGGTGCAGTACGCTGTTAGTAATGCAGGAGACTGATGACTGGATAAGGTGCAGAACGCTGTTAGTAATGCAGGAGACTGATGACTGGATCAGGTGCAGAACACTGTTAGCAATGCAGGAGATTGATGGCTGGGTCAGGTGCAGAATGCTGTTAGTAATGCAGGAGACTGATGACTGGATCAGGTGCAGTACGCTGTTAGTAATGCAGGAGACTGACGGCTGGATCAGGTGCAGAACGCTGTTAGTAATGCAGGAGACTGATGACTGGATCAGGTGCAGAACGCTGTTAGTAATGCAGGAGACTGATGACTGGATCAGGTGCAGAACGCTGTTAGTAATGCAGGAGACTGATGGCTGGATCAGGTGCAGAACGCTGTTAGTAATGCAGGAGACTGATGACTGGATAAGGTGCAGAACGCTGAAAGTAATGCAGGAGACTGATGGCTGGATCAGGTGCAGAACGCTGTTAGTAATGCAGGAGACTGATGACTGGATCAGGTGCAGAACACTGTTAGCAATGCAGGAGATTGATGGCTGGGTCAGGTGCAGAATGCTGTTAGTAATGCAGGAGACTGATGACTGGATCAGGTGCAGTACGCTGTTAGTAATGCAGGAGACTGACGGCTGGATCAGGTGCAGAACGCTGTTAGTAATGCAGGAGACTGATGACTGGATCAGGTGCAGAACGCTGTTAGTAATGCAGGAGACTGATGACTGGATCAGGTGCAGAACGCTGTTAGTAATGCAGGAGACTGATGGCTGGATCAGGTGCAGAACGCTGTTAGTAATGCAGGAGACTGATGACTGGATAAGGTGCAGAACGCTGAAAGTAATGCAGGAGACTGATGACTGGATCAGGTGCAGAACGCTGTTAGTAATGCAGGAGACTGATGACTGGATCAGGTGCAGTACGCTGATAGTAATGCAGGAGACTGATGACTGGATAAGGTGCAGAACGCTGTTAGTAATGCAGGAGACTGATGACTGGATCAGGTGCAGAACGCTGTTAGTAATGCAGGAGACTGATGGCTGGATCAGGTGCAGTACGCTGTTAGTAATGCAGGAGACTGATGACTGGATAAGGTGCAGAACGCTGTTAGTAATGCAGGAGACTGATGACTGGATAAGGTGCAGAACGCTGTTAGTAATGCAGGAGACTGACGGCTGGATCAGGTGCAGAACGCTGTTAGTAATGCAGGAGACTGATAACTGGATCAGGTGCAGAACGCTGTTAGCAATGCAGGAGACAGACAGCTGGATCAGGTGCAGAACGCTGTTAGTAATGCAGGAGACTGATAACTGGATCAGGTGCAGAACGCTGTTAGCAATGCAGGAGACTGATGACTGGATCAGGTGCACAACGCTGTTAGTAATGCAGGAGACTGACAGCTGGATCAGGTGCAGAACACTGTTAGTAATGCAGGAGACTGATAACTGGATCAGGTGCAGAACGCTGTTAGCAATGCAGGAGACAGACGGCTGGATCAGGTGCAGAACGCTGTTAGTAATGCAGGAGACAGACGGCTGGATCAGGTGCAGAACGCTGTTAGTAATGCAGGAGACTGATGACTGGATCAGGTGCAGAACGCTGTTAGTAATGCAGGAGACTGACAGCTGGATCAGGTGCAGAACGCTGTCAGTAATGCAGGAGACTGATAACTGGATCAGGTGCAGAACGCTGTTAGCAATGCAGGAGACTGATGACTGGATCAGGTGCAGAACGCTGTTAGTAATGCAGGAGACTGACAGCTGGATCAGGTGCAGAACACTGTTAGTAATGCAGGAGACTGATAACTGGATCAGGTGCAGAACGCTGTTAGCAATGCAGGAGACTGATGACTGGATCAGGTGCAGAACGCTGTTAGTAATGCAGGAGACTGACAGCTGGATCAGGTGCAGAACGCTGTTAGTAATGCAGGAGACTGATAACTAGATCAGGTGCAGAACGCTGTTAGCAATGCAGGAGACAGACGGCTGGATCAGGTGCAGAACGCTGTTAGTAATGCAGGAGACAGACGGCTGGATCAGGTGCAGAACGCTGTTAGTAATGCAGGAGACTGATGACTGGATCAGGTGCACAACGCTGTTAGTAATGCAGGAGACTGACAGCTGGATCAGGTGCAGAACGCTGTTAGTAATGCAGGAGACTGATAACTGGATCAGGTGCAGAACGCTGTTAGCAATGCAGGAGACAGACGGCTGGATCAGGTGCAGAACGCTGTTAGTAATGCAGGAGACTGATAACTGGATCAGGTGCAGAACGCTGTTAGCAATGCAGGAGACTGATGACTGGATCAGGTGCAGAACGCTGTTAGTAATGCAGGAGACTGACAGCTGGATCAGGTGCAGAACGCTGTTAGTAATGCAGGAGACTGATAACTGGATCAAGGCCCTCATTCCGAGTTGTTCGCTCGGTATTTTTCATCGCATCGCAATGAAAATCCGCTTAGTACGCATGCGCAATGTTCGCACTGCGACTGCGCCAAGTAACTTTGCTATGTAGAAAGTAATTTTACTCACGGCTTTTTCATCGCTCCGGCGAACGTAATGTGATTGACAGGAAATGGGTGTTACTGGGCGGAAACACGGCGTTTCAGGGGCGTGTGGCTGAAAACTCTACCGTTTCCGGAAAAAACGCAGGAGTGGCCGGAGAAACGGTGGGAGTGCCTGGGCGAACGCTGGGTGTGTTTGTGACGTCAACCAGGAACGACAAGCACTGAACTGATCGCACAGGCAGAGTAAGTCTGAAGCTACTCTGAAACTGCTAAGTAGTTAGTAATCGCAATATTGCGAATACATCGGTCGCAATTTTAAGAAGCTAAGATTCACTCCCAGTAGGCGGCGGCTTAGCGTGTGTAACTCTGCTAAATTCGCCTTGCGACCGATCAACTCGGAATGAGGGCCCAGGTGCAGAACGCTGTTAGCAATGCAGGAGACAGACGGCTGGATCAGGTGCAGAACGCTGTTAGCAATGCAGGAGACAGACGGCTGGGTCATGTGCAGAACGCTGTTAGCAATGCAGGAGACAGACGGCTGGGTCAGGTGCAGAACGCTGTTAGTAATGCAGGAGACAGACGGCTGGATCAGGTGCAGAACGCTGTTAGTAATGCAGGAGACTGATTACTGGATCAGGGGGGTCATTCCGAGTTGATCGCTCGCTAGCAGCTTTTTGCTGGCTTGCGATCAGATAGTCGCCGCCTATGGGGTAGTGTATTTTCACTTTGCAAGTGTGCGAACGTGTGTGCAGCCGAGCGAGCCAAATTTTTTTGGTGCAGTTTCTAAGTAGCTCTAGACTTACTCAGCCCTTGCGATCATTTCAGCATGTCTGATCCGGATTTGACGTCAGACACCCGCCCTGCAAACTCCTGGACACGCCTACGTTTTTCCAACCACTCCCTGGAAACAGTCAGTTGACACCCATAAATGCCCTTTCCTGTCAATCACCGTGCGTTTGGCTGTGCGAATGGCTTCTTCGTTAAATCCATAGCTCAGCAATGAACCGCTTTGTACTCGTACAATGTGCCTGTGCATTGCGGTGCATACGCATGCGCAGTTTACCCACGGTTAAGATGATCGCTGCGCTGCAAAAAGTTGCTAGCGAGCGATCAACTCGGAATGACCCCCTAGGTGCAGAATGCTGTTAGCAATGCAGAAGACAAAGAGAACCAGGAGAAAGTTACTGATCTTTATGGAGAGAAGTTGTTCTGGCAATGAACACGGGGTCATTCCGAGTTGTTCGCTCGCTAGCAACTTTTTGCAGCGCTGCGATCAGGTCAAAACTCGGCAAAACTGCGCATGTGTATGCACCGCAATGCGCAGGCGCGTCGTACAGGTACAAGAGGATCTGTGCTGGGCGATGGATTTAACGAAGAATTCATCACACAGCCAATCGCAAGAAGATTGACAGAAAGAGGGCGTTAATGGGTGTCAACTGACCGTTTTCTGGGAGTGTTTGGAAAAATGCAGGCGTTTGCAGGTCGGGTGTCTGACGTCAATTCCGGGACCAAAAAGACTGAAGTGATCGCAGCGGCTGAGTAAGTCCAGAGCTACTCAGAAACTGCAAAAAACTTTTTTGTGACGCTCGGCTGCAAAAGCGTTCGCAACTTGCAAAGCAAAAATACACTCCCCCATAGGCGGCGACTATCTGATCGCAGCGCTGCAAAAAGTTGCTAGTGAGCGATCAACTCGGAATGACCCCCACAGTGTAGGTCCAGGCTTAAGTAAGGTGCTCCTAGGGGGTAATTCAGACCTGATCGTTAGCAAGCGATTTTTGCACTACTGCGATCAGATAGTCGCCGCCCACAGGGGAGTGTATTTTAGCAGTGTAATGGGCCCTACACACTGGCCGACCCGCCGCCGAGCTGCCCGACGGCGGATACGGCCGACGAGCGACCCGGCGGCGGGGGGGCAGTGACGTGGGGAGTGAAGTTTCTTCACTCCCCCCGTCACCCGGCTGCATTGAAGTGCAGGCAAATATGGATGAGATCGTCCATATTGGCCTGCATGTACTGCCGACGGGGGACCAGCGATGAATGAGGGCGGGGCCGCGCATCGTTCATCGCTGGAGCCTCCACACTGAAAGATATGAACGAGTTCTCGTTCATTTATGAACGAGATCGTTCATATCTTTCTAACAAATCGGCCAGTGTGTAGGGCCTATTAGTGTGGGAACGCATGTGCAGCAAACAGATCTTGTGCAATCTCTGCACAGCCCAGGACTTGCTCAGCCGCTGCGATCACTTCAGCCTGTCCGGGACCGGAATTGACGTCAGACACCCGCCCTGCAAACGCTTGGACACGCCTGCGTTTTTCCAGACACTCCCAGAAAACGGTCAGTTGCCACCCACAAACGCCTTCTTCCTGTCAATCTCCTTGCAAACGCCCATGCGAATGGATTTTTCACACAAACCCATCACTGAACGGCGATCCGCTTTGTACCCGCCCAACGCGCCTGTGCATTGCGGTGCATGCGCAGTTTAGACCTGATCGCCCGCTGTACCAAAATGCAGCCTAGCTATCAGGTCTGAATTACCCCATTAGTGCAGATAGGCTGAGCGGGGCACGTGACCATGATTGCTGGAATCCGGTTGGTCAGTTAGTCAGGTGAGCGCAACCAAATCGCATGAACCTCTGGGAGAGAACAGGTGCGGATCATTGGGTCGACCTGAAAAAAGTTGACAGTGTCTAGGTCAAGCTCGATAGGTCGACATGCACAAAGTCAACATGGGAAAAAGGTCGACGTGGTTAAATGGTCGACACAGGAAAAGGTTGACCTGAGTTTTTAAATGTTTTTTGGTGTCGTCTACTCCGTAAAATGACCGGGAACCCCAATTAGTGCACTACGTCCCCTTAGCGAGCCCTTTAGCGAGCCATGATGCAGGTTACTATTCCCAATCACGTCCACCTGGAAAAAGTTGAAAATGAAAAAAAAAATTGTGAAAAACTAATGCCTACCATATGATGTGTGGACCATTGTCACGTCGACCTTTTGACAATGTTGACCATGTCGGCCTAATGCCTGTAGACCAATAGAGGTCAAACTATTGACCATTGACCTTATTACTGTTGACCTATCATCCAAATGCACCAACCACACATGCTGGTTGGCAAGTACAGCTTTCAGTAATGCCAAACACAGCCAAGAGGGACATCAATGACCATGAGATGACACCACCAGACCCGGTAATGTGTGACAGGCGGTACTACCATAGTTCCATGGGGATCGGTGGTCCTCGGGCCCAGCTTGGTTCCTGCATTGAAATTATCTGCATTATAAAGCTCCATTGCTCTTCTGGAGTCACTGGCCCCGTCTCCCAAAATGTGTAGCGTCTGCCACCTTATGCAAATACTGCTACATGCCCTTCGCTGTGCACCTGAGTGTGCGAAGTCTGAGACGCTCTGGGGCTATTCAATTACAGCGCGAAAATGAACCGCAGCTAATATATATACTCTCAGCAGCTTTCTGTATAGTCACACTCTTCTTCAGTATTTTGAAAAGCCGCCACTTAGTAAATACACCCCCTTATATTAGATGCTGGGGGGGGGCGCCAATTCTCTCTTTGGCACAGGGCACCAAAAAGTCTAGTTACAGCTCTGGTTCGGGGGCTCAAGATGCAATTTGTAGTGATTTGCGCCATTATAGGCCCGCACTATGCTGCACAATGAATGCTATTATTGTACAGTAGCGGGCTGGGCTGCAATGATGCGATTTGCAGCACCACACCTTCTGCACCTCTCATCTGGGCCTCCCCTCTGGAGTCTCTCTGGGGCACACTAATGGAACCTCCTGGAGACACCCAGAAGAATAGGTCACTCTGCCATACCTTGCCCACTTCCTAGTGAAATGGGCAAAACAGGGCTGCCGCACCGTCCTCTCGGACCTATGAGCCATGGGATTATAAGAGGCGGGCATTCTTTGCCATTAGGTTCCGCCCCCACGGAGATCAGCTGCATCTCTTCCCTAGGATCTCTCCCTGAGGGGAACATTTAAATATACATCTAACTCAAGCTGGCTTGCTTAACTTGTGTCTACACACCCTTACTGTACACCATTTGCACATTACCCCCCCAGTTCATCCTCTCCAAGGGACAAGGGGGGTCTTTCCGAGTTGATCGCTAGCTGAAAATGTTCGCAGCGATGAAACAAAAAAAGTCACTTCTGCGCATGCATATGGGGCGCAATGCGCACGCACGACGTACTTTCACAACGGCCGATGCAGTTTTACACAAGGTCTAGCAAAGCTTTTCTGTCGCACTGCTGGCCGCAGAGTGATTGACAGGAAGAGGGCGTTTCTGGGTGGCAACTGACCGTTTTCAGGGAGTGTTCGAAAAAACGCAGGCGTGCCAGGAAAAACGCAGGCATGGCTAGACGAACGCAGGGCGTGTTTGTGTCATCAAATCCGGAACTGAACAGTCTGAAGTGATCGCAAGCGCTGAGTAGGTCTGAAGCTACTCTGAAACTGCACAATATTTTTTTGTAGTCACCCTGCGATCCTTTCGTTCGCTCTTCTGCTAAGCTAAAATACACTCCCAGAGGGTGGCGGCATAGCGTTTTCACGACTACTAAAAACAGCTAGCGAGCGATCAACTCGGAATGACCCCCAAGGTGCTGCAACTTTATCATTAATGCAGCTCTAAATATGGTTCCAGTCCAGATAGGGGTGGTCATTCCGAGTTGATCGCACGTAGCAACTTTTTGCTGCTCGTGCGATCAACTTAACGCCGCCTATGGGAGAGTGTATTTCTACACAGCAGTGCTGCGATTGCTTGTGCAGCCCTGCTATGCTAAAAAAGTTTCCTGCAAAACAAGACCAGGGTCAGACCTACTTACCCTGTGCGACGGATCCAGCGATGAAGGTCCCGGAATTGACGTCAGACATCTGCCCTCCAAACGCCTGGACACGCCTGCGTTCGGATCTCCACACCCAGAAAACGGTGAGTAGACGCCCTGGAACGCCTCCTCACTGTCAATCTTCTTGCGATCGCGCTAGCGATCACTTTCTTCTTTCTTCTGGTCATTGGCCAGCAACGGCTGCAACGACGCGAGTGCGCATTGCGGCCACCTTGCATGTGCATTTCCAACCCGTTCGCACCGCAGCGAAGAACCGCTGCGTGCGAACGGGTCGGAATGACCCCCAGTATACGAGCATGGCTGCAATAAGCCCCATCTTTGCATCACTTATGCAATTTTAAACAAGTCCCAATATTTATAATAAGCAGGCCAATCTCAGAAAGAGCTCCTGGGAGAATACACCATTAAAGTGTCAGTAGATCACTAGTCACAACGCCTGCTCTTATAAAGTTGAGCGTTGGGAACTAAGATCTTCCAAGGATGCATCAGACAGAGCGGCAGGCTGGTATCATTTATACACTGTCCAGAGAGAGTTCTAGGTGACATATTGCTGGCGGCTCCCTTGTTTTCTGAGTGTAGATGGTTTTCCCTGACAAGGCCTTCAGATTGCTGTGAACCAGAGCCGGAGAAATCTGATGTTCAATTAGGCGAGAAGGAACTTGCAGAGAAGAAAGGAGAGGACAGGGCCGCACAGGGCTGGAGATAACGATCTGTGCCCCCCCCCCCCCCCCCCCCCATCACACACCCCACCCTCCTTCCTAAGAGGATTAGCTCCATTTTTTTGTTCTGCGGCAGTAATGCAAAGACATATTTCAGCCCTGACACAAACAGCTACAAAATAGTAGGACGGATGAGGGAAAACTTACCACTGTAATAGAACAGTATAAAACAGTACAGTGTAAGTACCAGTATAAAGCATATCTAGGTCTAAGGTGTAAATGTAATAGCATGCGAGTTCCAGGCATTGGCAAGTTTCTAACAACGTTTTAAAGGGGCAATTATTTAAAAGGCAAAACAACCAAGCTACTACATTTACCCCCTATGTACAGAGCCACCAGCCCCTCTCCATCTTCCCGGGCTGCATACACAGGGCAGCCATCGGGGGGGACTGTGAGGACTTGTGTCCTGGGCCCTTACAAAGAGGGGGCCCCACCCCTGGCTTCTACAGCCAATAACTGTAGAGCGGCGCCAGTCTGTAAATCAACAGCAGGCTGATGCGCAGGGACTGTTTCTTAAAGCAAGCCTTATCTGTGCATCAGCTCTCTGTGAACTGTTCCTGTATGTCCACAACGTTCCACCTATATGTAACGTCACAATCAGGGACGTGCAGTCAGGGGAGGCAGAGGAGGCAGGAGGCAGTGCCTCCCCTGTGATATTCATTAAAATAATACAAAGAAAATACTTATGACACACATTCTGTGCCATAAGTATATGCGTTAAGCTTTATATTATTTTAATGATTCTTAGTGTCTAAAATATTTGTTTTAAATGAGTTTAGGAGGCACCGCTGTCGGTGCCTCTTGCTGTCAGTGCAAAGGGCAGGAAGCGGGGAGGCGGGACCAAGAATTGGGCAGTAAAAGCCCATAAAAAAATGCAGCTGAAGCGGCCCTTAGTGGAAGTGCCTCTTTGACAGGGGAGTGGCAGGGGCAAGCTTTCAACCCATAGCACGCCCCTGTTGCTAAGACTGACCACCAGCAGCAGCAGCGGTGGAGCGGGAAGCTGCCAGCTGCCCCTGTCAGCCCGGAATCAGCAGAGCGGAAGGGGAGCTGCGAGTCCCGGAGCCCAAGTCTCTGTCCCGCCGCTGCAAGGAGTGTGAAGCACACCTTCCCCTTGTCCCGCTGCCGCCGTCGTCCCTGAGTCCCGCTGCCGCCATCCCTACTCAGCCCCTGTAGAGACCAGCTTCCTGCAGCTGCCGGCTGTCTGCCACAGCGGCCAGCACCCGGACCCGAGGAGAGTGTCTGCGTCCTGTGGATGGTGGATCGTGGCCCCCCCCCCAAGGCGAGTACCAACAACACACACACACACACACACACTGGAGTCTGCTGATGTAAAAAAAATAAAAAAGGGGGACACTGCCTTCCGTAATGTGTAAAAAAGGGGGACGCTGTCTGCCATAATGTGTAAAAGAGTGGGACTGTCTGCCGTAATGTGTAAAAAGGGGACGCCTTCTGCCGTAATGTGTAAAAAGGGGGATGCTGTCTGCCGTAATGTGTAAAAAGGGGACGCTGTCTGTTGTAATGTGTAAAAAGGGGGATGCTGTCTGCCGTAATGTGTAAAAAGGGGATGCTGTCTGCCGTAATGTGTAAAAAGGGGGATGCTGTCTGCCGTAATGTGTAAAAAGGGGACGCTGTCTGCCGTAATGTGTAAAAAGGGGGATGCTGTCTGCCGTAATGTGTAAAAAGGGGACGCTGTCTGTTGTAATGTGTAAAAAGGGGACGCTGTCTGCCGTAATGTGTAAAAAGGGGGATGCTGTCTGCCGTAATGTGTAAAAAGGGGATGCTGTCTGCCGTAATGTGTAAAAGAGGGGGCGCTGTCTGCCGTAATGTGTAAAAAAGGAGACATTGTCTGTTGTAATGTGTAAAAAGGGGCGCTGTCTGCCGTAATGTGTGTAAAGGGGGACTGTCTGCCGTAATGTGTAAAAAGGGGACTCTGTCTGCAGGGCTGTCTTTTCGTATGGGCTCAATGGGCACTTGCTCAAGGGCCCCAGGATTATAAGGGCCCTAGACTGATAGCTGAGGATCCCCTCTTTCCAGGGGTACCAGACTTCTGAAAATCGTCACTGGGGAACCAGAGATATCCGACTTCAAAGCAGTGGTCCCCATCCAAACCTGTTAATTGCTCTTCCCAGCCAGATATCTCGGGTTCTGTCTGACTTAGAGTTTTTCTGAGGGTATACTCCAAAAGATGTGACTCTCCCCTTTTGGTGGACACTGGCAGCTTGTCTCTACTATGCCCAGAACCAGAGATATCAGTCTTCCGGCAGCTGGTCCCTGCTCCAGCTCCACCCGCCTGGTATGCAGTTTTGTATTTCCGTTGGTGGATTGCTCTGGCTCCTGAACTCTGATCCCCAAGTTCCCAGTACCTCCTGAAAGATGGGACTATCAAGTTTTTTATCCCATTCAAAGCTAACAAATTTATTTTCAGGAACTGGAGATATCTGCAGTCAAGTAACCTGCCCTCCCATTAGAAAATGATGAATAATAAGCCCACTCCACTATCCACCCCTCCCCTATGCATTAAAAAAACCCTACCACCCTGGATGTCATGTACCAGAGCCCCTTCATTCAGCCCAATGCCCCTTCTACAGTTAAGTGTTCTCCCTCCCGCCCCATCTGTGCAGTAAAGGAGTAATTAGCAGAAATTACTGCTCCAGGTCCTACATGCTGAGCGGAAGATAGAACACCCCTTACCGTCCTCAGAACATCAAAGCTGCTGCTGGGCCCCCTACCGCTGGAGGATGGGTATGGGGCCCAGTGCATTGCTGTGCCCAGGGGCCTACACTGCTGTTAAGACAGCCCTGGCTGGCTGCCGTAATGTGTAAAAAGGGGGACGCTGTCTGCCGTAATATGTAAAAAGGGGGACGCTGGCTGCAGTAATGTGTAAAAAGGGGGATGCTGTCTGTTGTAATGTGTAAAAAGGGGGACTGTCTCCTGTAATGTGTAAAAAGGGGTACCTAACTCTGATCCCAATGCCCCAACTATTTCAACTCAAGGGCGACCTAAAACACATATTTGCAGAAAATAAATAAATGTTTAAATAAAAAAATAGAAGTAGGCAGGCACTGTCAGCCTACTTCCATGACATCACAAGTGGCGGTAAGGTTCATCGCCGGACTTTGCGGATCATTATGGCTGCAGTACCTCACCAGCCAATGACCTCACCGCACGCCACTGGTCACAATGTATGACATCACATAGTGGTGGAGCAGTATGACAAAATCTTTGTTTTTAGAGGGAGGGGCCCTGTCTGATTTGTCAGTCCCGGGCCCCAAAATTTCTGATGGCAGCCCTGTGCATACAGGTGTACCACCTGTACTCCCTTATGGTGGTCCCATCTGTATCTGCCAGCCCCTTCTCGTCTAGCTGCCGGACAGTGCTGTTGCAGTCTGACGCTGACAGCTGGGATGCAGGCAGAGAAACCTTCCGCAGCTGTCAGGTATAGTCATACACAGCGCAGCAGCGGCCCTAGTGATACAGAATGATATTGGCTTGGGAGGCAGATGGCACCCTGCCCCTCCACCCAGTCCGCCACTGCCTACATGTTTATTGAAACTGATATATCAGTGTTATCATAACTGGGAGCACTTGGGGTGCTAGAGGAAGGGGACTGGGTACTGCTTATCCAGGGGCCAGCTATCAAGGGGAAAAAATGTTCCCTTTACAGCTCGCGTAGTATTTTTCATTTATTTTTTTCCCTGGAGGGGGAGTGGTCACACCTCCCTGATTTGGCCACGCTCCCAAATATACTTGCCCCATTGAGTTTTTAATGGCCCTGGGAACTCACCCGGACTCTGATTTGTACATGCTCCAGTTTGTACATTAATGTTAAAAAGGGGACTCTACCTGAAAGCTGCCTGATTGCACTAAACAATAGGAAACAGAGAAAAGACATCAGCAAGGATAAGAAGTAAAAGACAGTATGGCAGCGTCTACACATAAGAGGGACAAGAGGCTTGAGTCTTACAAATACTAAACTTATATTAATAACATTGACGAGCGGTTAGGACAATGGCTGGGGAGGCACTGGCTATTATCAGAGCAACACACACACACACACACACACACACACACACACACACACATACACTGGCCCACAGCGGTGCAGGGGAAACCCCAGGTCGGCCCCACTGCATCCCGACACTCATTGGGCATAGTGAGGTCTAGTAACATTGCATGCTTGAAAAAAATCCCAAAAGGCAGCTCAGAGATCCCAAATCCCAGAGAGGTGCACGGTGAGGAATTTAGTGTATTACCATCCAGCATGAGTAAATAACGGCTTATGGAATGTGAGCCCCGGATAAAGAATACACTGAGTAATCTGAAATAGATATAAAAAGCATACAGTATGTGATTTTGACATTTATATGACACATAGGGCTTGAGTCGGTCACAGCCACATCCGTGTTTGCGTCTTTCGCCTCAGTCGCCTCTGTGTTTTTATGCTAATAAAGCTACAAAGCCCTTTCCTGGTGAACATGCATGCATTAGAATGTGCAAGGACTGAGACCACCAGCCCTATTTGACTATACTGACTCATGTCGTGTAACTGTGGTTGCCATGGTAATGAATCTTGACAAATCATCAATCATTATGATCAAGTTCAAATAAAACCATGTCTTCCTGCATTTAAGTTGGTCGCTGTATATTATAAATACTAACATTATTTTATCAAGAAATATTATCTTTATAGTCACCTCTCTCATTACTGCCGGCACATAACTGACTGCAGATGGATGTGACCTCAGCGACATGCATTACCCTCAAGGTGTCTCTATATTTCCAGCTGTTTGAAATGGATTGAAAGCTCTTGAGAACCCTTACTGTACTATAAAATGAACTGTGTTAGAGCTGGGTTTCCAAAGCTGGATGTACTACTGTAGTTCCGTAATACAAGAGAGAGCATTCAAGTGAGATTCAATATACAATTTAGTAGCTGTGCGCACCCTCTTGGATGTAGGGGAGAAATATATAAATATGTACACACTTTAGAGTTCAATACGTCACTATTGCTTCATCCAAAAGAACAGTTTTTCAAAGTCTCAATTCCTCTTAAACTCCATTCAGGGATGTGTTCTCCGTCTATGTCTTTTCTTGTCAACCAAGCCTGTCATGAAAGGGTAATAACTCCGTGTCCACCCAAAATTCAAAGAAAGGAGGTATATAGTGAAGTACAATTTTTTATTCCAAAAATGTAGTCTTAAAATCAGATTAATAACACAAAAAGATCCACCATTAATCAGGCAGAGAAGATGGAACACACGCTACTTCCTGTTTCCGCCCCGGCTCTTTAATCCCGGCGGAAGTGCCCAGCTCCCACATCACAGCGGAAGTTCCCGGAAGTCCGTCACTGGAACGCAAACCTCTTCCGCGTTCCACTACTATACGGAAGATTGGCATGTGTGCAGCCTGCCTCAGGGATCCTTACGTCACGCCTCATATAGACTTCTTTGATGATGGGTCATGGAATCAAATATACATACACAATGTCCCCATAAATCTATGTTTGGCACCATAAAATATAAATATATAAATATATAAAAGGATATACTACATATTTAAAATTACATAATTCCACAGCGGTTTGATCGATTAACTCTCTCCACATTCTATAAGTTATAATACACATGTGGTATTAAAAATTACATGGAGACTGATGTTGTTAATTAAAAGATTATTTCAATTTATAATAACCATTTCAGCTCAAACTCTAGATTCAGTCCTTTCGGTGCCAGAGTCCCCATATCATATATCCACCTCATTTCAGTTTGAGCAAGAACTTCTTCAATATTCCTCTTTCTCTAACGTCCTAAGTGGATGCTGGGGACTCCGTAAGGACCATGGGGAATAGCGGCTCCGCAGGAGACTGGGCACATCTAAAGAAAGCTTTAGGACTATCTGGTGTGCACTGGCTCCTCCCCCTATGACCCTCCTCCAAGCCTCAGTTAGATCTCTGTGCCCGAACGAGAAGGGTGCACACTAGGGGCTCTCCTGAGCTTCTTAGTGAAAGTTTTAGTTTAGGTTTTTTATTTTCAGTGAGACCTGCTGGCAACAGGCTCACTGCATCGAGGGACTAAGGGGAGAAGAAGCGAACTCACCTGCGTGCAGAGTGGATTGGGCTTCTTAGGCTACTGGACATTAGCTCCAGAGGGACGATCACAGGCCCAGCTTGGATGGGTCCCAGAGCCGCGCCGCCGGCCCCCTTACAGAGCCAGAAGGCAGAAGAGGTCCAGAAAATCGGCGGCAGAAGACGTCCTGTCTTCAACAAGGTAGCGCACAGCACTGCAGCTGTGCGCCATTGCTCTCAGCACACTTCACACTCCGGTCACTGAGGGTGCAGGGCGCTGGGGGGGGCGCCCTGAGACGCAATAATAAACACCTTGGATGGCAAAAAATGCATCACATATAGCTCCTGGGCTATATGGATGCATTTAACCCCTGCCAAAATACATAAAAAAACGGGAGATAAGGCCGCCGATAAGGGGGCGGAGCCTATCTCCTCAGCACACTGGCGCCATTTTCCCTCACAGCTCCGTTGGAGGGAAGCTCCCTGGCTCTCCCCTGCAGTCACTACACTACAGAAAGGGTTAAAAAAGAGAGGGGGGCACAAATTAGGCGCAGTATTAACTATACAGCAGCTATAAGGGGAAAAACACTTATATAAGGTTATCCCTGTATATATATAGCGCTCTGGTGTGTGCTGGCAAACTCTCCCTCTGTCTCCCCAAAGGGCTAGTGGGGTCCTGTCCTCTATCAGAGCATTCCCTGTGTGTGTGCTGTATGTCGGTACTTTTGTGTCGACATGTATGAGGAGAAAAATGATGTGGAGACGGAGCAGATTGCCTGTAATAGTGATGTCACCCCTTAGGGGGTCGACACCTGAGTGGATGAACTGTTGGAAGAAATTACGTGACAGTGTCAGCTCTGTATAAAAGACAGTGGTTGACATGAGACAGCCGGCTACTCAGCTTGTGCCTGTCCAGACGTCTCATAGGCCGTCAGGGGCTCTAAAGCGCCCGTTACCTCAGATGGCAGATATAGACGCCGACACGGATACTGACTCCAGTGTCGACGGTGAAGAGACAAATGTGACTTCCAGTAGGGCCACACGTTACATGATTGAGGCAATGAAAAATGTTTTACACATTTCTGATAATACGAGTACCACCAAAAAGGGGTATTATGTTCGGTGAGGAAAAACTACCTGTAGTTTTCCTGAATCTGAGAAATTAAATGAGGTGTGTGATGATGCGTGGGTTTCCCCCGATAACAACTGATAATTTCTAAAATGTTATTGGCATTATATCCTTTCCCGCCAGAGGTTAGGGTGCATTGGGAAACACCCCCTAGGGTGGATAAAGCGCTCACACGCTTGTAAGGGCTCTATCCTCTCCTGAGATGGCCGCCCTTAAGGATCCTGCTGATAGAAAGCAGGAGGGTATCCTAAAATGTATTTACACACATACTGGTGTTATACTGCGACCAGCAATCGCCTCAGCCTGGATGTGCAGTGCTGGGTTGGCGTGGTCGGATTCCCTGACTGAAAATATTGATACCCTAGATAGGGACAGTATATTTTTGCCTATAGAGCATTTGAAAGATGCATTTCTATATATGCGTGATGCACAGCGGAATATTTGCCGACTGGCATCAAGTCTAAGTGCGTTGTCCATTTCTACCAGTGGAGGGTTATGGACACGTCAGTGGTCAGGTGATGCGTATTCCAAACGGCATTTGGAAGTATTGCCTTATTAAGGGGAGGAGTTATTTGGGGTCGGTCTTTCAGACCTGGTGGCCACGGCAACAGCTGGGAAATCCACGTTTGTACCCCAGGTCGCCTCTCAACATGAGAAGACGCCGTATTATCAGGCGCAGTCTTTTCGTGGATAAGCGGGCAAAAGGTTCCTCATTTCTGCCCCGTGACAGAGGGAGAGGAAAAAGGCTGCAGAAATCAGCCAGTTCCCAGGAACAGAAACCCTCTCCCGCCTCTGCCAAGCCCTCAGTATACGCTGGGGCTTTACAAGCAGAATCAGGCACGGTGGGGGGCCCGTCTCAATGAATTTCAGCGTGCAGTGGGCTCACTCGCAAGTAGACCCCTGGATCCTTCAGGTGATATCTCAGGGGTACAAATTAGAATTCGAGACGTCTCCCCCTCGCCGTTTCCTAAAGTCGGCTTTACCGATGTCTCCTTCTGACAGGGAGACAGTTTTGGAAGCCATTCACAAGCTGTATTCCCAGCAGGTGATAATCAAGATACCCCTCCTGCAACAGGGAACGGGGTATTATTCCACACTGTTGTGGTACCGAAGCCGGACGGCTTGGTGAGACCGATTCTAAATCTAAAATCTTTGAACACTTACATACAGAGGTTCAAATTCAAGATTGAGTCACTCAGAGCAGTGATTGCGAACCTGGAAGAAGGGGACTACATGATGTCTCGGGACATCAAGGATGCTTACCTTCATGTCAAAATTTACCCTTCTCACCAAGGGTACCTCAGGTTTATGGTACAGAACTGTCACTATCAGTTCAGACGCTGCCGTATGGATGGTCCACGGCACCCCGGGTCTTTACCAAGGTAATGGCCGAAATTATGATATTCCTTCAAAGGAAGGGAATTTTAGTTATCCCTTACTTGGACAATTCCCTGATAAGGGTAAGATCCAGGGAACAGTTGGAGGTCGGTGTAGCACTATCTCAGGTAGTGTTGCTGCAGCACGGTTGGATTCTCAATATTCCAAAATCGCAGCTGGTTCCGACGACTTGTCTTCTGTTCCTAGGGATGATCCTGGACACAGTCCAGAAAAAGGTGTTTCTCCCGGAGGAGAAAGCCAGGGAGTTATCCGAGCTAGTCAGGAACCTCCTAAAACCGAGCCAAGTCTCAGTGCATCAATGCACAAGGGTTCTGGGTAAAATGGTGGCTTCCTACGAAGCAATCCCATTCGGCAGATTCCACGCAAGAACTTTCCAGTGGGACCTGCTGGACAAATGGTCCGGGTCGCATCTTCAGATGCATCAGCGGATAACCCTGTCACCAAGGACAAGGGGTCCCTCCTGTGGTGGTTGCAGAGTGCTCATCTTCTAGAGGGCCGCAGATTCGGCATTCAGGACTGGGTCCTGGTAACCACGGATGCCAGCCTGCGAGGCTGGGGAGCAGTCACACAGGGAAGGAATATCCAGGACTTATGGTCAAGCCTGGAGACATCACTTCACATAAATATCCTGAAGCTAAGGGACATTTACAATGCTCTAAGCTTAGCAAGACCTCTGCTTCAAGGTCAGCCGGTGTTGATCCAGTCGGACAACATCACGGCAGTCACCCACGTAAACAGACAGGGTGGCACAAGAAGCAGGAGGGCAATGGCAGAAGCTGCAAGGATTCTTCGCTGGGCGGAAAATCATGTGATAGCACTGTCAGCAGTATTCATTCCGGGAGTGGACAACTGGGAAGCAGACTTCCTCAGCACGACCTCCACCCGGGAGAGTGGGGACTTCACCCAGAAGTCTTCCACATGATTATAAACCGTTGGGAAAAACTCGACAGGTATTGCGCCAGGTCCAGGGACCCTCAGGCAATAGCAGTAGACGCTCTGGTAACACCGTGGGTGTACCAGTCAGGGTATGTGTTCCCTCCTCTGCCTCTCATACCCAAGGTACTGAGATTGATAAGATGGAGAGGAGTAAGCACTATATTCGTGGCTCCGGATTGGCCAAGAAGGACTTGGTAACCGGAACTTCAAGAGATGCTCACGGAGGATCCGTGGCCTCTACCTCTAAGAAGGGACCTGCTCCAGCAAGGACCCTGTCTGTTCCAAGACTTACCGCGGCTGCGTTTGACGGCATGGCGGTTGAACGCCGGATCCTGAAGGAAAAAAGGCATTCCGGATGAAGTCATCCCTATCCTGATCAAAGCCAGGAAGGATGTAACCGCAAAAACATTATCACCGCAATTGGCGAAAATATGTTGCGTGATGCGAGGCCAGTAAGGCCCGACGGTGGAAATTCAACTGGGTCGATTCCTACATTTCCTGCAAACAGGAGTGTCTATGGGCCTGAAATTGGGGTCCATTAAGGTTCAAATTTCGGCCCTGTCAATTTTCTTCCAAAAAGAACTAGCTTCAGTCCCTGAAGTTCAGACGTTTGTAAAAGGGGTACTGCATATACAGCCTCCTTTTGTGCCTCCAGTGGCACTTTGGGATCTCAATGTAGTTTTGGGTTCCAAAAGTCACATTGGTTTGAACCACTTAAATCTGTGGAGTTAAAAATATCTCACATGGAAAGTGGTCATGCTGTTGGCCCTGGCCTGGGCCAGGCGCGTGTCAGAATTGGCGGCTTTATCCTGAAATAGCCCTTATCTGATGTTCCATTCGGACAGGGCGGAATTGAGGACTCGTCCTCAGTTTCTCCTTAAGGTGGTTTCAGCGTTTCACCTGAACCAACCTATTTGTGGTGCCTGCGGCTACTAGGGACTTGGAGGACTCCAGGTTGCTAGACGTTGTCAGGGCCCTGAAAATATATGTTTCCAGGAGGGCTGGAGTCAGGAAATCTGACTCGCTGTTTATCCTGTATGCACCCAACAAGCTGGGTGCTCCTGCTTCTAAGCAGACTATTGCTCGTTGGATTTGTAGTACAATTCAGCTTGCACATTCTGTGGCAGGCCTGCCACAGCCAAAAATCTGTAAATGCCCACTCCACAAGGAAGGTGGGCTCATCTTGGGCGGCTGCCCGAGGGGTCTCGGCTTTACAACTTTGCCGAGCAGCTACTTGGTCAGGAGCAAATACTTTTGTAAAATTCTACAAAATTGATATCCTGGCTGAGGAGGACCTGGAGTTCTCTCATTTGGTGCTGCAGAGTCATCCGCACTCTCCCGCCCGTTTGGGAGCTTTGGTATAATCCCCATGGTCCTTACGGAGTCCCCAGCATCCACTTAGGACGTTAGAGAAAATAAGAATTTACTTACCGATAATTCTATTTCTCATAGTCCGTAGTGGATGCTGGGCGCCCATCCCAAGTGCGGATTGTCTGCAATACTTGTACATAGTTATTGTTACAAAAATCGGGTTATTATTGTTGTGAGCCATCTTTCAGAGGCTCCTCTGTTATCATGCTGTTAACTGGGTTCAGATCACAGGTTATACGGTGTGATTGGTGTGGCTGGTATGAGTCTTACCCGGGATTCAAAATCCTTCCTTATTGTGTACGCTCGTCCGGGCACAGTATCCTAACTGAGGCTTGGAGGAGGGTCATAGGGGGAGGAGTCAGTGCACAGCAGATAGTCCTAAAGCTTTCTTTAGATGTGCCCAGTCTCCTGCGGAGCCGCTATTCCCCATGGTCCTTACGGAGTCCCCAGCATCCACTACGGACTATGAGAAATAGAATTATCGGTAAGTAAATTCTTATTTTCTCCAGTGATTTGGTTGACAAGAAAAGACATAGGGCAATATTTACTAATATTCGTGTTTGAGTCGGTTTGTGTAGTGTTTAAACTCGTTTTGTATCGGGTGCATTTTCATGCAACTTTTTGAATCCATATATGCAAAGTTACGAAGCAGTCGACTTTATGGTTGTCGTGTTTTCCGATGTCGATGCCAGTCGTTTTTTTTTGGCACATTTACGGCCGTCATTGTCGTTTGCGTACGTGTTTTTGTTGTATTTGCTGGTTTTTTTCCTAAGTTAAACGCGGCAGGGTTTTTTTTTCCCCGCGGCCGCATTGTCACTTTCAGTTTCGATTTTCATCCCCGTTCGTGATTGGTTGTGTTTCAGATGGTAGGAGTGTCTGTGCGCAACCATATAAATACGCCCCAAACCGTCCGCACCTCGTGGGTTTAGTTAGTGGTGAGGAGGAGGGAGGTTGTGCTGTGGAGGTAGGTGAATTTGTGGTTTGGTGAGGAGTGTTCGTAGCGATTTCTGAGTGTGGTATTGTGTTTGAAAGTCGTCTTGTCATTCTTGTTGTCTTGTATTTTGTGGTTTTGTTTCATTTTTAGTCCAAGTTATTTTTCTTTATAGTCCCTTGTCAGTGTTTGTGTGTGTGTGTGTGTGTGTGTGTGTGTGTGTGTGTGTGTGTGTGTGTGTGTGTGTAGGTGTGTGTGTGTGTGAGTTGTGTAGTGGTAGTGGAGGAGTGTGTTGTTTGTCATTTTTTTTCTGTGTTAACTGTTTAGACACACAATTATGTGTGACTCAGAGGTGGGTGAGGTGGAGGGTGTGAGTGAGGGGGAGGAGGTTGGTCAGGTGGAGGAGGTGAGTGTTAGTGAGGTTAGTGAGGTGGAGGAGGTGGGTGAGGTTGCTGCAGCAGCCTCAAGTGATAGTGACAGTCAGAGTGCTCCGCAGCCACGCACCACTACTAAGACTGGGCGGAATGTAAAGTTTAGTTTTGCTGAAAATGTGGCATTGGTGCGTGAGCTGATGAAGTATCAGAGGCAGCTATTTGGCCCTGAGTCCGCCAAGGTGCCAACAAGGAGGAAGACGGTGTTGTGGGCGAAAGTTGTTGCTGCTGTCAATAGTGAGGGGGTGGTCAAGCGGACGGAGGACACGTGCCGCAAACGGTACTATGACATAAAGCGACGTGTCAAGTCCAAAATGGCTAAGGAGGCCAAGTCGGCTCGGAAAACCGGTGGTGGGCAGCCCTACATTGCAAGATATCTGGAGTATGAGGAGCCCATGCGGAGTGTAATACCTCCTGAAGTTGTCTCTGCAACCCATGTCCGGGATTCAGATAGGCCCAGGAAGAATGGTGAGCATGTGTATTTGCATTTACATTCTATGATTTATTTATTTATTTTTTTGAAATGTGTGCCATGTGACGTTGCATATTACTCCCATCTTCAAGTGTGTGTCAGCAAATACATTGTTTTGGTTAATGTTTTATACAAAAGCCAATGTAACATCTTACTTTATTGTATGTCATGTGTTTTTCTGAAAGATATTTTGCATGTGTAGTTTGGACTTGGTGTGTCTCTGAATTGTCCTGCAATAATGTTTTCCTTTTGGGCGTTTTTAAATAAAAATTGTGACTATGTTTTATATTTAAGTGATCCATGTGCAATGTTTAAAAAACAGTGGTTGTCATGTTAGAGGCTGGAGTAGTGAAAAGTGGTTTGGAAACCACTTACATGTGTAATGTCATTATTAGATAATGTTAATTTTTTAATTAAAATAACACTATTTCTTTGATAATTTTTTGCTTGTATTTGTACCGTGACACCACACTGCAGTGTAATTTTTAAAAAATTGCTACATTTTGTTTTGGCTCATATAGTGGTAATGTGTCTTTGGAGTGCCACATCACAGAGCAATTTATATATTGCATCTGTAATATTTATCCTTTCAATACAAAATGAAGATGTGTGTGTTTTTTTTTTTAACTTGTGGCCTATGTCAGTGTCCTGTACATGTTTTCCTGTGTTGATTTTGCCATAGTGCATATGTCTATTGGACAATGTTTATTGTTTTATGTTTTTTATTTTTGTTTTTCCGGTCCTTATGTTTTTTTAAAAAACAAACCAAGCATTTCTAAAAGAATAAATGTTTATAAGCATAATGGGTGGATGTATACACAATAGCATGAAAACTTTTTATTTTTTTATTTTATACAGTGTAAGAAAAAAGCAGTACTACTCGTCGGCCAGTAACTCCTATCACATCTGATGATGATGACGCTGCGGAAGCAGGTAAAGTGTCCATTGTAGTATAGGGTATGCTTGTAAAGGAATGGCCATAACAAAATTGCACTTTCATTAAAAGGTCCATCAAAAGAAGTATGGAGCAGCAGAAGTGGCACTTCTGTAAGACATCACCACAAAAAACCTGTGGCCGAAAAGAAAGCAAGGTCTTATGTCCCGGCCGAAACACAGCAGGCTACCCCACCACGAAGATTATCGTCCGTATGTTCTGTCCCCCCACTCCAAATTTTGGACACACCTCCAAGACGTCATCCACACTCCCCTCATCTTGATTGTGAGTATCAAACTGAAATAAATGAGAAAAATTTCAGAACGTAATCAAAATATTTCATAACCGCATTAAGTCAAAACACATCAAAAACTTAAATACTTACCGCAGTAAGTAAAAGCTGAAATGGAATCCAAGCTAAATGGCCTTGTTCACATCCAGTAAAGATATGTATGTCCACTTGAGCCATACAGTATGACATTGTGTGTAAGATGCTGCAACAAAAAAGCATGTTTTTTTATTGCAAAAAGTTAGGTTGTTTTTCCAAATTTCACATGTGTGTTTGAGGTAACATTGCAAAATACATATAAAAACATTACTATGTTTGTTTGAACAAAGCTATAAGGTAACACATTATGTATTCCAATGTGTTTTTATGGTGGAGTATGTGTGAGCTACAATTAAACTAAAGTGTTTGCTTTCACAATTAAGTAACCAGACACATTTGCCACAAACAGGTATATGTATGTATTTAAGCTATGAGTGATGATGTTGCTAGGCAGAATAGTTGAAAGCAACAGTGAATGACATGTGTTCCATGTGTAGTGATTTGTTTACATTTCTCAAACATATGGATAGCTAACGGAGATTTGTTTAACATTTCAGCTTCTAGTCCTGGGAACAGCATCCCTCCACAACAACAGCAACACAGTGACATGGAGGAGACAAACATCTTAGAAATGCAGCCATTAAGGCAAGGAATGAGCCCCCCAGCACCTGTGAGTACACCACCACAGCAAAGCACACCACCACCACAACACAGCCCAACAACACCAGGAACACAAGGCCCTGATCAGGTGTTTTGGTCCATTTGGGCTAGACAGCAGGCCACTAATGAAGATTGCCTGCGTAAGCAGACACAAATGTTTGCAAGCCTACAATCTCACCTCAGAAGAATATCAAGAAATCTGAGTAGACAAAATGAACAAACAACCAGAATAGGCAATACCATGGAACCCATGCGTACAGACATTACACAGGTCATGGACAACTTACAGCGCATAATGGAAGAACAGCACAGACTAATGGAAGAACAGCACAGACTAATGGAAGAACAGCACAGACAACAGCAAAGTTTTATGAACATTTTTCAAAACAATCAAAAGATTAATGAAAGTTTATTCCGAATAGTAGACAATCAAAATGCTGCTACACATGAACTCAATGCCACCCTCACTAACCTGAATGAAACACTCAGATGCATGCACCAACAGCAAACAAGCAGCAGTTCTGGTACGACTACTCCAAATATCACGCCAGTCTCATCACCACAAAGACACTCCACCAGAGCACGACAACATGACAGTGCTAAAGGCAAAGGGCAGGAGAAGCAGCCACCAAAAAAACATGAAAAAAATACAAGTTAGACATTTGTGATAAGTAACTCAAAATAGTTAGTAAGTGTATGTTTGGCAAAAAATATATAACACTTAGCTCCTTGACAATTTTTACAACATCATTAATTATAAGTGGTACAAACAACAACATAAAATTTGTACGCACATTTATTCTTTACCATTTTTTTTTTGTATTGGAGGAGGGAAATGTTGATGGAGCCGCACATACATGTTAGCAGGAAGTAAACTGACCACTTGATTTTTTTCTAATCATTACTCTTTCTAGATTCCAATCATTCTCTTTTCCTGCAGACCCAATAATTGGCAGCCAGGCAGAATGTCTTTAGCAGGAAGTAAACTGACCACTTGATTTTTTTCTAATCATTACTCTTTCTAGATTCCAATCATTCTCTTTTCCTGCAGACACAATAATTGGCAGCCAGGCAGAATGTCTTTAGCAGGAAGTAAACTGACCACTTGATTTTTTTTTAATCATTACTCTTTCTAGATTCCAATCATTCTCTTTTCTTGCAGACAATCCAAATTACAATGTTATTGATACATATTTTACCTTTCTTCTCTATACAACATTACAAGAAGAACACAATTGAGTTGCGTAAAAAGCTTTTAATATGTTGGATTTGATTTTTTTATAAAACATTGACAAAATTAATGTCAGTATTGTTGGGACATGTTTGTGTGTGTTAAAAATTAGTAAGAATGTTATTACACATGATGCTGAAACAAACAAATATGTACTTTTAAAACACAAATCAAAGAATATGTATAATAATGTATATATGTGGCAAACTGTGTATTTACTTACACATCATCAAGTTTACTGCATCAAACATTAGGAAATAAATTATTCCTGATTACAGTAAGTTTGTGTGTCTTAAATATGATGGTGCATCACACATAGGGACACATGTATTCCTCAAGGCTAACATATTATATGTTGAGGAGTGTTTTTTGGGAACACAGGTTCTCAAACTCGGCCCTCAGGAACCCACACAGTGCATGTTTTGCAGGTCTCCTCACAGAATCACAAGTGACATAATTAGCTCCACCTGTGAACCTTTTAACATATGTCTGTGAGTAATTCATACACCTGTGCTTCTACTGGGTTACGTGAAAAACATGCACTGTGTGTGGTCCTGAGGGCCGAGTTTGTGAACCTGTGCATTAGGACGTTACACACAATGATAAAGTGAAATACTAAATGGATTATGTGGGCTTGTAAGAAATTAGCACTGCAAATTTACGAACACTTATCCAGACTTAATGCATGCCACTCATAATCTGTTGTTTTGAGTTTAAAATTACACACAATACACATGCGACATTTGTTTTTCATAAAGCGAGGGTATGTTTGTATGTGTCAAGGAGACAGACACATTCTGAGTAATGGTTTTGGCAAAAAAAATGGCAAAACATCTATTTATGATTACACAACAAATGAAATAAGCAAACCAAACTTACCTTAGAAATAGCGATTGATGATCTCTTGCCTAACCTGCCTCCCTACATCTGTACTCCAAGTATCACCAGATGTCTCTAATTCCTCTGCTTGCTCGCTGCTTTCTTCCTCCTCCTCCTCCTCCTCAACATGTGGCAGATGTTGTTGCAAACACATGTTATGAAGAAAGCAGCAGCAGAACACAATTTGAGTCACCTTGGAGGGACTATACAACAAAAGGCCACCAGACTTATCCAGACACCGAAACCTAGATTTCAGCACACCAAAACATCTTTCTATCACATTCCGCATGGCCTTATGTGCATGATTGTAATTGTGTTCAGCAGGGGTATCAGGTCGGGACAATGGAGTTAGAAGCCAAGAGAAACAGCCATATCCTCCATCACCTAAAAGACAGATATAGTAACGTGATTCATGTTAAGATACAGCAACACATAAGTAACACACTGTGGGGCAGATGTATTAACCTGTAGAAGGCATAAGGAAGTGAAAAACCAGTGATATGTGCAAGGTAATAAAGGCAGCAGACAATCTGTTCCTAAATGTTCATTTACATATTGGAGCTGATTGGCTGGTGCCTTTATCACCTTGCACAGATCACTGGTTTCTCACTTCCTTATGCCTTCTACAGGTTAATACATCTGCACCTGTATTTGGACAAAGTATACGCAGGCCTACACATATCAAATGACATACCCAGCAGCCATCCATCTGGCATTTGTCCATCCTCAAACTTATCAAAGAGGGATGACTGCCTGAGGATGAAGGAGTCATGGCAGCCCCCAGGGTAACCAGCAACAACACTCATTATTTTGAGATTTGCATCACAAACCACCTGCACATTTGTGGAGTGTTCAAAATGGCGATTTGTATATATGTGCTGCCTGCCCTTAGGTGGTCTCAGCTGAATGTGTGTGCAATCTATGGCTCCAAGCACATTGGGCATGCCAGCCAGCTCATAGAAATCTACCCTGACGGCATGCCACTGAGACTCCTGGGTAGGGAAGCAGATTGAGGCCTCGATGTGGGGCTGCAAAACAGCCAACACCTGTGTGTATATTTTAAAGAACAATAAACATGAGATTTTAGGACAGAACTGGCCACCGAGAAATTAAAACAAACACAAAACAGAAGAGGTAGTTTGGTATACATCACCTGTGTTAAGATTCTGGAAAATGAGGGCTGTGAGATTCCTATGACATCCCCAGACACAGCCTGAAAGCTGCCAGTAGCCAGAAAGTGCAACACAGCCAGGAGTTTGTGCAGGCCTGAGACAGAGCGAGAGCATGCTGTCTCAGGGTCTAGGCCCAGTTTGACAAGGTCATACAGACGGAAAATGTTGTTACGATTTAGACGGAACATCTGTATGACCTTATCATCGGACAATGTGTTCAAGTTTAAACGCCCCCTAAAAAACCGAGGCCTGCGCAGTCTCCGCGGAACCTGTACAACCTGCTGACCATGTTCAGTTTCTTGGCCCTGGGTACTTACAGGCTGATGTCTGAGTCTGTGGAATCCCACAGCACACAAAAGATCACTGGCCCACAGTCCTGCTGCCATTTCTGAGTGTAGGTGTATTGAAATGGGCCTAACATCCTTTTATAGGCATCCTAATTCAGGTGTGAGTGATTTTTTATTTGCAACACATGTAAATACGCCTGAAAAAAGCAGGTCTATTTTTTTGCCGCTTTTTTAACGAATCGCAAAAAAATACGACCGCATTTGAGCACTCAGAGACTAACACCCAAATACGAATGAATAGTGAATTCCCGTATTCTATGTAATAACAGCCGCGTTTGACCGATGGTCTATTCATTCGTATTTCTGAACGTTGTCATTCAAACCATTACGAATAGTCCAAACACCGCCGAGATTGGTGCTTAGTGAATTCCCGGATTGGGACTTAGAAAAAAAAACACAAAACGGACAAACTCGAATTCTTAGTAAATATTGGCCATAGATGGAGAACACATCCCTGAATGGAGTTTGAGAGGAATTGAGACTTTTAAAAACTGTTCTTTCGGATGAAGCAATAGTGACGTATTGAACTCTAGAGTACATATAGATATATATATATATATTTCTCCCCTACATCCAAGAGGGTGCGCACAGCTACTAAATTGTATATTGGATTGTGGAAATTTGGAGGTGGTGGGGACCATCTTGGTATCTGTTGCTGCATTTTTGAGTTGGAGCGCCGGTTTAATCCATTGTATTATACTCAAGCGAGATACCCTAGACTCTCCGGACCACAATTACCAGCATGACACATTAGTAATTTTGTCATTGAAAAGTGCACGTGTCTCTTGAGGAATGACCTCAGGTAAAACATGTCTTGTGGGTCAAGGTGTGGCCCGTTTAAAATGAGGACGCTGACTCATTTTCCCCATTAGAGTGTCGGAAAACAATCCGATATATGGTCACCCAACAAAATATTGAGATGTTGATGTATCAAGCATAAACAAGAGTGGAGAAGTGAGCCAGTGGAGAAGTTGCCCCTGGCAACCAATCAGCTGCTACCTATCATTTTCTGGAATGTACTTGATAAATTCTTCCTCAAAGCTGATTGGCTGGTTCACTTCTCTACTGTTTTCACTGCTTTATAAATCAATCCCTAAGTTTGTTGTATACAATTTTGAGAGTTCATTGGGACCTCTATTCTGTTGTCATGTGGGTGGAGCGGAGTCACCACAGCTATAAAAGCCTAGACACAAATGTAAAGCACATCTAGCACGGATTAATTGAAAATAGTTCACAACTTTTTAAATGTCCCCTCCGGGAGATTCTGGAGGCGATGCCCAGATAGGACTCATGGTACAGGTCATTATGGAAATTCACTGTATTGCACAGTGGTTGGTCAGCCACAATGACGCAATTCAAATTGAAAATGATGCACACTGCGTAACGGAACCCCAAGAGACTGGTCTGCTCTCCCGAAAGCCAAGGAGAGCTCCTCAAGATGTGAATGTCGTCTGGACATTACGGGAGAGCAGGTGAGAATTGTTCATAGGCATTCTGCATACATGCGGCTTATGTCAGGGTCGTAGGGGTGTGTGTGTACAAGCATTGCCACCGCCTAGGGTGATGTGCCTTGGGGAGACACCTCTGCTGCTCCACGGCCCCTGCATCTGGCTAGCAGCAGCCAGTAATGTTGCTGCAAAGCGGTCGGGTCACACAACCTGCAGTATGTAGACCACCCTGGCAGCTCTACACTTTCTCCTACCGGTGGCCCCACCCCTAACGTGTTGTCACATGTTGTGTGGGGTTGGGGGGTGGGGGGGAATAGAAGCATTTAATTCCTGTGCAGTTGTGCCCAACATCTCATGGCTGGTCTAATAAATCTCCAGCTATAATAATCCTACACAGTACCCAGCTATGGTGCACTTATATGATTGACAGATCTGTAGGCCCCCCACTGCTAGCAGTGTTATACAATATTCAATGCTAATAAAGGTCATTACCACTTACTAGCTTGTAACCTTTGCTAACCAATCAGCAATTCCCTTAAACTCCATAAAATATTTTGCTAGTAACAGGGATTTCATACAGGTCTCCAATATAAAAAAGGCCCAATTAATGAGTCACAAATTAATTGGTTACAGGGGAAATAACCGTCGGTGTAATTTACTGATGGCCAGGGATTTTTATATTGATTTCTATGGAGATAGACTTAATAATGCACATATTACGGGAGCTAGAGAAGTGTGTGGGCAGGGAGCTGAGATGTACTGACGGGAAACTGCGCGTTATTGTCAGAGTGTCATTAGCACCGCACTGCTTTAACATACACCTATAGTCAGGGTAATAATAGAAAGTTGTGCTGAAACAACAATAGAAAGACACAAGTAATACCCGTGTTTTTACAACTAATATTCAAATATATTCCACTCTGTCAGGACAATGGGGGGTCATTCCGAGTTGTTCGCTCGTTGCCGATTTTCGCAACGGAGCGATTAGGTGGAAAATGCGCATGGTACGCAGCGCGCATGCGCTTAGTAATTTAACTCAAAACTTAGTAGATTTACACAAACTCGAGCGACGTTTTTTCAACGCTCGAGTGATCGTAGTGTGATTGACAGGAAGTGGGTGTTTCTGGGCGGAAACTGGCCGTTTTCAGGGAGTGTGCTAAAAAACGCAGGCATGTCAGGTAAAAACGCAGGAGTGGCTGGCCGAACGCAGGGCATGTTTGTGACGTCAAACCAGGAACTAAACGGACTGAGGTGATCGCAGTGTAGGAGTAGGTCTGGAGCTACTCAGAAACTGCAAAGAATTATTTAGTAGCAGTTCTGCTAATCTTTCGTTCGTTATTCTGCTAAGCTAAGATACACTCCCAGAGGACGGCGGCCTAGCGTTTGCAATGCTGCTAAAAGCAGCTAGCGAGCGAACAACTCGGAATGACCACCAATACCTGTAGAGAGGTGATCAGGCCCTTATTGAGATATTGTATGGTCTCCTTTAGCAACCCTGGAAAATAGGATTTTTTTGGAGTTTACTTGGCGCTTCACTTGACTTAGTGGCAGCCTCTTCACTTCACGGTTGGACATATCCCAATGTAGTCCAAAATACTGACTAGAGAATATGGAAGTTGTGAAGAAGATGGCGCTACTGTGTCTATAAGGAAGAGGAATATGTGAAGAAAAGCCCAAATGAATACTTACCTATGGTATTTGGGTCTTTTTTCCAGGGTTATGTTTCCTCTCTGGATGTAGTGATGGATTCCCAACATGACCTTCTCCAGGAGTGACACTTTTGGGCTTTTCTTCACATATTCCTCTTAGACACAGTAGTGCCATCTTCTTCACAACTTCCATATCCTTTAGCAACCAACCTTCCCTTTACAGCTTGACATGAATACTGGTCTATCTATAACCCCAGGTACAACTCCAGCTGATTAAGGCTTACCACCACACGGTATTGCCGATGTTTACGGATGGTCACTACACGGGGCGTGCAATTACTGAGCACTAGTGGACAGGCAGAGATGTGATGATGGGCCCGGCTGTTAGGTGCACGCGCAATGCTGATGTTCAGGGAGTTTTCCTATATTTTTGCTACTGCGCATGCACGAAAATCCCTAAAAACTATGGGCCTAATTCAGCTTCTAATACAGAAGTGCAGAAATTGCTGTTCGATGATTTCCGCACTTCTGCACATGTGCACACACTGCCGCGTGAGGACTTAAACTGCAACGTGTTGTGGCATTTAGGAGGCGGCGACGCGATGTTGGGGGGGTGCAGTACAGGACAACAAAGGCATGTCCGGACCATTTTTCGGGATGGGCCACGGCGGCTGCATGATGTCACACACAGCTGCTGCGACCCAAAACATGGCGGACTGGCGACTGCCTTCGCAGAGGTCTACCCTCAATATGTGAGCGCTTTGCTGTTTAGCGAAGCGTTCGCATTTCAGCTCGTGGGGGAGGACCCGTCATGCGGGGCGACCTTGCCCTGTGCTGGGCGGCTCTCCGCATGCTAGAGAAAGGAGTTGTGGTTTTGAATTTTTTTCGCAAAACTACAACTCATGCTGAATTAGGCCCAATGTATATGCACAGATGCGCAGTTGCAATTCGGACGCACTGTATCAGAAATGTCCTGGAAACGTGCTGGGCGTTCCTGGGCAGAAACTTGGAGGTGACTGGGAGATGGCTTGGAGTTTTATGGACATGCTATAGGAGTGTTTTGAACGTGTTGCTGAATGTGGTTGTGAACTTAGACGCATAGGACTGGTGTCTGGGTCACATGAGGCAGCGTCTATTGGTGGTCTCCTGTCTGTGATTTTATGCAAATGTCAATACAAACTCCTTTCTTTGTGTATATTTGTGCAGCAGAATGTGTAAGGACTGAGATGTTCCTTTTAGTGCCCATACATGCAGTAATACCAATTGGTGCATCATTAAGTGCCACCAGGGCCACCATCAGGGAAAACTGCTGGGCTTGGAATCCTGGGCCAAGACAGATAGGGGGCTCGCCCCTGGCTCCTACCCAGTGTAGATGTCATGGGTGTAGGGTCCGGGCAGCTGCTGCAGCTTGCCGCCGGCTGCCTGGCACAAGGATAAGGCGTGCCTGATGTCATCACATCATGCACATCGCACCGCTCTCACACAGAGGAGCTGGCCACAACACAAGGATAGCCGCAGCCAGAAGACACTGGAGATGGCACATGTCTGTGGCCTGCGGGAGCTGGATCCGGGGACTGGCTGGAGACACAGAAGGGGGGATGGCTGGAGACAGAGAAGGGAGATGGCTGGAGACACAGAAGGGGGGCTGGAGACATAGAAGGGGATGGCTGGTGAGACAGAAGGGGTCTGGCTGGTGATAGAGAAGGGGTGCCGGCTGGTGAGACAGAAGGGGAGCTAGCCGGAGACAAAGAAAGGCGTGCTGACTAGAGACACAGATGAGGGGAAAGCAGGAGACAAAATAAGGGGAGCAGGCTGGTGAGATAGAAGGGGTGCTGGCTGGAGACACAGAATGGGGCTGGCTGGAGACACAGAAGAGGGCTGGTTGGAAACACAGAAGAGAAGGCTAGCTGGAGATACAGAAGGGTGCTGGCTAGAGACACAGATGAGGGGGAAACTGGAGACAAAAGAAGGGGAGCTGGCTGGCGAGATAGAAGGGGTGCTGGCTGGAGACACAGAAGGGGGATGGATGGAGACACAGAAGAGGGCTGGCTGGAGACACAGAAGAGGGTTTGGCTGGAGATACAGAAAGGAGGCTGTCTGGAGATACAAAAGGTGGAATGGATGGAGACACAGAAGGGATGCTAGCTAGAGACACAGATGGTGGGGGGGGAGATAAAGAAGGGGAGCTGGCTGGTGAGTTAGAAGGGGTGCTGGATGAATACACAGAAGGAGGCTGGCTGGAGATACAGAAGAGGGCTCTCTGGAAACACAGATGAGGGTCTGGCTGGAGAGAGAAAAGGAAGGCTGGCTGGATATACAGAAGGTGAGTTGGCTAGAGAAAAATAAGGGTGAGGGTGGCTGGAGACACAGAAGGGGAGCTGGGCTGGACTGGTGAGACAGAAAGGGTGTTGGCTGGTAAGACAAAAGGGTGCTGGCTGGTAAGACAGAAAGGGGCTGGCTGGAGACACAGAAGGGGGCTGGCTGGAGAGACAGAAGGGAGTGCTGGCTGGAAAGACAGAAGAGGATGGCTGGTGAGACAGAAGGAGGTTGGTTGGAGAGACAGAAGGGCATGCTGATTGGAGATACAAAAGCGCATGCTGGATGAAGAGACAGAAGGGGGGGCTGGCTGGAGCTAGAGAGACACTGGAGGGGGGGAGGGATCGGTAGAGAGATAGAAGGAGCCTGGAGAGACACTGTGGGGATGGAGCTGCAAAAACAGCGGGGTGGAGACTGAAGAGGACTGGGGGGAAGTGGCTGGAGATTTTTCTCAACTGGCTGGAGTACCAATGCCTTTGCCCCCCAGCTGTGCTACTGCACATGTGCTATCAGGGGAGGGAGAATGGGGGGGGGGGGGAAAGACTACATTCTATTTTGCCGCCAGGGGGTGGGGGTGTGGGGGGGCTTGTCTATTTTGTCAGTCCTGGGCCACACAATTTCTGATGGCAGTCCTGGTTGCCACCATCAGTTGCATCATCAAAACTTGCATTGGCATTGAGTGCGGATTGCATGTGACATAGAATCAGTCCCATAATCACTCACATTGGAGGCAATACTCTGACAGAGAATCTGCACCTACATAGAGCTATAGCTGGTGCAAGTTTCCACGGTGCGACCAATGGTTGTATGTAAAGATGCTCTAGGTGGTATTACAGCTTCTCATGATGCTCAAAGTGGGCGTCCAAGTCCTTGCACATCTAGATGAACGTCTGTACACAGAGGAAGGGCTGATACTAGCATTAAGTCCCAGACTTACAGTGTGCCCTATGTCTCAGCTGGTCGAAGACAGATGCTGATGCAAATTGGTACTGGCAACAGAAATCTGTGTGGATAGTGAAAGGCAATGCAGGCTCAGGACTGGTGACAGACAGACCATAACAATTAGTCATTAGTCAAAAACAGGTCAGGGCTGGCAACAGACAAGTATGTATATAATAGAATCCTGGATCAGGGTTGGCAGCAGACTATAGTGAAAGGCAATACAGGCTCAGGACTGGTGGCAGACAGCCCACATCAATGAGTCAATAGTCAAAGACGGGTCAGGGCTGGCAGCAGACAAGTATGTATATAATTGAATCCTGGATCAGGGTTGGCAGCAGACTATAGTGAAAGGCAATGCTTGCTCAGGACTAGCAGCTGACAGACAGTAACAGTCGAACAATGGTAGGACAGGGCTGGCAGCAGACAAGAAACAAATAAGCGATGAGCTGAAACTCAACACCCCTCTGATTAATTTGCTGCTATCTGTACCAGGTGAGAAATAAAAATGCAATGGAGGAAAGTAAAAGAAAGGAAGGGATTGTATAGGTGAGGAGAAGAGTAGAAAGTGCTGGGAACCGATACGTAAAAACAGTTCAAGACTCTTTTTTTAAAATGCTAATACGCAACTTATCTTTATCCAGAAATGTTGGTGCAGTCTGGCGTTGTCTGTCTGGGTGGATCTGCGGAAAGCGGTAACACGGGAAGGAGCAAAGTCTCAGTCTCTTGAGAATGGCGAATAGGAGACTGAGCAACGCTGCAAATTCAGGCTTACCGGCAGGTGATCTCATTTGCTGCCTGTCACATGGAAGAACACTGGGGGTAATTCTGAGTTGATCGCAGCAGCAAATATGTTAGCAAATGGGCAAAACCATGTTCACTGCAGGTGGGGCAGATATAACATGTGCAGAGAGAGATAGATTTGGGTGGGGTGTGTTCAAACTGAAATCTAACTTGCAGTGTAAAAATCAAGCAGCCAGTATTTACCCTGCACAGAAACAAAATAACCCACCCAAATCTAACTCTTTCTGCATATGTTATATCTGCCTCCCCTGCAGAGCACATAGTTTTGCCCAATTGCTAACAAACTTGCTGCTGCGATCAACTTGGAATTACCCCCACTGACAGGACCCATCCGAAAGACTGACTGGGCATGCTCAATGTAATCAGAGCAGGTCTGAGCAACGGAGGGAAGGCTTTAATCGCCGGAGGGTGGACTGAGTGACAGACTACATATAATCAGGCCATCCCATAAAACGATAGCTAGAATCTAATCAGTTACTATGTGCATCTACTCCTCTTCTCCTCTTAGAAGGCTTGATAAATCTCCCAGAATGCAGTGAGCTTGGCTGTGGAGATCAGATTCGTTTGAGAAGCTAGTAACGTCCTGGCAACGGCAGGATGACATAGGCTGATTACTAAAAATATAACAATTGCTTTAATAACTCATGGCCACCAAAAGAAATTTCGGGGACCGGTACAGTGTTGGGGACATGGTCATACCACCTTGGGTGTGGCTTCCCCTCATTGGCTGCTTCCGTCCCGCTTACAAATAAAACCTTGCATTGAAACAAGGGGGTCATTCCGAGTTGTTCGCTCGGTAAATTTCTTCGCATCGCAGCGATTTTCCGCTTAGTGCGCATGCGCAATGTCCGCACTGCGACTGCGCCAAGTAAATTTGCTATGCAGTTAGGAATTTTACTCACGGTTTTTTCTTCGTTCTGGTGATCGTAATGTGATTGACAGGAAGTGGGTGTTTCTGGGCGGAAACTGGACGTTTTATGGGTGTGTGCGAAAAAACGCTACCGTTTCTGGGAAAAACGCGGGAGTGGCTGGAGAAACGGAGGAGTGTCTGGGCGAACGCTGGGTGTGTTTATGACGTCAAACCAGGAACGACAAGCACTGAACTGATCGCAGATGCCGTGTAAGTCTCGAGCTACTCAGAAACTGCACAGAGATGTCTTTTCGCTATATTGCGTATCTTTCGTTCGCAATTTTAAGAAGCTAAGATTCACTCCCAGTAGGCGGCGGCTTAGCGTGTGTAAAGCTGCTAAAAGCAGCTTGCGAGCGAACAACTCGGAATGAGGGCCCAAATGTATTCCAGCTGTATGATACGGAACCCAAAAAGTTACTTCACTCCTAAATAAGGCTTTACTGCAGTGTAACCTCCATAGAAAAGTGAAAAAGTTAAGAAACTTCCTTTTAGACTGATCTCAGTTGGGAAAGGGTTAAATAGTTTTCCCAGTGTTACAGAGATTTGGAAAGTGAAAGTTTTTTGCTGGGAAGAGACAGGTTTAAACATGAACTAAGCTGCTTATTTGCTCTGAATTACAGCTCAGCTGTGACTCCATACAGTGTGTAATGTTCTTTCAGGATCTTTTGCTGGTAATGGGATGGCTGGATATTCTGTAAGAAGTATCTGAGAATATAAGGCACAACGGGAAGCACTGGAGAGTTTTACTTAATGCCGGATTTTATGCCAATGTATGGAGAAAAGGGCCACGTTGGGCAGTGAATAGGAAGCGCTAAGAAGGCAGCCCTAGACTTAACCAAACAACCGTGCAAAGAACATTGTTCAGTTTGGTCATGGATCAAGGGCCGCTGAGAGCTGAGCAGGGCCAGGGTACTGGGAGAGGCATGGTCATGCCTCTTCCTTTGTTTTGGGTGTGGGATGATACAGATGGAGCCCTGCTCATCTATCCCTTTAACTGAGCCAAGGCAGTCGGACTTAATCCCCTGCTGTGATGACTTAATCCCCGGCTGTATTGTTCTCTCTGTATTGTATTGCATCTGAGAACAATAGATAAAATGCTTATGCTAATAAACCATGGTGTGCCTAGGTGCAGCAGAGAAGGCTAGATGAGCGAGGCTCCATCTGTAGATAGACAGTGTCTAGTTAGACAGTCAATAGATAGACACCACATGTTAGACAGACATTAGGCCGACATGTTCAAAAGGTTGACATGAAAAAGGTAGACAGTACAAAAGGTCAACGGGGTCAAAGGGTCGACGGGAAAATGGTTGACACAAAAAAAGGTAGATACCATTTTTTTGTGCATTTTTGTGGTTTGTGTGGATAGTTTTGACCCTCAATTGTAGAAAGGCATCCCCTAACAGGGCTCACTTCGCTCACCACGCTTCGGGCTCCGTGGCTCGCCACAAGGTTTATAACCAACTCTATGCCGACATGGATAGAGAAGGTATGAAATAGTCCAAAAAAAGTAAAATAAAACAAAAACTGTATCTACCTTTTTTATGTCAACCATTTTCATGTCGACCTTTTGTACTGTCTACCTTTTGACCATGTCGACCTAATGTCTGTCTAACATGTGGTATCTATCTATTGACTGTCTAACTAGACCCTGTCTATCTATCATCTGGATACCGGCCCCAGTCACAGACACCACGGCGGCGCAGCCTTACCTCTGTGGGTATGAGGTTAATGGCATGCTGTGTGAGGCAGGGGTTGCGGTGTGAGGACATGGTGGGTGCAGTGTAGATCTCACCAGCAAGTGTGGCGAGCACATCCGCGGCATCACTTCCAGGCCCAGGAGCTAATGTCACCACGGCAACAGAGAGTGACGGCAGCAAGATGGCACCCCGCTGCAGCTGACGCTGGTCCCTCCAACACCCCTCCATCCTGGCATCAATAAATGTAGGGGTTCACCACGTTATCCTTCAAATCCTATACATTTCATTCAAACGTATAAATAAAAAGAAAAGAGTATAATTTTCAAGTGCAAATTTATATTATGAAAACTTTCGGTGATCGAATGACCTCAGTCCACCAGGTGATCACAGATTTCTCACACTGATAGAATAGAGGGTGGTTATTCATTCCTGAGTAGAGATGAGCGGGTTCGGTTCTCAGAGAACCGAACCCCCCCGAACTTCACTACCCGAGCCCGGATCCGAGTCAGGCTCGGGTTTTCCCGCCTGACTCAGAAACCAGAACGAGGCAAAACTTCATCATCCCGCTGTCGGATTCTTGCGGGATTTGGATTCCATATAAGGAGCCGCGCGTCTCCGCCATTTTCACTCCGGCATTGGAGAGTGTACAGAAAGGACGTGTCTCCGTCATTAGTGCAGTGGGATTTAGACAATTAATTGAGGTACTGTGTCCCCGGTACCAAATCCCATCTAGGTTCCACTTCACTAGGCAGGCGATACCAAGAATGTACAGAGACATCCGAAAAAGAGTCACCAGTGTCCTAAAAAACCACGGACATGTGGACAAGTGGAGCAGGGCGGACTAAGGACTATATGACTGTGACAGCCCACTGGGTAGATGTATTGCCTCCCGCAGCAAGAACAGCAGCGGCGGCACCAGTAGCAGCATCTCGCAAATCCAAACTCGTTTCTAGGCAGGCTACGCTATGTATCACCGCTTTCCATAAGAGGCACACAGCTGACAACCTCTTACGGAAACTGAGGGACATCATTGCGCATTGTCTTACCCCACTTAGACTCTCCTGGGGATTTGTGATATCGGACAACGCCACCAATATTGTGCGTGCATTACAACTGGGTAAATTCCAGCACGTCCCATGTTTTGCACATACAATTAATTTGGTGGTGCAGAATTTTTTGAAAAATGACAGGGGTGTACAAGAGATGCTGTTGGTGGCCCGAAAAATTGCGGGTCACTTTCGACATTCTGCCACTGCATGCCGAAGACTGGAGCACCAGCGAACACTCCTGAACCTGCCCTGCCATCACATGAAGCAAGAGGTGGTAACGAGGTGGAATTCAACACTCTATATGCTTCAGAGGATGGAGGCGCAGCAAAAGGCCATTCAAGCCTATACATCCACCTACGATATAGGCAAAGGAGGGGGAATTCACCTGACTCAAGCGCAGTGGAGAATGATTTCCATCTTGTGCAAGGTTCTCCAACCCTTTGAACTTGCCACACGTGAAGTCAGTTCAGACACTGCCAGCTTGAGTCAGGTCATTCCCCCCATCAGGCTTTTGCAGAACCTTAAGAAATTAAAGGAGGAGCTAAGACGGAGCGATTCCGCTAAGTATGTGGGACTTGTGGATGGAGCCCTTCATTCGCTTTGCCAGGATTCAAGGGTGGTCAATCTGTTGAAATCAGAGCACTACATTTTGGCCATCGTGCTCGATCCTAGGTTTAAAGCATACGTTGTATCTCTCTTTCCGGCAGACACAAGTGTGCAGAGGTACACAGACCTGCTGGTGAGTAACTTGTCAACTCAAGCGGAATGTGACCCGTCAACAGCTCCTCCTTCAATTTCTCCCACCACTGGGGCTGCGAGGAAAAGGATAAGATTTCCTAGCCTACCCGCTGGCGGTGATGCAGGGCAGTCAGGAGCAGGTGCTGACATCTGGTCCGGGCTGAAGAACCTGCCAACGATTACTGACATGTCTACTGTCACTGCATATGATTCTGTCACCATTGAAAGAATGGCGGAGGATTATATGAGTGACAGCATCCAAGTAGGCATGTCAGACAGTCCGTATGTATACTGGCAGGAAAATGAGGCAATTTGGATGCCCTTGCACAAACTGGCTTTATATTACCTAAGTTGCCCCCCCTCCAGTGTGCACTCCGAAAGAGTGTTTAGTGCAGCCGGTAAGCTTGTCAGCGATCGGCGTAGGAGGTTACTTCCACAAAATGTGGAGAAGATGATGTTCATCAAAATGAATGATAAATTCCTCCAGTTAGACCTTGACCAGCAAATGCCTCCAGAAAGTACACAGGGACCTGTGATGGTGGATTCCAGTGGGGACGAATTAATAATCTGTGAGGAGGAGGAGGATGTACACAGTGAAAGGGGTGAGGAATCGGAGGATAAGGATGAGGTGGACATCTTGCCTCTGTAGAGCCAGTTAGTGCAAGGAGAGATTGATTGCTTCTTTTTTGGTGGGGGCCCAAACAAACCACTCATTTCAGCCACAGTCGTTTGGCAGACCCTGTCGCTGAAATGATTGGTTTGTTAAAGTGTGCATGTCCTGTTTATACAACATAAGGGTGGGTAGGAGGGCCCAAGGACAATTCCATCTTGCACCTCTTTTTCTTCTTATCATCATGTGCTGTTTGGCAACTATTTTTTTAAAGTGCCATCCTGTCTGACACTGCCGTATATGTCCAGTGGTACTGCCATTTAATTCCAGTGATTTTGCAGTATAATGCCAGTGATTTTGCCATTTAATTCCAGTGATTTTTGACGTATAATTCCAGTGATTTTGCCATTTCATTCCAGTGATTTTGCCATATAATTCCAGTGATTTTGACGTATAATTCTAGTGATTTGGATGTATAATTCCAGTGATTTTGCCATGTAATTCCAGTGATTTGGACGTATAATTCCAGTGATTTTGCCATTTAATTTCAGTGATTTTGCCATTTAATTCCAGTTATTTGGATGTATAATTCCAGTGATTTTGCCATTTAATTCCAGTGATTTTGCCATATAATTCCAGTGATTTGGACGTATAATTCCAGTGATTTTGCCATATAATTCCAGTGATTTGGACGTATAATTCCAGTGATTTTGCCATTTAATTCCAGTGATTTGGAAGTATAATTCCAGTGATTTTGCCATTTAATTTCAGTGATTTGGACGTATAATTCCAGTGATTTGGACGTATAATTCCAGTGATTTTGCCATTTAATTCCAGTGATTTCGCCATTTAATTCCAGTGATTTGGACGTATAATTCCAGTGATTTTGCCATTGAATTCCAGTGATTTTGCCATTTAATTCCAGTAATTTGGACGTATAATTCCAGGGACGTATAATTCCAGTGATTTTGCAGTATAATTCCAGTGATTTGGACGTATAATTCCAGTGATTTGGACATATAATTCCAGTGTTTTGGACGTATAATTCCATTGGGAATTGTTTGTGTCGCTTGGCTTAGTCATACAGCTACCTCATTGCACCTCTTCGACATCTTTGGATGAGGTGCTGTTTGGGACCTAGATTTTGAAAAGTGCCATCCTGTCTGACACTGCCGTATGAGTCCAGGGGTACTGCTGTATTAGTCCTAGGATACTGCCGTATAAGTCCACCAATTGCAGAATTTTTGAAAAATTACAGGGGCGTTCAAGAGATGCTGTCAGTGGACCGAACAATTGCAGCCCACTTTCGTCATTCAGCCACTGCGTGACACTACTAGATGGGCCAGGTGGTTGTGTCGCTTAGCTTAGTCATACAGCAACCTCGGTGCACCTCTTTTTCTTCTTTGCATCATGGGCTGTTTGGGGCCTTTTTTTTGGATGTCTGCCCTCCTGTCTGCCACTGCAGTGCCACTCCTAGATTGGCCAATTGTTTGTGTCGCTTGGCTTAGTCATACAACTACCTCATTGCACCTCTTCTACATCTTTGCATGAGGTGCTATTTGGGGCCTTTTTTTTTGGATATCTGCCCTCCTGTCTGCCACTGCATTGCAACTCCTAGATGGGCCAATTGTTTGTGTTTGCATGAGGTGCTGTTTGGGGCCTAGTTTTTGAAAAGTGCCATCCTGTCTGACACTGCAATGCCACTCCTAGATTGGCCAGGTGTTTGTGCCGCACACTTGTGTCGCTTGGCTTAGTCATACAGCAGCCTCGGTGCACCTCTTTGTCTTCTTTGCATCATGGGGCCTTTTTTTATATATCTGCCCTCCTGTCTGACACTGCAGTGCCACTCCTAGATGGGCCAGGTGTTTGTGCCGCCCACTTGTGTCATTTATCTTAGTCATACAGCCACCTCGGTGCAACCTTTTCGCCTAAAAACAATATTGTGAGGTGTGAGGTGTTCAGAATAGACTGGAAATGAGTGGAATTAATGTTATTGAGGTTAGTAATACATTGGGATCAAAATTACCCCCAAATTCTGTGATTTTAGCCGTTTTTATGTTTTTTTTTAAATCATCCAGATCCAAAACCAAAATACGAAAGTGAAATTAGTACCAAAACCAAAACATGAAAAGTGCCCGCCGCACATCTCTATTCCTGAGTAACCTGGGCTGGCTTACTCCACCACTCCTAGCGGTTCCCTCTCACCATCAGTTATTGACTCCTCCCACTGTGTAGTTGGCATGTAAGTTGCTGCCACTACCAGGCTCCTATAATGGCACCTGGAACCGCTTGCTGCACACAAGCTCCTACCACGAGCACCTGGAACTGTCTACTTCTGATTATGGGGCAGATGTACTAAGCACTGGTGAGAGATAAAGTAAATACCAATCAACCAGTTCCTAACAGTCATTTTTCATACACAGTCTGTAACATGACAGCTAGGAGCCGATTGGCTGGTTCTTTATCTCCCTCCACTTTATTTTTCTCCTAGAGATTTAGGGGGGCATGTACTAAGCAGTGATAAAAGTGGAGAAGTGAGCCAACGGAGAAGTTGCCCAAGGCAACCAATCAGCACTGACGTAACATTTATCATTTGCATACTATAAAAGTATACAGAGCAGCTGATTGGTTGCCATGGGCAACTTCTCCGCTGGCTCACTTCTCCACTTTTATCACTGCTTTGTACATGTCCCAATAAGAATTTTTTTAAAATCGCCAGGATTGACTTGTAGAAATGTATCATTCCCCCCTCTTCCCCGTTGGCATCCCTCTCCACCCTCCCCGCTCACTTACCTTAGTCACACAGCGGTGGTCAGAAAGGCTTTTCATTGTCCGGTCCTCTCCCAGGCTCAGCCGCAATAGAAGAGCTGGAGTCTTGTGATGAGGCTGATCTCAGTCACTGATTGGCTGGGAGCGTGTCGCACAGTGATGATGTCCACACGTATCAGTGACTGTGGGCAACAGCATCATGGGCTCTGTCTATTCTACGGACAGCGGGCAGGGCCTGAGAGGATGGATAATGCACCTGGAACTGAGACAGTCGTTTTTATCCCACTGCTCTCGCCCAATCCCAATTTTATTTTGAATCCCACAATACCCGGGATTTCATGATTATAATCCCAGGCATGTTTGTTACTCAAAAACATCTGGGATCCCGAGATTGGTTTCTCTAGTCTGCACTGGGCTGAATACATAACAGCTGAAGAATGGAGCAGCGTTTGGCGCTACTCTGGTAGTTACGGTATACAGGCAGATTCAAGCATCTCTTGCCTTTGGGGGTCATTCCGACCCGATCGCTAGCTGCAGTTTGTCGCAGCGCAGCGTTCGGGTCGGAACTGCGCATGCGCCAGCACCGCAGTGCGCCGGCGCATGGCAGTCGTTGTTGCCTAGCGATCGCCTCTGTGACAGCTCACATTTCACAGGAACTGGTCAGTTGCATTCCTTCTTTGACACTGTATATGTATGATCCAAACCAGAGGTGTCTCCGGGTTTGGTGGCACTTGGTGCGTACTCCATATATTGCCCGCACACGAAAAGGGACTGCACTGTCAGCTCCTCCTCTGTGACAGGAAACGGGTGCGGCAGGAGAATGTCACACTGCAGCCCCGGGCTCCAGTCAGTGTGGAGGAGCCTGAATTTTGGTGTCTTCCCCTCCAAGGGTGACACCTGGGTGTGGCCCGCAACTCCCGCATCCCCATAGTGACGCCACTTACCCAAACCAACTTGCCTTAAACACAATCTGATTTCGCTCATGACATGAAAAAATACCGCAGTGAGCACAGGGATATTTACGCCAGCTTCAGTTGGCATAATCACAAGGCTCACTGGGGAATCTGCACTTCTGCACAGCTTTCTCCGCCCCTAGACCCGGCAGTGTGATCAGCTCTGTGTGCCTGGTGGAAAAAAGTAAAAAAATCATACTCTCCTACTACCCAGGGACTGGTGATTGGTGCTCCAGTGCGGGCTGCCGGTCATCGGAGCTCCCTCCTGCTAATGTGACTTCCGGTGCAGTAAAGTGATGCTGCAAAACGGCAGCTCACTTTACAGCATCGGAGGTCACAGCAGCAGGGAGCCCCGATGACTGGCAGTGCGCACCGAAGCCCCGATCTCCGCTGGTGAGTAAGATCAGCGGTCGTGGAGAGGTCGCGGCACAGGGGGTCGTCGCAATGGGGAGGGTGGTGCCAGCGGCGGCTGCAGTGATATCTGCGGTGTTGGCACATGAGCAGCACATAATCGAGGTATTTAAAAAAAAAATACCCAGATAGTGCTGCGGCGTGTCATCTCAGGGACAATAGCTTTCTCTCAAGCGCTGTCTCTGCATGCGATTATTGATACATCCATGCGATGTGATCAATAATTGGGTGGATTTTATCACCTCACATCCACATCCTCAGATGCGAATTGTGATAAATCGGCCCCTAAGCGTTTTTGCTAGGGCCAGAATAATTACAATATCACTTCCTATATCAAAAATAATAATAATAATAATAATAATAATAATAATAATTTTATTTATATAGCGCTCTTTCTCCAATAGGACTCAAGGCAACTACTATATATATATATATATATATATATATATATAAAACAAAAAAAAATGAATAAATATTTATAGGCTCATTTATCAATGTGTGATAAATTTCACTATGGGGGTCATTCCGAGTTGTTCGCTCGGTAAATTTTTTTGCATCGCAGCGATTTTCCGCTTAGTGCGCATGCGCAATGTCCGCAGTGCGACTGCGCCAAGTAAATTTGCTATGCAGTTAGGAATTTTACTCACGGCTTTTTCATCGTTCTGTTGATCGTAGTGTGATTGACAGGAAGTGGGTGTTTCTGGGCGGACACTCGCTGTTTTATGGGCGTGTGTGAAAAAACGCTACAGTTTCTGGGAAAAACGCGGGAGTGGCTGGAGAAACGGGGGAGTGTCTGGGCGAACGCTGGGTGTGTTTGTGACGTCAAAGCAGGAACGTCAAGCACTGAACTGATCGCAGATGCCGAGTAAGTCTGGAGCTACTCAGAAACTGCTAAGAGAGGTGTAATCGCAATATTGCGAATACGTCGTTCGCAATTTTAAGAAGCTAAGATTCACTCCCAGTAGGCGGTGGCTTAGCGTGAGTAAATCTGCTAAAAGCAGCTTGCGAGCGAACAACTCGGAATGAGGGCCTATGAGAGATAAATTGTGCCAGCCAATCAGCTCCTAACTGTCAATTTTTCAAACACAGTCTGTAACATGGCAGTTAGGAGCTGATTGGCTGGTGCAATTTATCACTCACAGTGAAATTGATCACTTATTGATAAATGAGCACATAAATTCGCAGAATAGTGAACAATAGGGGGTTAATTTAGGTCGGATAGCAAATCACGATCCGGACGGAATTTTTGCGGTGGTGTCGCGGGCGCATGCGTAGCGGGCCGTACTGCGCATGCGTCTGCATTTTCTGCAGGGGCCCCGCAGAAAATGCATTCGCCTCTGCCTATCAATCAGGCAGAGGCGGACGTGGGACGGGAGGGGGGTGGCAACGCTCCATTTTCAGGGTGGAAACGGAGCGCTGCGGGGGCGGGGCAACCCGACCGGTGGGCAGTGCGGCGTGAACAGGGGCATGTCGGGGGCGTGGTCGCGGCATCTGCTTGATGTCAAACGCAGCCGCCGCGACGGGTAAAATGGCGCCAGGACTCCTGCAGCCGCAGCTAAACTGCGCCGGCAGGAGTCAACCTTAGTTTCTGCTGCTTGTTGCAGGGGGGGAGGCGCCGGTCAGGATAGCAAATTCTGCTGATTAGCATCTGCCATCCTTACTTAATTGGCTCCTAAGTCCACACAGTTAAACATAAGTTGTTGGGTCACCACACCCTGAACAGATGCTTGTGCCCACGGGTGGCACGGCAGGTCGGATGCACCAAGGACAAACCTCCGAAAACAAACCACCACAAAATAAACTGTGTCTGCGTTCAATAAAAATGTAATACACCGGGAGGGAACTTCCCTAAATGGCCTGTTTAGTGATAAATCACAGTGTACACACAGCGCTGTCTAATTGTAATTCCTGAGGTTTACGGTTGATCTACACTTGTTGGGCTATTGATCTGTGTCTAGTACTAGATAATAGAGCTCTATAGTAGCTGGAAATTATCTGAAATATATTTAGTGACAACTAATGAAAAGCATAATTACTGCAGCGAGTGAAAAATCAATGCCGATGTCAGCGCGTGTGTAAGGCAGCTGATGTGCCGGAGCGCAGGAGCGGTTTCCTGTCTTTATTATAGATGTAACATTTATTATATATTGTATAGCTGCTGTAGCCTACATGGGTTCTATTGCGTAGGGGTGAAAGGTCAAGGCTGGCAACGTAAAACCCATTGTTTCCAGACAACGGGAATGATAACGGCAGTTATTTACTTCTGCAGTTACATTGTGTCGCGCACACTTATGTTGAGCCTAACGATGCTTACTTTGATATTTATTGGACATTGTTGTCTAACGCATCTTTTTCCAGCTGGCAGCTCCTGGAATCTGTATGCATTAGCCGTTCCTGCTCTAGGAGGGTAACTCAGACCTGATCGCCGTTGTGCTATATTCGCAAGGCGGACGACTACCGAATGATTGCACATGCGTACGAATTTTAATACGCATGCACGAGGCTAAACTGCAAAAGAAATCAGCGTCTTTTTTTGATCGCTAGGCGAACGCAGGTGGATTGACAGGAAGAGGACGTTTGAGGCTTTTTTCTGGGAGTGTCAGGAAAAGCTCAGGCATTCCAAAATGTTTTCAGGGCGGGTGTGTGACATCAGCTCCGGCCCGATCAGCCTGTTTCTATCGCACTGTAGGTAAGTCCTGGGCTTTCCAGTCAGACTGCGCAGACTGGAAAAAAATGTGTGGCAAACGAATTTGCAGCTGACCGGGGTTTGAAAAGCTTTTTGCACGACGTACGCAGACTTACACGGAACGGAATTTCACTCTGTCTGGGCGGCGACTATCTGATCACAAACCTCTGCAAATTCGCAGCGGAGCTATCAGGTCTGAATTAGTCCCTAAATCCATCAAAGAAAATTTCAGTAGACGAACATAATTTTTAAACTGTTCTGCCCGCGGAATGTAGTATTAAGGGCTCCTGATTCTGCCCACCCAAACACACCGCAGGGCAGAATGAATTCCCCCCGCTGCCGTGTCTGCTCCATATAGCGATATACGGATTTGTGAATACAGCGCGGACCTTCAAATCGGCAGAATAGTGAACAATAAGTGTATGTGTATGGCTGACGCTTCGCACCTTCAGCCACAAAAGTTTGATCCGTGTAAATTTCATCCTACTGATTGACAATAGTTTTTTGCATATTTGCACTTTGTTGACAAACTATAAGCTACCGGGTGTGGTATGGAAGGTCGACAGTAACTAGGTCGACAATGTCTAGGTCGACCACTATTGGTAGACAGTAACTAGGTCGACAGGGTGTCTAGGTCGACAGGGTCTTTAGGTCGACAGGTTCTAGGTCGACAGGTCAAAAGGTCGACATGAGTTTTTTATGTTATTTTGGTGTCGTTTTCTTTGTAGAGTGTCCGGGAACCCCAATTAGTGCACCGCGTCCCCTCGCATGGCTCGCTTCGCTCGCCATGCTTCGGGCAAGGTGCCTTCGCTTCGCTCGGCACAGATTACGGTTCCAATCGTAGTCCACGTGGATCGTTAAGTATGAAAAGGTTAAAAAAAAGGAAAAAATTGTGAAAAACTCATGTCGACCTTTTGACCTGTCGACCTAGAACATGTCCACCTAAAGACCCTGTCGACCTAGTTACTGTCGACCAATAGTGGTCGACCTAGACATTGTCGACCTAGTTACTGTCGACTTAGAGACTGGATCCCAAGCTACCTACACATAAAATTCAACTGAAAATGCAATCTATGCCGCCCACACATACCGCAATGTGGCAAGTGATACAGAGTAACTGTTTAGGTGGGAAAAAATAACTGTGGTGCCCAATAATGAACCTATGAAAATAGATACGCATGCTAATAAATACAGCGGAAAGATGGCTACCATTGGCATGTGTGCATTCGCCCAGCTCCCCAGCCTAACAGTCACCAGTGATTCCAAATGTTGTCTGAGTGGTGAATGAAAACGTCGGAAGCATAGCCACCAACATTCAGACTGGCAAAACAGCGCCTAACCCCATTCTGCCGTAAACACACCATGATCGGCCAAACCATACCCAGATCTGTACAACCCATTGCCAAGTTATGGCGGAGTGTTTTTGAAGAAGGAAATACACCACACCCTGTCATGCCAAACAATTGCTGTAAAGCAGTGATGTGCAGTCAGGGTAGGCAGCGGAAGCTGAGCCTGCCTGTTATACCCCAGTATCAGTAGCGTAACTATACATTTTGCTCCCCCCTACCTAAAAATTCGTCATGGCCCCCTGCATGTTTACTATCTAAACATTTTTGGGGGTAATTATTAAAACACTTTTGACAGTGTCACTGAACCTCCCCCCTCCCCCGCAGGCGGCAGCTTCAGTATTTCTCCTACCTTAAAGTTGTCTGGCCACTAAGGCATACACACAGTCCGGTCCAGTGAGTGGTCAAACTGTAGACACTAGCTCTCACAGACACAGGGTGCTCTATTAAACACTGTGTACAGTCCGGAGTCCGGAGGAGCGTTTGCAGGGATTGCAGCTCCTCTTCACATGCACAGGTGGAGCGCAGGCAGGCGGGTGCGTGGCAGAGTGGCGTTATCACTTTGAGTTGCGCCTGCACATAGCTACTCAAATCAATCGGGTACAGGACAGGAAAGGCGAAGCCGGGAATGTACAAGGCGACCATGGTCCTCCAGGTCAGTTACTCCATTCCTAACCCGGTGGACGGTAAAAATATATAAATACAAGTATAAAGCGCGCAGATCAGATATGTGGCTAATGGGCGGTCCGGTGCACAGCCAGACCACCCCTAAAGGGCTCCATACACTACAACGATATGTCTGAGGCTGAAGTCGGATGCGATTTCCCTTGAACTCCCCCGGGTCCTACACGGGAGTGATTCCATACGATTTTGTACTTTTGTGCTATTTTTTCATAAGATATATTGCATGTGATTGATCAAGCTGCGATTAATCGCATGTGATATATCGTATGGCATACAATTGTACCATAAGATATATCTGATGGGCTGGATTAGAGGGCTGCTGCTGATGGGAGTGTCCTGGAGAATGGCAGCCAAACTTGTGCGATAAATCGCATGCACAAGAAGAACACCATTTTTCATCGGATTCCATGTGATTCCGATAAATCAATCGTGCAGCACAAGCGATCTAGGGGATCCGATCTGACACTTTTCATACAATATAACGGCCCGAAAGGTCAGAATCGTATGAAATCATGCAAAATGGGCCCCCCTAAAGGTGTGTACACACGGTGAGATCCTTGCTATGCCCGATTTTGACTATGCGATTTCCCTTGAAGTCCCCCAGAGCCCAGATAGCACAGATTGTACAGATTTTGACTATCTGTGCTTAAGATTTTGTCTATGTACGATTTTGACTAAGGGTGCATACACACGGTGAGATTCGGACTTATCCGATTCTCACCGTGCGACAGGGGGCCGGGTCGGCACTTAGCCAGTATCGCAAGCACATAATAACTGTGCTTGCGATGCTGGCTATGTGCGATTTCAATCCTGACTATCTCTTCTATAGAGATAGTCAGGATTGACTTGCCTGCACAGCCTATTTTTTCTTCCGATGCCGACCGCGCGGGGCCGCGCATCGGCATCGGATCGGGATCGCAAGGTGACTGTCACCTTGCGATCTGCACTATATTTTCTTCCGATTCTGACTATATAGTCAGAATCGGAAGAAAATATCTTACCGTGTGTACACACCTTAAGTGCCAATTTTGAGTATACTTTATACTTCTGTAGATAGTACACTAGATAGTCAAGATTGACTTGTCTGCACAGTCTATCTAGCCTTACGATACCGATCCCACGGGAGTGCGCATCGGGATCGAATCGGTATCGCAAGCTGCCTAACAGCTTGAGATATTTATCTCACCATGTGTACACACACCATTAGATTCGCTTATGGTCAGCGTCAGTCACCAAGTCAGTGCCGGCGTCCCCAAGCCCCGCGGGGTCTGAAGGGGCTATTGCTACCTCATTGCCCAGTATACTAAAAATGCAGAGCAAAAGAAGGACTCGTGTTGGGGCAGTCTTAAAATAAGATTTTACTCACCGGTAAATCTATTTCTCGTAGTCCGTAATGGATGCTGGGGACTCCGTAAGGACCATGGGGAATAGACGGCCTCCGCAGGAGACTGGGCACTCTAAGAAAGAATTAGGACTACTGGTGTGCTCTGGCTCCTCCCTCTATGCCCCTCCTCCAGACCTCAGTTAAGGAAACTGTGCCCGGAAGAGCTCACATTACCAGGAAAGGATTTTGGAATCCAGGGTAAGACTCATACCAGCCACACCAAACACACCGTATAACTTGTGATAACTTACCCAGTTAACAGTATGAACAACAACAGAGCATCAGATCAACCCTGATGCAACTATAACATAACTCTTATGTAAGCAATAACTATATACAAGCATTGCAGAAGAAGTCCGCACATGGGACGGGCGCCCAGCATCCACTACGGACTACGAGAAATAGATTTACCGGTGAGTAAAATCTTATTTTCTCTAACGTCCTAGTGGATGCTGGGGACTCCGAAAGGACCATGGGGATTATACCAAAGCTCCCAAACGGGCGGGAGAGTGCGGATGACTCTGCAGCACCGAATGGGCAAACACAAGGTCCTCCTCAGCCGGGGTATCAAACTTGTATAATTTTGCAAAAGTGTTTGAACCCGACCAAGTAGCTGCTCGGCAAAGCTGTAATGCCGAGACCCCTCGGGCAGCCGCCCAAGAAGAGCCCACTTTCCTTGTGGAATGGGCTTTCACTGATTTTGGATGCTGCAATCCAGCCGCAGAATGAGCCTGCTGAATCGTGTTACAGATCCAGCGAGCAATAGTTTGCTTTGAAGCAGGAGCACCCAGCTTGTTGGATGCATACAGGATAAACAGCGAGTCAGTTTTCCTGACTCCAGCCGTTCTGGCTACATAAATCTTCAAAGCCCTGACTACATCTAGTAACTTGGAATCCTCCAAGTCACGAGTAGCCGCAGGCACCACAATAGGTTGGTTCAAATGAAAGGATGACACCACCTTTGGCAGAAATTGCGGACGAGTCCGTAATTCTGCCCTGTCCAAATGGAAAACCAGATAGGGGCTTTTACATGACAAAGCCGCCAAATCTGACACACGCCTAGCCGGAGCTAAGGCCAATAGCATGACCACCTTCCACGTGAGATATTTTAACTCCACGGTTTTAAGTGGCTCAAACCAGTGTGATTTCAGGAAACTCAACACCACGTTAAGATCCCAAGGTGCCACTGGTGGCACAAAAGGGGCTGAATATGCAGCACTCCCTTTACAAACGTCTGAACTTCAGGAAGAGAAGCCAGTTCCTTTTGAAAGAAAATGGATAGGGCTGAAATCTGGACCTTAATGGACCCCAATTTTAAGCCCAAAGTCACTCCCGACTGTAGGAAGTGAAGGAAACGGCCCAGCTGGAATTCCTCTGTAGGGGAATTCCTGGCCTCACACCAAGCAACATCTTTGCGCCATATACGGTGATAATGCTTAGCCGTCACGTCCTTCCTAGCCTTTATTAGCGTAGGAATAACCTCATCCGGAATGCCTTTTTCTGTTAGGATCCGGCGTTCAACCGCCATGCCGTCAAACGCAGCCGCGGTAAGTCTTGGAACAGACAGGGCCCCTGTTGCAACAGATCCTGTCTGAGAGGCAGAGGCCATGGGTCCTCTGTGAACATTTCTTGCAGTTCCGGATACCAAGTCCTTCTTGGCCAATCCAGAACAATGAGTATTGTTCTCACTCCTCTTTTTCTTACGATTCTCAGCACCTTGGGTATGAGAGGAAGAGGAGGAAACACATAAACCGACTGGAACACCCACGGTGTCACTAGTGCGTCCACAGCTATCGCCTGAGGGTCTCTTGACCTGGCGCAATACATTTGTAGCTTTTTGTTGAGGCGGGACGCCATCATGTCCACCTGTGGCAGTTTCCATCGATTTGTAATCTGTGTGAAGACTTCTTGATGAAGTCCCCACTCTCCCGGGTGGAGGTCATGCCTGCTGAGGAAGTCTGCTTCCCAATTGTCCACTTCCGGAATGAACACTGCTGACAGTGCTTGCACGTGATTCTCCACCCAGCGAAGAATTCTGGAGGCTTCTGCCATCGCTACCCTGCTTCTTGTGCCGCCCTGGCGGTTTACATGAGCCACTGCGGTGATGTTGTCTGACTGAATCAGCACCGGTTGGTTGAGAAGCAGATGCTCCGCTTGACTCAGGGCGTTGTATATGGCCCTTAGTTCCAGGATATTGATGTGCAGACAAGTTTTCTGACTTGACCACAGCCCTTGGAAGTTTCTTCCCTGAGTGACTGCCCCCCATCCTCGGAGGCTTGCATCCGTGGTCACCAGGACCCAGTCCTGTATGCCGAACCTGCGGCCCTTGAGAAGGTGAGCACTCTGCAGCCACCACAGAAGAGACACCCTGGCCCTGGGGGATAGGGTGATCAGCCGATGCATCTGAAGATGCGATCCGGACCACTTGTCCAACAGGTCCCACTGAAAGTTCCTCGCATGGAACCTGCCGAAGGGAATGGCTTCGTAAGACGCCACCATCTTTCCCAGGACTCGCGTGTATTGATGCACCGACACCTGTTTTGGTTTTAAGAGGCCTCTGACCAGAGTCACGAGCTCCTGAGCCTTCTCCGCCGGGAGAAAAACCTTCTTCTGGTCTGTGTCCAGAATCATGCCCAGGAAGGGCAGACGCGTCGTAGGAATCAGCTGCGACCTTGGAATATTCAGAATCCAGCCGTGCTGTTGCAACACTTCCCGAGAGTGTGCTACGCTGATCAGCAACTGCTCTCTGGACCTCGCCTTTATGAAGAGATCGTCCCAGTATGGGATAATTGTGACTCCTTGCTTTCGCAGAAGCCCATCATTTCTGCCATTACCTTGGTAAATATTCTCGGTGCCATGAACAGATCAAACGGCAACGTCTGGAATGGGTAATGACAATCCTGTACCACAAATCTGAGGTACGCCTGATGAGGTGGATAAATGGGGACATGAAGGTATGCATCCTTTATGTCCAGAGACACCATAAAATCCCCCCTTCCAGGCTTGCGATGATCGCTCTGAGCGATTCCATTTTGAACTTGAACCTTTTCAGGTATATGTTCAGGGATTTTAAATTCAATATGGGTCTGACCGAACCGTCCGGTTTCGGTACTACAAACATGGTCGAATAGTAACCCTTTCCTCGTTGAAGGAGGGGAATCTTGACCACCACCTGCTGAAGATACAATTTGTGAATTGCAGTTAACACTGTTTCCCTCTCGTGGGGGGGAAGCCGGCAGGGCCGTCGGTGAGGTGGCATCTTCTCAAAGTCCAGCTTGCATCCCTGAGACACAATATCTATTGCCCAGGGATCTAACAGGGAGTGAACCCACTTGTGGCTGAACTTACGCAGGCGTGCCCCCACCGGGCCTAGCTCCGCCTTGTGGAGCCCCAGCGACATGCGGTGGATTATTGTAGAGGCCGGGGAGGACTTCTGTTCCTGGGACCTAGCTGTGTTGTGCAGCTTCTTTCCTCTGCCCCCGCCTCTGGCAAGAAAGGACGCACCTCGGACTTTCTTGTTTCTTTGTTCTAAAGGCTGCATTTGATAATGTCGTGCTTTCCTAGGCTGTGCAGGAATATAAGGCAAAACAACAGAATTACCAGCTATAGCTGTGGAGACCAGGTCCGAGAACCCTTCTCCACACAATCCTCAGCCTTCCATATGCCTCTTAAGTAGGCATCATCTGTCCATTGCATATTCTACAGGACACGTCAAGCAGAAATCGACATAGCTTTGTCTCTAGGACCCAGTATACTCATGTCTCTTTGGGCATGTTTTATATATATATATATATATATATATATATCCTATATAATAACCCAGATCTGTGACTTTGTGACTCATTTGCTAACGCTGGGCGGAGTCACAACACTGGGCGGAGTTAGTCAAATGAGTCACAGATCTGGGCAAATCTATAGGAGACTAGGAGCAGAAGCAGATGGTATGGGCATGGCACAGGCAGGGGTGCATACCTCCCAGCTTTCTTCAGGCAGAAGGAGGGACACGCAGGCAGCGAAAAGGGGCGTGGCCAACAAAAGGGGAGTGGCTTCACGGGAGGGCCCCCGTTTTCGTCAGTGAGGGGGCATGCCCAGCGCTCTGTGAGCTGCTGGCATGCCCCCAGGGGCGGATTATGAGTCCGGGGGGCCCAGGGCACTTGAGACGGGGGGCCCTATCTCATTGCTGTGACTGCTAGGGGTTGGGGGCGTGGCCTAATCGCGGCCCGCGTGACCACGCCCCCTTATGCAAATTCCGGAATTTTTATTTTTATTTTTTTTATGGGATTTTGGCCCCTCAGCTAGGGGTAAATCCAGAGGGGCTGGTCACTCCCCCCTACACACCCGCACAGGCAGAAGAAAGCAGGGAGGCTGCTGCCTCCCTGCACCACCACAGACCTGCAGTGCCAACACGCAGCAGAGTGTGCTGACTGTAGCACAATGCTGCTGCTGGCAGGACGGGGAGCTTCAGAGCTGGGACAGAGCTACTCCAGCCGGGGGGGGGCTAAAACTGTGGGGCCCACGGTACATACCCCCTGCCACCCCCCCTTAATCCGGCTCTGCTGCCGGAACCCCCCCTTAATCCGTACCCCCTGATGACCCCTCTCCCACTGTCTCCACTAAATAGATGCTGTGCGCATGCGTCTATTCACCGCAGCTCTGCTAAGCAGAACAGCGAGTTCAGGAGCTTACCAACTGCCCCCCCACCGGGGGACACTGCGGCACACGAGTGGGACAGCGGGACAGACCCCAAAAAATGGGACTGTCCCGTGAAAAATAAGAATTTACTTACCGATAATTCTATTTCTCGGAGTCCGTAGTGGATGCTGGGGTTCCTGAAAGGACCATGGGGAATAGCGGCTCCGCAGGAGACAGGGCACAAAAAGTAAAGCTTTAGGATCAGGTGGTGTGCACTGGCTCCTCCCCCTATGACCCTCCTCCAAGCCTCAGTTAGGATACTGTGCCCGGACGAGCGTACACAATAAGGAAGGATTTTGAATCCCGGGTAAGACTCATACCAGCCACACCAATCACACTGTACAACCTGTGATCTGAACCCAGTTAACAGTATGATAACAGCGGAGCCTCTGAAAAGATGGCTCACAACAATAATAACCCGATTTTTGTAACTATGTACAAGTATTGCAGATAATCCGCACTTGGGATGGGCGCCCAGCATCCACTACGGACTCCGAGAAATAGAATTATCGGTAAGTAAATTCTTATTTTCTCTATCGTCCTAGTGGATGCTGGGGTTCCTGAAAGGACCATGGGGATTATACCAAAGCTCCCAAACGGGCGGGAGAGTGCGGATGACTCTGCAGCACCGAATGAGAGAACTCCAGGTCCTCCTTAGCCAGGGTATCAAATTTGTAGGATTTTACAAACGTGTTTGCCCCTGACTAAGTAGCCGCTCGGCAAAGTTGTAAAGCCGAGACCCCTCGGGCAGCCGCCCAAGATGAGCCCACCTTCCTTGTGGAATGGGCATTTACATATTTTGGCTGTGGCAGGCCTGCCACAGAATGTGCAAGCTGAATTGTATTACACATCCAACTAGCAATAGTCTGCTTAGAAGCAAGAGCACCCAGTTTGTTGGGTGCATACAGGATAACAGCAAGTCAGTTTTCCTGACTCCAGCCGTCCTGGAACCTATATTTTCAGGGCCCTGACAGCATCTAGCAACTTGGAGTCCTCCAAGTCCTTAGTAGGCGCAAGGCACCACAATAAGCTGGTTCAGGTGAAACACTGACACCGCCTTAGGGAGAGAACTGGGGACGAGTCCGCAGCTCTGCCCTGTCCGAATGGACAAACAGATATGGGCTTTTTTGAGAAAAAAAAAAAAAACCACCAATTTGACACTCGCCTGGCCCAGGCCAGGGCCAAGAGCATGGTCACTTTTCATGTGAGATGCTTCAAATCCACAGATTTGACTGGTTTTAAACCAATGTGATTTGAGGAATCCCAGAACTACGTTGAGATCCCACAGTGCCACTGGAGGCACAAAAGGGGGTTGTATATGCAATACTCCCTTGACAAACTTCTGGACTTCAGGAACTGAAGCCAATTCTTTCTGGAAGAAAATCGACAGGGCCGAAATTTGAACCTTAATGGACCCCAATTTGAGGCCCATAGACACTCCTGTTTGCAGGAAATGCAGGAATCGACCGAGTTGAAATTTCTTCGTGGGGCCTTCCTGGCCTCACACCACGCAACATATTTTCGCCCCATGTGGTGATAATGTTGTGCGGTCACCTCCTTCCTGGCTTTGACCAGGGTAGGAATGACCTCTTCCGGAATGCCTTTTTCCCTTAGGATCCGGCGTTCCACCGCCATGCCGTCAAACGCAGCTGCGGTAAATCTTGGAACAGACATGGTACTTGCTGAAGCAAGTCCCTTCTTAGCGGCAGAGGCCATAAGTCCTCTGTGAGCATCTCTTGAAGTTCCGGGTACCAAGTCCTTCTTGGCCAATCCGGAGCCATGAGTATAGTTCTTACTCCTCTACGTCTTATAATTCTCAGTACCTTAGGTATGAGAAGCAGAGGAGGGAACACATACACCGACTGGTACACCCACGGTGTTACTAGAACGTCCACAGCTATTGCCTGAGGGTCTCTTGACCTGGCGCAATACCTGTCCCGTTTTTTGTTCAGACGGGACGCCATCATGTCCACCTTTGGTATTTCCCAACGGTTCACAATCATGTGGAAAAATTCCCGATGAAGTTTCCACTCTCCCGGGTGGAGGTCGTGCCTGCTGAGGAAGTCTGCTTCCCAGTTTCCATTCCCGGAATGAAACACTGCTGACAGTGCTATCACATGATTTTCCGCCCAGCGAAAAGTCCTTGCAGTTTTTGCCATTGCCCTCCTGCTTCTTGTGCCGCCCTGTCTGTTTACGTGGGCGACTGCCGTGATGTTTTTCCCACTGGATCAATACCGGCTGACCTTGAAGCAGAGGTCTTGCTAAGCTTAGAGCATTATAAAATTACCCTTAGCTCCAGTATATTTATGTGGAGAAAAATCTCCAGACTTGATCACACTCCCTGGAAATTTTTTCCTTGTGTGACTGCTCCCCAGCCTCTCGGGCTGGCCTCCGTGGTCACCAGCATCCAATCCTGAATGCCGAATCTGCGGCCCTCTAGAAGATGAGCACTCTGTAACCACCACAGGAGAGACACCCTTGTCCTTGGATATAGGGTTATCCGCTGATGCATCTGAAGATGCGATCCGGACCATTTGTCCAGCAGATCCCACTGAAAAGTTCTTGCGTGAAATCTGCCGAATGGAATTGCTTCGTAGGAAGCCTCTTTTCCTGGTTTTAGGAGGTTCCTGACTAGCTCGGATAACTCCCTGGCTTTCTCTTCCGGGAGAAACACCTTTTTCTGGACTGTGTCCAGAATCATCCCTAGGCACAGCAGACGTGTCGTCGGGAACAGCTGCGATTTTGGAATATTTAGAATCCACCCGTGCTGTTGTAGCAGTATCCGAGATAGTGCTACTCCGACCTCCAACTGTTCCCTGGACTTTGCCCTTATCAGGAGATCGTCCAAGTAAGGGATAATTAAGACGCCTTTTCTTTGAAGAAGAATCATCATTTCGGCCATTACCTTGGTAAAGACCCGGGGTGCCGTGGACAATCCAAACGGCAGCGTCTGAAACTGATAGTGACAGTTCTGTACCACGAACCTGAAGTACCCTTAGTGAGAAGGGCAAATTTGGGACATGGAGGTAAGCATCCCTGATGTCCCGGGACACTATATAGTCCCCTTCTTCCTGGTTCGTTATCACTGCTCTGAGTGACTCCATCTTGATTTGAACCTTTGTAAGTGTTCAAATTTTTTTTTAGATTTAGAATAGGTCTCACCTAGCCTTCTGACTTCAGTACCACAATATAGTGTGGAATAATACCCCTTTCCTTGTTGTAGGAGGGGTAATTTGATTATCACCTGCTGGGAATACAGCTTGTGAATTTTTTCCCATACTGCCTCCTTGTCGGAGGGAGACCTTGGTAAAGCAGACTTCAGGAGCCTGCGAGGGGGAAACGTCTCGACATTCCAATCTGTACCCCTGGGATACTACTTGTAGGATCCAGGGGTCCTGTACGGTCCCAGCGTCATGCTGAGAGCTTGGCAGAAGCGGTGGAAGGCTTCTGTTCCTGGGAATGGGCTGCCTGCTGCAGTCTTCTTCCCTTTCCTCTATCCCTGGGCAGATATGACTCTTATAGGGACGAAAGGACTGAGGCTGAAAAGACGGTGTCTTTTTCTGCAGAGATGTGACTTAGGGTAAAAACGGTGGATTTTCCAGCAGTTGCCGTGGCCACCAGGTCCGATGGACCGACCCCAAATAACTCCTCTTCCTTTATACGGCAATACACCTTTGTGCCGTTTGGAATCTGCATCACCTGACCACTGTCGTGTCCATAAACATCTTGTGGCAGATATGGACATCGCACTTACTCTTGATGCCAGAGTGCAAATATCCCTCTGTGCATCTCGTATATGTAGAAATGCATCCTTTAAATGCTCTATAGTCAATAAAATACTGTCCCTGTCAAGGGTATCAATATTTTTAGTCAGGGAATCCGACCAAGCCACCCCAGCTCTGCACATCGAGGCTGAGGCGATCGCTGGTCGCAGTATAACACCAGTATGTGTGTATATACTTTTTATGATATTTTCCAGCCTCCTGTCAGCTGGCTCCTTGAGGACGGCCCTATCTATAGACGGTACCGCCACTTGTTTTGATAAGCGTGTGAGCGCCTTATCCACCCTAAGGGGTGTTTCCCAACGCGCCCTAACTTCTGGCGGGAAAGGGTATACCGCCAATAATTTTCTATCGGGGGGAACCCACGCATCATCACACACTTCCTTTAATTTATCTGATTCAGGAAAAACTACAGGTAGTTTTTTCACATCCCACATAATACCCTCTTTTGTGGTACTTGTAGTATCAGAAATATGTAACACCTCCTTCATTGCCCCTAACATGTAACGTGTGGCCCTAAAGGGAAATACGTTTGTTTCTTCACCGTCGACACTGAAATCAGTGTCCGTGTCTGTGTCTGTCGACCGACTGAGGTAAAAGGACGTTTTAACGCCCCTGACGGTGTTTGAGACGCCTGGACAGGTACTCATTTGTTTGCCAGCCGTCTCATGTCGCCAACCGACCTTGCAGCGTGTTGACATTATCACGTAATTCCATAAATAAGCCATCCATTCCGGTGTCGACTCCCTAGAGAGTGACATCACCATTACAGGCAATTTGCTCCGCCTCCTCACCAACATCGTCCTCATACATGTCGACACACACGTACCGACATATAGCACACACACACAGGGAATGCTCTGATAGAGGACAGGACCCCACTAGCCCCTTGGGGAGACAGAGGGAGAGTTTGCCAGCACACACCAAAGCGCTATATTTTACAGGGATAGCCTTATAATAAGTGCTCCCTTATAGCTGCTTTTATAAAATCACAATTTCGCCAAATTTTGCCCCCCCTCTCTTGATTTAACCCTGTTTCTGTAGTGCAGTGCAGGGGAGAGCCTGGGAGCCTTCCTGACCAGCGGAACTGTGTGAGGAAATGGCGCTGTGTGCTGAGGAGATAGGCCCCGCCCCTTTTTCGGCGGGCTCGTCTCCCGCTCTTTAACGGATTCTGGCAGGGGTTAAATATCTCCATATAGCCCCCGGAGGCTATATGTGAGGTATTTTATGCCAAAAAATAGGTTTACATTGCTTCCCAGGGCGCCCCCCCCCAGCGCCCTGCACCCTCAGTGACTGCCGTGTGAAGTGTGCTGAGAGCAATGGCGCACAGCTGCAGTGCTGTGCGCTACCTTAAGAAGACTGAGGAGTCTTCTGCCGCCGATTCTGGACCTTCTTCTCTTTTCAGCATCTGCAAGGGGGCCGGCGGCGAGGCTCCGGTGACCATCCAGGCTGTACCTGTGATCGTCCCTCTGGAGCTAATGTCCAGTAGCCAAAGAAGCCAATCCATCCTGCACGCAGGTGAGTTCACTTCTTCTCCCCTAAGTCCCTCGATGCAGTGATCCTGTTGCCAGCAGGACTCACTGTAAAATAAAAAACCTAAGCTAAACTTTTCTAAGCAGCTCTTTAGGAGAGCCACCTAGATTGCACCCTTCTCGGCCGGGCACAAAAACCTAACTGAGGCTTGGAGGAGGGTCATAGGGGGAGGAGCCAGTGCACACCACCTGATCCTAAAGCTTTACTTTTTGTGCCCTGTCTCCTGCGGAGCCGCTATTCCCCATGGTCCTTTCAGGAACCCCAGCATCCACTAGGACGATAGAGAAATCAGGACAGTTGGGAGGTATGGGGGTGTGTGAGGGGGTATGCCATACAGACAGATTGGGCACCGGCTCACTATGTGCTTGACCCCCCACATCAGCATACTCAGCAGGGGCTCTCTGGCTCGGAGGAGCGTCACTTTCTGGCACACTCCACGCTTCTTAGCTGCAGTTTTGTGGGGCACCTGCCGCTGTGCAGGTTCCATACTGCCTCTGTTATCTCCAGCCCCGGCAACCCCACCGCTAGCTGCAGCGCTGCCACCCGCAGTGAGGTGCGCCCAGCTCCTTCACACACTTTAGCCGGCGGGTAGCGCTGCAGAAGTCAGCGCTGCTTGCAGGCTCCGACCCCCTCCTCCCTCCAGCCGCAGCGTCTCCTGGGAGCTAACCAGTCACTCCCAGTCTCCCCTTTCCACAGTGCCCGGCAGCCGCGAGGTCCGCGCCACGTGCATGCTACGACCCCCTCCTCCCTCCAGCCGCAGCGTCTCCTGGAGGATAACCAGTCACTCCCAGTCTCCCCTTACCACAGTGCCCGGCAGCTGCGCGAGGTCTGCGGTGTGTGACTGAGGAGGGGGGGAGGGATGCGGACGGGCAGAGGAAGCAGGACTCCAGCCTGAGAGAGTCAGCCATGCCAAGTCTCCACCAGCAGCAGATCCCAACAGGTTGGAGTGGAACAGCAGCAGCCAGCAGCAGTGACTCCGGTAAGACACATCTGTCTGTCACCACTGTTCTGTCCCTAATACCAATCTCTCCCGTGCCCTGTGTTCTGTCTTGTCCCTGTCACCCCTGGCCTTGCCCTGTCACCCTTATCCTGGCCCTTTCACCCTTATCCTGGCCCTTTCACCCTTATCCTGGCCCTGTCACCCTTATCCTGGCCCTGTCACCCTTATGCTGGCCCTGTTACCCCTGTCCTTGCCCCATCACCCCTGTCCTGGCCCCATCACCCCTGTTCTGACCCTGTCACCCCTCACCTGGCCCTGTCACCCCTGTCCTGGCCCTGTCACCCCTGTTATGACCCTGTCACCCCTGTCCTGGCCCTGTTACTGCATACCCTCCAACTACCTTTTTGGCAGGTACAGTACCCGCAGCGCCTCCAGACCCCTCCCCAATGCACCACACCTCCGTACCTTCCCCTCCACCACATGCGGCACTCCACCCCTCCCCCACACGCTGTGCCTCCAGACCCCCTACATCACCCGCGGCTCCCACTCCCCCGCCCCTCCACCACCCACAGCACCTCCAGGCCCCCTCCACCATCCACCCCCATATATGTCTGCCCCCCCTCCACCCGCAGCATCTGCAGACACCCTCCTCAATCCGTGGTCCCCCCCTCACCCACCCCTCCCCCACCCACGGCACCCCCACACCTGCCCCTCCACCACCTGCAGCGCCTCGAGACCCCCTTCCCCATCCGCCGCACCACCTGCACCTGCCCCTCCCCCACCCATGGTGCCTCCGGACCTCCTACCCCACCCCCGGCACCCCCGCCCCTTCCCATCCCACAGCACCTCTGGAACCCTTGACCCATCCGCAACATCCCCGCACCTGCCCCTCTCCCACCCATGGCACCCCTGCCCCTCCCCCACCTGCAGTGCCTCCGGACCCCTCCCCCATCTGCAGCCCCCACTCCTCTGCCCCTCCCCCATCCGCAGCACCTCCCGACCCTTCCCCATCAGGGCCCCTCCCGCTTCTGCCCCCCCCCCCTCCACCCGCAGCATCTACAGACACCCTCCCCAGTCCCCCCCGCACCCGCTACATTCTGTACATCATGCCCTGCAGGTGCTGTTCACGCTGTCGCAAGGGGCTGCGCCTCCTTCACCATCGCACGCACTTTCATTGTGCAATATTTAACCACTAACAAATGAATGCTGGTAATACTCCATATAATACAAATATTGAACCCCAGAAAGGCATGCAAGGGTTAAGGGGGTGTAGCCCCTTGCGACGATGTGAAGAGCGCCCGTAGGGCGCGATGAAGCACCTAGTATATATATATATATATATATATATATAAATCTCTTAAGACAGCATCTTTAATATATCGAAATCTCTATATATACATATATTCACATATATCTACATACTAGGGCCTCAATCTCTGCTGATAAGGTACCTGTCCACGCTGCCCCAGCGCTATAAACCCATGCCGACACAATCGCCGGTCTGAGTAGTGTACCAGAATGTGCACGCTATCTGCAGGATCCCTGAGAATAGCTGTTACGACAGGTTACCTTTTGGGCAAACGTGACACCCTAGGGGAAGATTCCCATCGTATCCTGGCCCTAGTGGGGAAAGGATACTGCCTGAGAATTCTTTGTGGGAAACTGCAGTCTCTTGTCTGGAGATTCCCGCTCTTTTTCCTCATGAGAGGAGGGAAATTTACCTCAGCTTTCTTCCCCTTAAACATGTGTACCCTTGTGTCAGGGACAGATGAGTCATCAGTGATATGCAAATCATCTTTTATTACAATAATCATATATTGAATACTTTTCTGCCATTTTGGCTGTAAGTTTGCATTATCGTAGTCGACACTGGAGTCAATCTCCGTGTCGACATCAGTGTTTATTATTTTGGATAGTAAGCATTGAGAGACACTGAAGGTCGCTGCGACAGAGGGACAGACATGGGTAGATTTCCTGTCTGTTCTCTAATCTTTTGTGCAATAAATTCACCTCAGCACTTAATTACACATATCCAACAGGTGTCGGCGTTGTCGACGGAGACACCCTCACACACATATTTGCTCTATCTCCTCCTTAGGGGAGCCTTTTACCTCAGACATGTCGACACACACGTACCGACACACCACACACACAGGGGATGCTCTATTTGAAGACAGTTCCCCCACAAGGCCCTTTGGAGAGACAGAGAGAGAGTATGCCAGCACACACCCCAGCGCTATATGACCCAGGAATCACACAGTAACTTAGTGTTTACCCAGTAGCTGCTGTATATATGATTAATGCGCTAAATTTATGTGCCCCCCCCCCCCCTCTCTTTTTACCCTCTTTCTACCGTGAGTCTGCAGGGGAGAGCCTGGGGAGCTTCCTCTCAGCGGAGCTGTGGAGAGAAAATGGCGCTGGTGAGTGCTGAGGAAGAAGGCCCCGCCCCCTCAGCGGCGGGCTTCTGTCCCGCGATTTTGTGTAAAAATAATGGCGGGGGCTCATGCATATTACAGTGCCCAGCTGTATATATGCTGCTTTTTGCCAGGAGGTACTCAATTGCTGCCCAGGGCGCCCCCCCCACTGCGCCCTGCACCCTACAGTGACCGGAGTGTGTGGGTTAGTGTGGGCGCAATGGCGCACAGCTGCAGTGCTGTGCGCTACCTCATATGAAGACAGAAGTCTTCTGCCGCCGATTTTGACGTCTTCTTGCTTCAACCCGCCGGCTTCTGTCTTCTGGCTCTGCGAGGGGGACGGCGGCGCGGCTCTGGGAACGGACGACCAAGGTTAGGTTCCTGTGTTCGATCCCTCTGGAGCTAATGGTGTCCAGTAGCCTAAGAAGCGCAACCTAGCCGCAGTTAGTAGGTTTGCTTCTCTCCCCTCAGTCCCACGTAGCAGAGAGTCTGTTGCCAGCAGAAGCTCTCTGAAAATAAAAAACCTAACTAAAATACTTTCTTATTAGCAAGCTCAGGAGAGCTCACTAAAATGCACCCAGCTCTGTCCGGGCACAGATTCTAACTGAGGTCTGGAGGAGGGGCATAGAGGGAGGAGCCAGTGCACACCAGTAGTCCTAATTCTTTCTTAGAGTGCCCAGTCTCCTGCGGAGCCCGTCTATTCCCCATGGTCCTTACAGAGTCCCCAGCATCCACTAGGACGTTAGAGAAATATAATAAACAGTAATAAAATATCACCTTTATTGATATACGTTAAAATAGGTTATCATCTATCTCATTTAGCCATTTAGTCATCAGTAGCACATAAATACACAAAAAATAATGACAAAAATATCTTTTTGTATCAGCAAGTGTGCGAATATGTCTTGCATATGTGGGTTTAAGTATAAGATCAAGGGAAGATACAATGTATCAGAAATCATCACTATGCCACTTAATTTCTGCTTCCCACTGGTGTGCAATATAGCAGTGAACAGATGGGTGAGAGTACTAAAGATGGAGTTGACTTCTGAAAGAAAAATTGAATCTGCCTTTGTGTGTGTTGTTCCCCTGACAGCCCCTGTTGGTGTGACCAGTGCAGAGGAGACTGGAGACCTTCTCGCAATGAGAATTCAAGGAAGATTAAAGATATTATGACTGTACGTCCCTATGGATATCAGAAGCAATGGAAAATGAAAACAAGAAGAGGGTAAGTATAAGTGAATAAGGGGCCCATTGATCATGGATTACATATTGAATGCGATGTAAGGTATTAAGGTACACAGCGTGATATTTAACCATTATCGTTATGCTGGGAACATGCCCAACACTCTGAGAGCTACTCGGCATGCCCCCATTCTCTCTCTCCAGTGATAAGACAGCATCAATTCACTGCCATGCAGAGGAGCGGATGAAAGGGGCCTACAGTATGAGTCCAAACCCCCCCCCCCATTCAACCATGGGACAATGCTGCCTACTGGAGGGATAGGGAGACAGTGCCCATCAAGATTGGGACGTGTGGGACAGTGTAGACATCCTGACATGTCACCATGCAGAACATGATAGTCTGGTGTCTACATTGTGAATGTCAAATTTTGCACCACCCCCCTACTTAGAGGGTCAAGATGGTAGCACATTTTGTTCCCCCTGATAGGTGTTGCCAATGAACTGTCCGTGCTAAACATTGGCTGGGGGATGAAAGCGCCTCAGCCTGTACCCAGATAGCAAAACTATTGTGTATATTGCAGTAAGAAGGATATATTTCCATAGATGGTACGTTTAAAAAAAAAAAGGGGGGTGGGGGGGACTTGGTTTAACATCTGACTACAGAGCCTCTGTTCTCCTGAAAAATGATCTGATCTTTACATGTCCTCAGAGAATAAACATCTATGGACTTTACTGTGTGTATGTGAGTTGGTTATTACATAGCGGAGTCGTCTTACCATTCATATCTATATATACTGTATATAACACTAATTGTCTATGTTGTTATCATTGGAGCTCAGTGGTCTATATATATATATATTTATCCTTTGTCATTATGTGTATATCATTCATATTGTGTCGCCATTTAAGCCACATCTGCAGCTATTTAGATTACTGGGCGACGGCGCCCTTTGATCACAGTAGCTCTCTCAGGCGTCTGAGTGACATCACTGAGCGTAAGGTTTACGTGTACTGACGCTTACAGAGCAGGCATCTGCCGGTAGGGTCGCTGCATCAATCGCATGTTTCCTCTGCGCCGCAAAGTGCATCGTTATACACATTAATAGCAACATGATGATAAGAACATGGCAATGTGCACATGTGACATGTAACAGCGACAATACGGTCGTCTCCTCATTTATTACAGGCTAAGATGAGACTGGGGCGCAGCAGGAGTTCAGGGAGAAATTTACTAGGTAAAAAATAGTTATGGTACAGTCCAAAAATAATAGGCAGCTGGATTTTGCAATTCACCACATGCACATCCAGCTGGGGTCGCCATGGAACATGTCGCCACGCACAGCCTGCGTTTGAAAACGGATGCTTGCCCAAACGCTAACCGAGCACATATCTAAAGGGGGTCCAGCCTATAAACTGGTGCATTTGCGCAACATTAAAGACACTGACCGTCTGATTGTTCTGCTGGTAGTTAATAACTAATAGATGTGTACTGTACAAATTATGTGTGATTGACAGTTGTATATTCTATATTCAGATTATTATTATTATTATTATTATGTTATTTACATAGCACCACAAAGGTTCTGCAGCACCATACGCTGGGGTAATACACATGACATACGGCAGGATTCATGTTTGTAAGGAATTGCACAGGATCGCCATCGCGACAATCGCGACCTGCTGTGTTTTTAGGCATCGGTCAGCCTGTATAAGCTGCAGCTTTACTCAGGCTGGCCATCGGATCCAGACACCCGGGTCCAGTAATTCTGCGTGGAGTCTGATGCTGCGTTGGGAGTTATAGATTGGTTGTGCAATGTTCTGATATTTAACACGCAGAGGTAACATTTCATAATGAGCGTATCATGCATTTATTAACATGTGAAAAAGGGGGATTGGTGTGACTGAGCAGAAAGGATTCTTTACTGTAAATGCAATGAAACAAGAACTGACATTATCCGACACAGGGGGGCTATTCAGAGACGGACGCAGATCGTTGCATACGCAGCAAGATCTGCGTCCATCTGGTCACATGCTGGGCGCCGCACAGCACAGGGCAAGGCCGCTCACCATGTGTGGCGCCGCCTCACAATGAATTGCAGATGCATCGATGTAAGGTTGACCCCTGCCTGCTCAGCTTGGCTGCACTTGCAGGCGGTCCGCCGACATTTTTTTTATCGGAACGGCTGCGTGTGACGTCACACAGCTGCCCCGAAACCGCTTGCGACAAGTCCGTTTTGTCCTCCATGTCCCCGCAACGCCATGTCGACACCCCCTGACGGCCGGCGCTGTCATTCAACTTGCAGCTGCATCCGTCCAGGAGAAGGGTCGCGCACTGCGGCCGGTGCGCCTGCGCAGATCAGATGGACGCTGCATCACTCCCACCTCAACAGATTAAAGAGAAGATTGGACCTTACTGTACTGTATATTACCAGTTATTAATTTTTCTCTATCGTCCTAGTGGATGCTGGGGTTCCTGAAAGGACCATGGGGAATAGCGGCTCCGCAGGAGACAGGGCACAAAAAGTAAAGCTTTAGGATCAGGTGGTGTGCACTGGCTCCTCCCCCTATGACCCTCCTCCAAGCCTCAGTTAGATTTTTGTGCCCGGCCGAGAAGGGTGCAATCTAGGTGGCTCTCCTAAAGAGCTGCTTAGAAAAGTTTAGTTTTAGGTTTTTTATTTTACAGTGAGTCCTGCTGGCAACAGGATCACTGCAACGAGGGACTTAGGGGAGAAGAAGTGAACTCACCTGCGTGCAGGATGGATTGGCTTCTTTGGCTACTGGACATTAGCTCCAGAGGGACGATCACAGGTACAGCCTGGATGGTCACCGGAGCCTCGCCGCCGGCCCCCTTGCAGATGCTGAAACGAGAAGAGGTCCAGAATCGGCGGCAGAAGACTCCTCAGTCTTCTTAAGGTAGCGCACAGCACTGCAGCTGTGCGCCATTTTCCTCTCAGCACACTTCACACGGCAGTCACTGAGGGTGCAGGGCGCTGGAAGGGGGGTGCCCTGGGAGGCAAATGAAAACCTTTTTTGGCTAAAAATACCTCACATATAGCCTCCGGGGGCTATATGGAGATATTTAACCCCTGCCAGAATCCGTTAAGAGCGGGAGACGAGGCCGCCGAAAAAGGGGCGGGGCCTATCTCCTCAGCACACAGCGCCATTTTCCCTCACAGAAAGGCTGGAGGGAAGGCTCCCAGGCTCTCCCCTGCACTGCACTACAGAAACAGGGTTAAAACAGAGAGGGGGGGCACTAATTTGGCGTTAGAAATATATAAAAAAGATGCTATAAGGGAAAACACTTATATAAGGTTGTCCCTATATAATTATAGCGTTTTTGGTGTGTGCTGGCAAACTCTCCCTCTGTCTCTCCAAAGGGCTAGTAGGTCCTGTCCTCTATCAGAGCATTCCCTGTGTGTGTGCTGTGTGTCGGTACGTGTGTGTCGACATGTATGAGGACGATGTTGGTGAGGAGGCGGAGCAATTGCCTGTAATGGTGATGTCCCTCTCTAGGGAGTCGACACCGGAATGGATGGCTTATTTAGGGAATTACGTGATAATGTCAACACGCGCCAAGGTCGGTTGACGACATGAGACGGCCGACAAACAATTAGTACCGGTCCAGACGTCTCAAAAACACCGTCAGGGGTTTTAAAACGCCCGTTTACTTTAGTCGGTCGACACAGACACAGACAGGGACACTGAATCCAGTGTCGACGGTGAATAAACAAACGTATTCCTTATTAGGGCCACACGTTAAGGGCAATGAAGGAGGTGTTACATATTTCTGATACTACAAGTACCACAAAAGAGGGTATTATGTGGGATGTGAAAAAACTACCGTAGTTTTTCCTGAATCAGATAAATTAAATGAAGTGTGTGATGATGCGTGGGTTCCCCCCGATAGAAAATATGGGCGGTATACCCTTTCCCGCCAGAAGTTAGGGCGCGTTGGGAAACACCCCTTAGGGTGGATAAGGCGCTCACACGCTTATCAGAACAAGTGGCGGTACCGTCTATAGATAGGGCCGTCCTCAAGGAGCCAGCTGACAGGAGGCTGGAAAAATATCATAAAAAGTATATACACACATACTGGTGTTATACTGCGACCAGCGATCGCCTCAGCCTGGATGTGCAGAGCTGGGGTGGCTTGGTCGGATTCCCTGACTAAAAATATTGATACCCTTGACAGGGACAGTATTTTATTGACTATAGAGCATTTAAAGGATGTATTTCTATATATGCGAGATGCACAGAGGGATATTTGCACTCTGGCATCAAGAGTAAGTGCGATGTCCATATCTGCCAGAAGATGTTTATGGACACGACAGTGGTCAGGTGATGCAGATTCCAAACGGCACAAAGGTGTATTGCCGTATAAAGGAAGAGGAGTTATTTGGGGTCGGTCCATCGGACCTGGTGGCCACGGCAACTGCTGGAAAATCCACCGTTTTTACCCTAAGTCACATCTCTGCAGAAAAAGACACCGTCTTTTCAGCTTCAGTCCTTTCGTCCCTATAAGAGTCATATCTGCCCAGGGATAGAGGAAAGGGAAGAAGACTGCAGCAGGCAGCCCATTCCCAGGAACAGAAGCGTTCCACCGCTTCTGACAAGCTCTCAGCATGACGCTGAGACCGTACAGGACCCCTGGATCCTACAAGTAGTATCCCAGGGGTACAGTTTGGAATGTCGAGACGTTTCCCCTGCGCAGGCTCCTGAAGTCTGCTTTACCAAGGTCTCCCTCCGACAAGGAGGCAGTATGGGAAAAAATTCACGAGCTGTATTCCCAGCAGGTGATAATTAAATTACCCCTCCTACAACAAGAAAAGGGGTATTATTCCACACTATATTGTGGTACTGAAGCCAGAAGGCTAGGTGAGACCTATTCTAAATCTAAAAAAATTTGAACACTTACAAAGGTTCAAATCAAGATGGAGTCACTCAGAGCAGTGATAACGAACCGGGAAGAAGGGGACTATCTGGTGTCCCGAGACATCAGGGATGCTTACCTCCATGTCCCAAATTTGCTCTTATCACTAAGGGTACCTCAGGTTCGTGGTACAGAACTGTCACTATCAGTTTCAGACGCTGCCGTTTGGATTGTCTACGGCACCCCGGGTCTTTACCAAGGTAATGGCCGAAATGATGGTTCTTCTTCGAAGAAAAGGCGTCTTAATTATCCCTTACTTGGACGATCTCCTGATAAGGGCAAAGTCCAGGGAACAGTTGGAGGTCGGAGTAGCACTATCTCGGATACTGTTACAACAGCAGGGGTGGATTCTAAATATTCCAAAATCGCAGCTGATCCCGACAACAAGTCTCCTGTGCTTAGGGATGATTCTGGACACAGTCCAGAAAAAGGTGTTTCTCCCGGAAGAGAAAGCCAGGGAGTTATCCGAGCTAGTCAGGAACCTCCTAAAATCAGTGCATCATTGCACAAGGGCCATGGTAAAAAAATGGTGACTTCCTTCGAAGCAATTCCAGTCGGCAGATTTCATGCAAGAACTTTTCAGTGGGATCTGCTGGACAAATGGTCCGGATCGCATCTTCAGATGCATCAGCGGATAACCCTATATCCAAGGACAAGGGTGTCTCTCCTGTGGTGGTTACAGAGTGCTCATCTTCTAGAGGGCCGCAGATTCGGCATTCAGTTTTGGATGTTGGTGACCACGGAGGCCAGCCCGAGAGGCTGGGGAGCAGTCACACAAGGAAAAAATTTCCAGGGAGTGTGATCAAGTCTGGAGATTTTTCTCCACATAAATATAGCTAAGGGTAAAATTATAATGCTCTAAGCTTAGCAAGACCTCTGCTTCAAGGTCAGCCGGTATTGATCCAGTGGGATAAAACATCACGGCAGTCGCCCACGTAAATAGACAGGGCGGCACAAGAAGCAGGAGGGCAGTGGCAAAAACTGCAAGGACTTTTCGCTGGGCGGAAAATCATGTGATAGCACTGTCAGCAGTGTTTCATTCCGGGAATGGAAACTGGGAAGCAGACTTCCTCAGTAGGCACGACCTCCACCCGGCAGAGTGGGAACTTCATGGGGAAGTTTTCCACATAATTGTAAACCGTTGGGAATTACCAAAGGTGGACATGATGGCGTCCCGTCTGAACAAAAAACGGGACAGGTATTGCGCCAGGTTAAGAGACCCTCAGGCAATAGCTGTGGACGTTCTGGTAACACCGTGGGTGTACCAGTCGGTGTATGTGTTCCATCCTCTGCTTTTCATACCTAAGGTACTGAGAATTATAAGACGTAGAGGAGTAAGAACTATACTCATGGCTCCGGATTGGCCAAGAAGGACTTGGTACCCGGAACTTCAAGAGATGCTCACAGAGGACTTATGGCCTCTGCCGCTAAGAAGGGACTTGTTTCAGCAAGTACCATGTCTGTTCCAAGACTTACCGCAGCTGCGTTTGACGGCATGGCGGTGGAACGCCGGATCCTAAGGGAAAAGGCATTCAGGAAGAGGTCATTCCTACCCTGGTCAAAGCCAGAAAGGAGGTGACCGCACAACATTATCACCACATGTGGCGAAAATATGTTGCGTGGTGTGAGGCCAGGAAGGCCCCACGAAGAAATTTCAACTCGGTCGATTCCTGCATTTCTTGCAAACAGGAGTGTCTATGGGCCTCAAATTGGGGTCCATTAAGGTTCAAATTTCGGCCCTGTCGATTTTTCTTCCAGAAAGAATTGGCTTCAGTTCCTGAAGTCCAGAAGTTTGTCAAGGGAGTATTGCATATACAACCCCCTTTTGTGCCTCCAGTGGCACTGTGGGATCTCAACGTAGTTCTGGGATTCCTCAAAACACATTGGTTTAAAACCAGTCAAATCTGTGGATTTGAAGCATCTCACATGAAAAGTGAACATGCTCTTGGACCTGGCCTGGACCAGGCGAGTGTCAAATTGGTGGTTTTTTTTCTCAAAAAAGCCCATATCTGTTTGTCCATTCGGACAGGGCAGAGCTGCGGACTCGTCCCCAGTTCTCTCCCTAAGGTGGTGTCAGTGTTTCACCTGAACCAGCTTATTGGGGTGTCTTGCGCCTACTAGGGACTTGGAGTACTCCAAGTTGCTAGATGTGGTCAGGGCCCTCAAAATATAGGTTCCAGGACGGCTGGAGTCAGGAAAACTGACTTGCTGTTATCCTGTATGCACCCAACAAACTGGGTGCTCTTGCTTTTAAGCAGACTTTTGCTAGTTGGATGTGTAATACAATTCAGCTTGCACATTCTGTGGCAGGCCTGCCACAGCCAAAATATGTAAATGCCCATTCCACAAGGAAGGTGGGCTCATCTTGGGCGGCTGCCCGAGGGGTCTCGGCTTTACAACTTTGCCGAGCGGCTATTTAGTCAGGGGCAAACACGTTTGTAAAATCCTACAAATTTGATACCCTGGCTAAGGAGGACCTGGAGTTCTCTCATTCGGTGCTGCAGAGTCATCCGCACTCTCCCGCCCGTTTGGGAGCTTTGGTATAATCCCCATGGTCCTTTCAGGAACCCCAGCATCCACTAGGACGATAGAGAAAATAAGAATTTACTTACCGATAATTCTATTTCTCGGAGTCCGTAGTGGATGCTGGGCGCCCATCCCAAGTGCGGATTATCTGCATTACTTGTACATAGTTACAAAAATCGGGTTATTATTGTTGTGAGCCATCCTTTCAGAGGCTCCGCTGTTATCATACTGTTAACTGGGTTCAGATCACAGGTTGTACAGTGTGATTGGTGTGGCTGGTATGAGTCTTACCCGGGATTCATAAATCCTTCCTTATTGTGTACGCTCGTCCGGGCACAGTACCTAACTGAGGCTTGGAGGAGGGTCATAGGGGGAGGAGCCAGTGCACACCACCTGATCCTAAAGCTTTACTTTTTGTGCCCCGTCTCCTGCGGAGCCGCTATTCCCCATGGTCCTTTCAGGAACCCCAGCATCCACTACGGACTCCGAGAAATAGAATTATCGGTAAGTAAATTCTTATTATTTATTACCAATTATTTATATAGCGCACACATATTCTGCAGCGCTTTACAGAGCGTATTTGGCCATTCACATCAGTCCCTGCCCCAGTGGAGCTTACACTCTATATTCCCTACCACATGTAAATGCACACACATTCACGCTAGGGTTAATTTTTGTTGGATCCAATTAACCTACCAGTATATTTTTGGAGTGTGGGAGGAAGCCAGAGTACCCGGAGAAAACCCACGCAAGTACGGGGAGAATATACAAACTCCACACAGTTAGGGCCGTGATGGCAATCAGACCCATGACCTCAGTGCGGTAGTAATGCTAACCATTACACCATCTGTACCGCCCCAACAGAACAGCTACAGTCATTAATAAACACGTTTGTCTATAGGAGTAGTATGATTGCCGACAGAAAGCATCAGGGAGGAATTATTTCCTCTTATACTAAAAATTGCTTTATGCTTTTCTTGGGGTTTTTTCTCTGAATCAACTGAGGCTCTTTGAGGATGAAGATTCGGATCTATATTAATGTATGACATGGCACATAGGGAGGTTAAATCAGCAACTAGCACCGTCCGTGGCGGAACACTGGAACCATACTGGGAAACCTGCCGCCACTCCTGTTCTGCCATGCCACCCTTCTCATCTGGCCAAGAGTTGGGTTTCCTCTTTTATGGCCTCCATTCATGGCTGTAGCCTCCAATCATGGCTTAACAGAGGACGACTCCCTTGGCCTTCACCCCTGAGTGTAGCAAGTCCTGGGACTCAGATCCCAACATTCTACCGTCTGGGACCATGGTGCCTAATTAATATAGGCACTGGCTGCTGATGGTGTTGTCGGACACAGGGGGTCATTCCGAGTTGATCACTAGCTGCATTCGTTCGCTGTGCAGCGATGAGGCAAAAAAACAGCACTTCTGCGCATGCGTCGCAATGTGCATACGCGGCGTACTATTACAACGAACGATGTAGTTTCATACAAGGTCTAGTGAAGCTTTTCGGTCGCACTGCTAGCCGCAGAGTGATTGACATGAAGTGGGCGTTTCTGGGTGTCAACTGACCGTTTTCAGGGAGTGTTCGTAAAACGCAGGCGTGCCAAGAAAAACGCAGGCGTGGCTGGGCGAACGCAGGGCATGTTTGTGACGTCAAAACAGGAACTGAACAGTCTGAAGTCATCGCAAGCGCTGAGTAGGTATTGAGCTACTCTAAAACTGTACAAAATTTTTTTGCCGCCGTTCTGCGATCCTTTCGTTCGCACTTCTGCTAAGCTAAAATACACTCCCAGTGGGCGGCGGCATAGCGTTTGCACGACTGCTAAAAACTGCTAGCGAGCGATCAACTCGGAATGACCACCTTAGATAGAGGTGTCATGGAGACAAATTACAACCTTTATGTCAACCAAGGCTGCTTCATCTGCACAAATAGTTTGTGATGCAATATTGAACCACAAAGTGTTAATAACTGAAAAATTCTGTCACTTTTTTTTTAACATTTCAAACTTGTTGGAAAGTCTTAAGTATTACTGCTCGTCCCATTATAATTTATAATTCTAATTCTTGCTACAAAAACCTGCCTCATTTGCATTCACTTTCATTAAGTGTCTTATTTGTCACAAGAGAAAATGCTAATGACTTTTCCCATGTAAAACGCATAACTACTTAGCCTTCCCAACTTATCGCAGCAAACAAATAGATGCATTAGTTTCATGCTTTGCATACATCTGCATGTCATGCATAAATTACCATACACAATGTCACTCACTACATACAATCTGCCCATTACTTGGTTTATTACCTGTATTGGTTTACATTCTCTCGCAGTATCATGTGATCCCCTTTTATTAATCCCACTTCAGCGGCAGCTCAAATAATTACTACTTGATCCACTGTGATGAGATGTTTTGTAACATGTACAATATATTAGAAAGATGTAAATACCAGAACTTGAGCTATGCCAAAGTGCATGGAACTGCAAGGCATTGTCTTCTCTTATCAGCTACTTTATGCTCTAAAAGGCTACTGCCACTGTTCAGCAATAAGCATGCCAAAAGGAAATCTTGGGAAGTAACAGAAATGTTTTCCCCTATGATATTATACCATTATCCGGAAATTATATTTTAGCTCTAACAAACTTCCTTTTGTGCCTGTCCTAATACATGTGGACCATATAGGGTTGACCTAATGACTATCTAGACAAGAAGATCTACGCTGTCTAGATTGACAGTCATTAGGTCAACCCTATATGGTCGACATGTATTAGGACATGTACAAAAGGTTGACAGGGTCAAAAGGTTGATATGACCAAGGTCAACACAAAAAAAGGTTGACATAAGTTGTTGGGGTTTTTTTTAATACTTTTTTTGGGTGTCATTTTATATGTTTCATTTTTATGTTTCAAAGCACAATTAGTGGAAACGTCTTCTCTTTGCATGCTCACTACGCTCGCCAAGCTTCAGGCGAGGAGTGGATTGACAACACCGACTGTTCAGTGTCAGGTTGCGTCTGAACTCCGAGTGGGTCCCCAGTGATAGTGAGTGGAGATAGTGGACAGTGCAGGGTGCTGTTAGCCTGACCTGTCTACTAGTGGAGGATCACCATCAGCAGTTGTCCTGGAGCTCCGACTGGACCTCTTTACAACAGGACCTGGCAAGGAAAATCAGTATCACCGCTCCCCCCCCCCCTCCCCCCACCTCTCCCCTTGGCACCTCTGCCTATAACTATGGACACAATTATTTTTGGTGTGCAGTTGACGCTCACCATCAATGAATGGGAGGCTCGGCCATTCTGCACCACTACGAAAAGTCAGTTTAGACCAGAGGTTCCCTAACGAGGTCCTCAAGGCACCACAATAGTCCAGGATTTAGGTATATCCATGGCTCAGCACAGATGGTTAAATCAAATTAACTGAGATACTAATCAAGTCACCTGTGGCCAAGCATAGATACATTTAAAACCTGGACCGCTGGGGTGCCTTGAGGACCGCGTTTGGGAACCTCTGGTATAGACAATTAAAGCAAAGATATAATTTGATACTATGGGCAACAGTGAAAATCGGATGTAGTCATTCATAATGACAACATCACAATGTCTACAGTTATAATGAGGTTAGGGTGAGGCTACGGGAAAGAAGGGTTGGGCACTAGGGAGTGGGTTAGGGTTAAGTTACAGGAGGAGAGGTTAGGGTTAGGCACCAGGGAGTGGGTTAGGGTTAGGTTACAGGATGAGAGGTTAGGGTTAGGCACCTGGGAGTGGGTTAGGGTAAGGCTACAGTAGGAGAGGTTAGGGTTAGGCACCAGGGAGTGGGTTAGGGTTAGGTTATAGGAGTAGAGGTTAGGGTTAGGCACCAGGGAGTGGGTTAGGGTTAGGTTACAGGAGGAGAAGTTAGGGTTAGGCACCAGGGAGTGGGTTAGGGTTAGGTTACAGGAGGGGAGCTTAGGGTTAGGCACCAGGGAGTGGGTTAGGGTTAGGCTACAGTAGGAGAGGTTAGGGTTAGGCACTAGGGAGTGGGTTAGGGTTAAGTTACAGGAGGAGAGGTTAGGGTTAGGCACTAGGGAGTGGGTTAGGGTTAAGTTACAGGAGGAGAGGTTAGGGTTAGGCACTAGGGAGTGGGTTAGGGTTAAGTTACAGGAGGAGAAGTTAGGGTTAGGCACTAGGGAGTGGGTTAGGGTTAAGTTAAAGGAGGAGAGGTTAGGGTTAGGCACCAGGGAGTGGGTTAGGGTTAAGTTACAGGAGAAGAGGTTAGGGTTAGACACTAGGGGATAGGTTAGGGTTAGGCTACAGGAGGGGAAGATAGGGTTAGGCACTAGTGAGTGGGTTAGGGTTAAGTTACAGGAGGAGAGGTTAGGGTTAGGCACCAGGGAGTGGGTTAGGGTTAAGTTACAGGAGGAGAGGTTAGGGTTAGGCACCAGGGAGTGGGTTAGGATTAAGGTTACCGGAGGAGAGGTTACGGTTAGGCACTAGGGAGTGGGTTAGGATTAGGTTACAGTAGGAGAGGTTAGGGTTAGGCACCAGGGAGTGGGTTAGGGTTAAGTTACAGGAGGAGAGGTTAGGGTTAGGCACTAGGGAGTGGGTTAGGGTTAAGTTACAGGATGAGTGGTTAGGGTTAGGCACCAGGGAGTGGGTTAGGGTTAGGCTACAGTAGGAGAGGTTAGGGTTAGGCACCAGGGAGTGGGTTAGGGTTAAGTTACAGGAGGAGAGGTTAGGGTAAGGCACTAGGGAGTGGGTTAGGGTTAAGTTACAGGAGGAGAGGTTAGGGTTAGGCACTAGGGAGTGGGTTAGGGTTAAGTTACAGGAGGAGAGGTTAGGGTTAGGCACTAGAGAGTGGGTTAGGGTTAAGTTACAGGTGGAGAAGTTAGGGTTAGGCACTAGGGAGTGGGTTAGGGTTAAGTTAAAGGAGGAGAGGTTAGGGTTAGGCACCAGGGAGTGGGTTAGGATTAAGGTTACCGGAGGAGAGGTTACGGTTAGGCACTAGGGAGTAGGTTAGGATTAGGTTACAGTAGGAGAGGTTGGGGTTAGACACTAGGGAGTGGGTTAGGGTTAAGTTACAGGAGGAGAGGTTAGGGTTAGGCACCAGGGAGTGGGTTAGGATTAAGTTATAGGAGGAGAGCACCAGGAAGTGGGTTAGGGTTAAATTACAGGAGGAGAGCACCAGGAAGTGGGTTAGGGTTAAGTTACAGGAGGAGAGGTTAGGGTTAGGCACCAGGAAGTGGGTTAAGATTAAGTTACAGGAGGAGAGGTTAGGGTTAGGCACCAGGAAGTGGGTTAGGGTTAGGTTACAGGAGGAGAGGTTAGGGTTAGGCACTAGGGAGTGGGATAGGGTTAGGTTACAGGATGATAGGTTAGGGTTAGGCACCAGGGAGTGGGTTAGGCTACAGTAGGAGAGGTTAGGCACCAGGGAGTGGGTTAGGGTTAAGTTACAGGAGGAGAGGTTAGGGTTAGGCACTAGGGAGTGGGTTAGGGTTAAGTTACAGGATGAGAGGTTAGGGTTAGGCACCAGGGAGTGGGTTAGGGTTAGGCTACAGTAGGAGAGGTTAGGGTTAGGCACCAGGGAGTGGGTTAGGGTTAAGTTACAGGAGGAGAGGTTAGGGTTAGGCACTAGGGAGTGGGCAAGGGTTAAGTTACAGGAGGAGAGGTTAGGGTTAAGCACTAGGGAGTGGGTTAGGGTTAAGTTACAGGAGGAGAGGTTAGGGTTAGGCACTAGTGAGTGGGTTAGGGTTAAGTTACAGGAGGAGAGGTTAGGGTTAGGCACTAGTGAGTGGGTTAGGGTTAAGTTACAGGTGGAGAAGTTAGGGTTAGGCACTAGGGAGTGGGTTAGGGTTAAGTTAAAGGAGGAGAGGTTAGGGTTAGGCACCAGGGAGTGGGTTAGGGTTAAGTTACAGGAGAAGAGGTTAGGGTTAGACACTAGGGGATAGGTTAGGATTAGGCTACAGGAGGGGAAGATAGGGTTAGGCACTAGTGAGTGGGTTAGGGTTAAGTTACAGGAGGAGAGGTTAGGGTTAGGCACCAGGGAGTGGGTTAGGGTTAAGTTACAGGAGGAGAGGTTAGGGTTAGGCACCAGGGAGTGGGTTAGGATTAAGGTTACCGGAGGAGAGGTTACGGTTAGGCACTAGGGAGTGGGTTAGGATTAGGTTACAGGAGGAGAGGTTAGGGTTAGGCACCAGGGAGTGGGTTAGGATTAAGTTACAGGAGGAGAGCACCAGGAAGTGGGTTAGGGTTAAGTTACAGGAGGAGAGCACCAGGAAGTGGGTTAGGGATAAGTTACAGGAGGAGAGGTTAGGGTTAGGCACCAGGGAGTGGGTTAGGATTAAGTTACAGGAGGAGAGGTTAGGGTTAGGCAGCAGGAAGTGGGTTAGGGTTAGGTTACAGGAGGAGAGGTTAGGGTTAGGCACCAGGGAGTGGGTTAGGGTTAGGTTACAGGAGGAGAGGTTAGGGTTAGGCACTAGGGAGTGGGCAAGGGTTAAGTTACAGGAGGAGAGGTTAGGGTTAAGCACTAGGGAGTGGGTTAGGGTTAAGTTACAGGAGGAGAGGTTAGGGTTAGGCACTAGTGAGTGGGTTAGGGTTAAGTTACAGGAGGAGAGGTTAGGGTTAGGCACTAGTGAGTGGGTTAGGGTTAAGTTACAGGTGGAGAAGTTAGGGTTAGGCACTAGGGAGTGGGTTAGGGTTAAGTTAAAGGAGGAGAGGTTAGGGTTAGGCACCAGGGAGTGGGTTAGGGTTAAGTTACAGGAGAAGAGGTTAGGGTTAGACACTAGGGGATAGGTTAGGATTAGGCTACAGGAGGGGAAGATAGGGTTAGGCACTAGTGAGTGGGTTAGGGTTAAGTTACAGGAGGAGAGGTTAGGGTTAGGCACCAGGGAGTGGGTTAGGGTTAAGTTACAGGAGGAGAGGTTAGGGTTAGGCACTAGGGAGTGGGCAAGGGTTAAGTTACAGGAGGAGAGGTTAGGGTTAAGCACTAGGGAGTGGGTTAGGGTTAAGTTACAGGAGGAGAGGTTAGGGTTAGGCACTAGTGAGTGGGTTAGGGTTAAGTTACAGGAGGAGAGGTTAGGGTTAGGCACTAGTGAGTGGGTTAGGGTTAAGTTACAGGTGGAGAAGTTAGGGTTAGGCACTAGGGAGTGGGTTAGGGTTAAGTTAAAGGAGGAGAGGTTAGGGTTAGGCACCAGGGAGTGGGTTAGGGTTAAGTTACAGGAGAAGAGGTTAGGGTTAGACACTAGGGGATAGGTTAGGATTAGGCTACAGGAGGGGAAGATAGGGTTAAGCACTAGTGAGTGGGTTAGGGTTAAGTTACAGGAGGAGAGGTTAGGGTTAGGCACCAGGGAGTGGGTTAGGGTTAAGTTACAGGAGGAGAGGTTAGGGTTAGGCACCAGGGAGTGGGTTAGGATTAAGGTTACCGGAGGAGAGGTTACGGTTAGGCACTAGGGAGTGGGTTAGGATTAGGTTACAGGAGGAGAGGTTAGGGTTAGGCACCAGGGAGTGGGTTAGGATTAAGTTACAGGAGGAGAGCACCAGGAAGTGGGTTAGGGTTAAGTTACAGGAGGAGAGCACCAGGAAGTGGGTTAGGGATAAGTTACAGGAGGAGAGGTTAGGGTTAGGCACCAGGGAGTGGGTTAGGATTAAGTTACAGGAGGAGAGGTTAGGGTTAGGCAGCAGGAAGTGGGTTAGGGTTAGGTTACAGGAGGAGAGGTTAGGGTTAGGCACCAGGGAGTGGGTTAGGGTTAGGTTACAGGAGGAGAGGTTAGGGTTAGGCACTAGGGAGTGGGATAGGGTTAGGTTACAGGATGATAGGTTAGGGTTAGGCACGAGGGAGTGGGTTAGGCTACAGTAGGAGAGGTTAGGCACCAGGGAGTGGGTTAGGGTTAAGTTACAGGAGGAGAGGTTAGGGTTAGGCACTAGGGAGTGGGTTAGGGTTAAGTTACAGGAGGAGAGGTTAGGGTTAGGCACCAGGGAGTGGGTTAGGGTTAGGGTACAGGATGAGAGGTTAGGGTTAGGCACCAGGGAGTGGGTTAGGGTTAAGTTACAGGAGAAGAGGTTAGGGTTAGACACTAGGGGATAGGTTAGGGTTAGGCTACAGGATGGGAAGATAGGGTTAGGCACTAGTGAGTGGGTTAGGGTTAAGTTACAGGAGGAGAGGTTAGGGTTAGGCACCAGGGAGTGGGTTAGGGTTAAGTTACAGGAGGAGAGGTTAGGGATAGGCACTAGGGAGTGGGTTAGGGTTAAGTTACAGGAGGAGAGGTTAGGGTTAGGCACTAGTGAGTGGGTTAGGGTTAAGTTACAGGAGGAGAGGTTAGGGTTAGGCACTAGTGAGTGGGTTAGGGTTAAGTTACAGGTGGAGAAGTTAGGGTTAGGCACTAGGGAGTGGGTTAGGGTTAAGTTAAAGGAGGAGAGGTTAGGGTTAGGCACCAGGGAGTGGGTTAGGGTTAAGTTACAGGAGAAGAGGTTAGGGATAGACACTAGGGGATAGGTTAGGGTTAGGCTACAGGAGGGGAAGATAGGGTTAGGCACTAGTGAGTGAGTTAGGGTTAAGTTACAGGAGGAGAGGTTAGGGTTAGGCACCAGGGAGTGGGTTAGGGTTAAGTTACAGGAGGAGAGGTTAGGGTTAGGCACCAGGGAGTGGGTTAGGATTAAGGTTACCGGAGGAGAGGTTAGGGTTAGGCACTAGGGAGTGGGTTAGGATTAGGTTACAGTAGGAGAGGTTAGGGTTAGGCACTAGGGAGTGGGTTAGGGTTAAGTTACAGGAGAGGTTAGGGTTAGGCACCAGGGAGTGGGTTAGGATTAAGTTACAGGAGGAGAGCACCAGGAAGTGGGTTAGGGTTAAGTTACAGGAGGAGAGCACCAGGAAGTGGGTTAGGGATAAGTTACAGGAGGAGAGGTTAGGGTTAGTCACCAGGGAGTGGGTTAGGATTAAGTTACAGGAGGAGAGGTTAGGGTTAGGCACCAGGAAGTGGGTTAGGGTTAGGTTACAGGAGGAGAGGTTAGGGTTAGGCACCAGGGAGTGGGTTAGGGTTAGGTTACAGGAGGAGAGGTTAGGGTTAGGCACTAGGGCGTGGGATAGGGTTAGGTTACAGGATGATAGGTTAGGGTTAGGCACCAGGGAGTGGGTTAGGCTACAGTAGGAGAGGTTAGGCACCAGGGAGTGGGTTAGGGTTAAGTTACAGGAGGAGAGGTTAGGGTTAGGCACTAGGGAGTGGGATAGGGTTAAGTTACAGGAGGAGAGGTTAGGGTTAGGCACCAGGGAGTGGGTTAGGGTTAGGTTACAGGATAAGAGGTTAGGGTTAGGCACCAGGGAGTGGGTTAGGGTTAAGCTACAGTAGGAGAGGTTAGGGTTAGGCACCAGGGAGTGGGTTAAGGTTAAGTTACAGGAGGAGAGGTTAGGGTTAGGCACCAGGGAGTGGGTTAGGGTTAGGTTATAGGAGGAGAGGTTAGGGTTAGGCACCAGGGAGTGGGTTAGGGTTAGGTTACAGGAGGAGAAGTTAGGGTTAGGCACCAGGGAGTGGGTTAGGGTTAGGTTACAGGAGGGGAGCTTAGGGTTAGGCACCAGGGAGTGGGTTAGGGTTAGGCTACAGTAGGAGAGGTTAGGGTTAGTCACTATGGAGTGGGTTAGGGTTAAGTTACAGGAGGAGAGGTTAGGGTTAGGCACTAGGGAGTTGGTTAGGGTTAAGTTACAGTAGGAGAGGTTAGGGTTAGGCACTAGGGAGTGGGTTAGTGTTAAGTTACAGGAGGAGAAGTTAGGGTTAGGCACTAGGGAGTGGGTTAGGGTTAAGTTAAAGGAGGAGAGGTTAGGGTTAGGCACCAGGGAGTGGGTTAAGGTTAAGTTACAGTAGAAGAGGTTAGGGTTAGACACTAGGGGATAGGTTAGGGTTAGGCTACAGGAGGGGAAGACAGGGTTAGGCACTAGTGAGTGGGTTAGGGTTAAGTTACAGGAGGAGAGGTTAGGGTTAGGCACCAGGGAGTGGGTTAGGGTTAAGTTACAGGAGGAGAGGTTAGGGTTAGGCACCAGGGAGTAGGTTAGGATTAAGGATACCGGAGGAGAGGTTAGGGCTAGGCACTAGGGAGTGGGTTAGGATTAGGTTACAGGAGGAGAGGTTAGGGTTAGGCAATAGGGAGTGGGATAGGTTAGGTGACAGGATGATAGGTTAGGGTTAGGCACCAGGGAGTGGGTTAGGCTACAGTAGGAGAGGTTAGGCACCAGGGAGTGGGTTAGGGTTAAGTTACAGGAGGAGAGGTTAGGGTTAGGCACTAGGGAGTGGGTTAGGGTTAAGTTACAGGAGGAGAGGTTAGGGTTAGGCACCAGGGAGTGGGTTAGGGTTAGGTTACAGGATGAGAGGTTAGGGTTAGGCACCAGGGAGTGGGTTAGGGTTAGGCTACAGTAGGAGAGGTTAGGGTTAGGCACCAGGGAGTGGGTTAGGGTTAAGTTACAGGAGGAGAGGTTAGGGTTAGGCACTAGGGAGTGGGTTAGTGTTAAGTTACAGGAGGAGAGGTTAGGGTTAGGCACTAGGGAGTGGGTTAGGGTTAAGTTACAGGAGGAGAGGTTAGGGTTAGGCACTAGTGAGTGATTTAGGGTTAAGTTACAGGTGGAGAAGTTAGGGTTAGGCACTAGGGAATGGGTTAGGGTTAAGTTAAAGGAGGAGAGGTAAGGGTTAGGCACCAGGGAGTGGGTTAGGGTTAAGTTAAAGGAGGAGAGGTTAGGGTTAGGCACCAGGGAGTGGGTTAGGGTTAAGTTACAGGAGAAGAGGTTAGGGTTAGACACTAGGGGATAGGTTAGGGTTAGGCTACAGGAGGGGAAGATAGGGATAGGCACTAGTGAGTGGGTTAGGGTTAAGTTACAGGAGGAGAGCTTAGGGTTAGGCACCAGGGAGTGGGTTAGGGTTAAGTTACAGGAGGAGAGGTTAGGGTTAGGCACCAGGGAGTAGGTTAGGATTAAGGTTACCGGAGGAGAGGTTAGGGCTAGGCACTAGGGAGTGGGTTAGGATTAGGTTACAGTAGGAGAGGTTAGGGTTAGGCACTAGGGAGTGGGTTAGGGTTAAGTTACAGGAGGAGAGGTTAGGGTTAGGCACCAGGGAGTGGGTTAGGATTAAGTTACAGGAGGAGAGCACCAGGAAGTGGGTTAGGGTTAAGTTACAGGAGGAGAGCACCAGGAAGTGGGTTAGGGTTAAGTTACAGGAGGAGAGGTTAGGGTTAGGCACCAGGGAGTGGGTTAGGATTAAGTTACAGGAGGAGAGGTTAAGGTTAGGCACCAGGAAGTGGGTTAGGGTTAGGTTACAGGAGGAGAGGTTAGGGTTAGGCAATAGGGAGTGGGATAGGGTTAGGTTACAGGATGATAGGTTAGGGTTAGGCACCAGGGAGTGGGTTAGGCTACAGTAGGAGAGGTTAGGCACCAGGGAGTGGGTTAGGGTTAAGTTACAGGAGGAGAGGTTAGGGTTAGGCACTAGGGAGTGGGTTAGGGTTAAGTTACAGGAGGAGAGGTTAGGGTTAGGCACCAGGGAGTGGGTTAGGGTTAGGTTACAGGATGAGAGGCTAGGGTTAGGCACCAGGGAGTGGTTTAGGGTTAGGCTACAGTAGGAGAGGTTAGGGTTAGGCACCAGGGAGTGGGATAGGGTTAAGTTACAGGAGGAGAGGTTAGGGTTAGGCACTAGGGAGTGGGTTAGGGTTAAGTTACAGGAGGAGAGGTTAGGGTTAGGCACTAGGGAGTGGGTTAGGGTTAAGTTACAGGAGGAGAGGTTAGGGTTAGGCACTAGTGAGTGGGTTAGGGTTAAGTTACAGGTGGAGAAGTTAGGGTTAGGCACTAGGGAATGGGTTAGGGTTAAGTTAAAGGAGGAGATGTTAGGGTTAGGCACCAGGGAGTGGGTTAGGGTTAAGTTACAGGAGAAGAGGTTAGGGTTAGACACTAGGGGATAGGTTAGGGTTAGGCTACAGGAGGGGAAGATAGGGTTAGGCACTAGTGAGTGGGTTAGGGTTAAGTTACAGGAGGAGAGGTTAGGGTTAGGCACCAGGGAGTGGGTTAGGGTTAAGTTACAGGAGGAGAGGTTAGGGTTAGGCACCAGGGAGTGGGTTAGGATTAAGGTTACCGGAGGAGAGGTTAGGGTTAGGTACTAGGGAGTGGGTTAGGATTAGGTTACAGTAGGAGAGGTTATCGTTAGGCACTAGGGAGTGGGTTAGGGTTAAGTTACAGGAGGAGAGGTTAGGGTTAGGCACCAGGGAGTGGGTTAGGATTAAGTTACAGGAGGAGAGCACCAGGAAGTGGGTTAGGGTTAAGTTACAGGAGGAGAGCACCAGGAAGTGGGTTAGGGTTAAGTTACAGGAGGAGAGGTTAGGGTTAGGCACCAGGGAGTGGGTTAGGATTAAGTTACAGGAGGAGAGGTTAGGGTTAGGCACCAGGAAGTGGGTTAGGGTTAGGTTACAGGAGGAGAGGTTAGGGTTAGGCACCAGGGAGTGGGTTAGGGTTAGGTTACAGGAGGAGAGGTTAGGGTTAGGCACTAGGGAGTGGGATAGGGTTAGGTTACAGGATGAGAGGTTAGGGTTAGGCACCAGGGGATGGGTTAGGCTACAGTAGGAGAGGTTAGGCACCAGGGAGTGGGTTAGGGTTAAGTTACAGGAGGAGAGGTTAGGGTTATGCACCAGGGAGTGGGTTAGGGTTAAGTTACAGGAGGAGAGGTTAGGGTTAGGCACCAGGGAGTGGGTTAGGGTTAGGTTACAGGATGAGAGGTTAGGGTTAGGCACCAGGGAGTGGGTTAGGGCTAGGCTACAGTAGGAGAGGTTAGGGTTAGGCACCAGGAAGTGGGTTAGGGTTAGGTTACAGGAGGAGAGGTTAGGGTTAGGCAATAGGGAGTGGGATAGGGTTAGGTTACAGGATGATAGGTTAGGGTTAGGCACCAGGGAGTGGGTTAGGCTACAGTAGGAAAGGTTAGGCACCAGGGAGTGGGTTAGGGTTAAGTTACAGGAGGAGAGGTTAGGGTTAGGCACTAGGGAGTGGGTTAGGGTTAAGTTACAGGAGGAGAGGTTAGGGTTAGGCACCAGGGAGTGGGTTAGGGTTAGGTTACAGGATGAGAGGCTAGGGTTAGGCACCAGGGAGTGGTTTAGGGTTAGGCTACAGTAGGAGAGGTTAGGGTTAGGCACCAGGGAGTGGGATAGGGTTAAGTTACAGGAGGAGAGGTTAGGGTTAGGCACTAGGGAGTGGGTTAGGGTTATGTTACAGGAGGAGAGGTTAGGGTTAGGCACTAGGGAGTGGGTTAGGGTTAAGTTACAGGAGGAGAGGTTAGGGTTAGGCACTAGTGAGTGGGTTAGGGTTAAGTTACAGGTGGAGAAGTTAGGGTTAGGCACTAGGGAATGGGTTAGGGTTAAGTTAAAGGAGGAGATGTTAGGGTTAGGCACCAGGGAGAGGGTTAGGGTTAAGTTACAGGAGAAGAGGTTAGGGTTAGACACTAGGGGATAGGTTAGGGTTAGGCTACAGGAGGGGAAGATAGGGTTAGGCACTAGTGAGTGGGTTAGGGTTAAGTTACAGGAGGAGAGGTTAGGGTTAGGCACCAGGGAGTGGGTTAGGGTTAAGTTACAGGAGGAGAGGTTAGGGTTAGGCACCAGGGAGTGGGTTAGGATTAAGGTTACCGGAGGAGAGGTTAGGGTTAGGTACTAGGGAGTGGGTTAGGATTAGGTTACAGTAGGAGAGGTTATGGTTAGGCACTAGGGAGTGGGTTAGGGTTAAGTTACAGGAGGAGAGGTTAGGGTTAGGCACCAGGGAGTGGGTTAGGATTAAGTTACAGGAGGAGAGCACCAGGAAGTGGGTTAGGGTTAAGTTACAGGAGGAGAGCACCAGGAAGTGGGTTAGGGTTAAGTTACAGGAGGAGAGGTTAGGGTTAGGCACCAGGGACTGGGTTAGGATTAAGTTACAGGAGGAGAGGTTAGGGTTAGGCACCAGGAAGTGGGTTAGGGTTAGGTTACAGGAGGAGAGGTTAGGGTTAGGCACCAGGGAGTGGGTTAGGGTTAGGTTACAGGAGGAGAGGTTAGGGTTAGGCACTAGGGAGTGGGATAGGGTTAGGTTACAGGATGAGATGTTAGGGTTAGGCACCAGGGGATGGGTTAGGCTACAGTAGGAGAGGTTAGGCACCACGGAGTGGGTTAGGGTTAAGTTACAGGAGGAGAGGTTAGGGTTATGCACTAGGGAGTGGGTTAGGGTTAAGTTACAGGAGGAGAGGTTAGGGTTAGGCACCAGGGAGTGGGTTAGGGTTAGGTTACAGGATGAGAGGTTAGGGTTAGGCACCAGGCAGTGGGTTAGGGTTAGGCTACAGTAGGAGAGGTTAGGGTTAGGCACCAGGGAGTGGGTTAGGGTTAAGTTACAGGAGGAGATGTTAGGGTTAGGCACTAGGGAGTGGGTTAGGGTTAAGTTACAGGAGGAGAGGTTAGGGTTAGGCACCAGGGAGTGGGTTAGGGTTAGGTTACAGGAGGAGAGGTTAGGGTTAGGCACCAGGGAGTTGGTTAGGATTAAGGTTACCGGAGGAGAGGTTAGGGTTAGGCACTAGGTAGTGGGTTAGGATTAGGTTACAGTAGGAGAGGTTAGGGTTAGGCACTAGGGAGTGGGTTAGGGTTAAGTTACAGGAGGAGAGGTTAGGGTTAGGCACCAGGGAGTGGGTTAAGGTTAAGTTACAGGAGGAGAGGTTAGGGTTAGGCACCAGGGAGTGGGTTAGGGTTAAGTTACAGGAGGAGAGGTTAGGGTTAGGCACTAGGGGGTGGGTTAGGGTTAGGTTACAGTAGGAGAGGTTAGGGTTAGGCACCAGGGAGTAGGTTAGGGTTAGGTTACAGGAGGAGAGGTTAGGGTGAGGCACCAGGGAGTAGGTTAGGATTAGGTTACAGTAGGAGAGGTTAGGGTTAGGCACTAGGGAGTGGGTTAGGGTTAAGTTACAGGAGGAGAGGTTAGGGTTAGGCACCAGGGAGTGGGTTAGGATTAGGTTACAGGAGGAGAGGTTAGGGTTAGGCACCAGGGAGTGGGTTAGGTTACAGGATGAGAGGTTAGGGTTAGGCACCAGGGAGTGGGTTAGGGTTAAGTTACAGGAGGAGAGGTTAGGGTTAGGCACCAGGGAGTGGGTTAAGGTTAAGTTACAGGATGAGAGGTTAGGGTTAGGCACCAGGGAGTGGGTTAGGGTTAAGTTACAGGAGGAGAGGTTAGGGTTAGGCACTAGGGGGTGGGTTAGGGTTAGGTTACAGTAGGAGAGGTTAGGGTTAGGCACCAGGGAGTAGGTTAGGGTTAGGTTACAGGAGGAGAGGTTAGGGTGAGGCACCAGGGAGTAGGTTAGGATTAGGTTACAGTAGGAGAGGTTAGGGTTAGGCACCAGGGAGTGGGTTAGGGTTAGGCTACAGTAGGAGAGGTTAGGGTTAGGCACCAGGGAGTGGGTTAGGGTTAAGTTACAGGAGGAGAGGTTAGGGTTAGGCACTAGGGAGTGGGTAAGGGTTAAGTTACAGGAGGAGAGGTTAGGCCCCAGGGAGTGGGTTAGGGTTAGGATACAGGAGGAGAGGTTAGGGTTAAGTTACAGGAGGAGAGGTTAGGGTTAGGCACCAAGGAGTGGGTTAGGGTTAGGTTACAGGAGGAGAGGTTAGGACTAGGCACTAGGGAGAGGGTTAGGGTTAGGATACAGGAGGAGAGGTTAGGGTTAGGTTACAGGAGGAGAAGTTAGGGTTAGGCACCAGGGAGTGGGTTAGGATTAGGTTACAGTAGGAGAGGTTAGGGTTAGGCACCAGGGAGTGGGTTAGGGTTAGGTTACAGGAGGAGAGGTTAGGGTTAGGCACTAGGGAGTGGGTTAGGGTTAAGTTAAAGGAGAAGAGGTTAGGGTTAGGCACTAGGGAGTGGGTTAGGGTTAAGTTACAGGAGGAGAGGTTAGGGTTAGGCACTATGGAGTGGGTTAGGGTTAAGTTACAGGAGGAGAGGTTAGGGTTAGGCACCAGGAAGTGGATTAGGGTTAGGATACAGTAGAAGAGGTTAGGGTTAGGCACTAGGGAGTGGGTTAGGGTTAAGTTACAGGAGGAGAGGTTAGGGTTAGGCACTAGGGAGTGGGTTAGGGTTAAGTTACAGGAGGAGAGGTTAGGCCCCAGGGAGTGGGTTAGGGTTAGGATACAGGAGGAGAGGTTAGGGTTAGGTTACAGGAGGAGAGGTTAGGGTTAGGCACCAAGGAGTGCGTTAGGGTTAGGTTACAGGAGGAGAGGTTAGGCACTAGGGAGTGGGTTAGGGTTAGGATACAGGAGGAGAGGTTAGGGTTAGGTTACAGGAGGAGAGGTTAGGGTTAGGCACCAGGGAGTTGGTTAGGATTAGGTTACAGTAGGAGAGGTTAGGGTTAGGCACCAGGGAGTGGGTTAGGGTTAGGTTACAGGAGGAGAGGTTAGGGTTAGGCACTAGGGAGTGGGTCAGGGTTAAGTTACATTAGGAGAGTTTAGAGTTAGGCACTAGGGAGTGGGTTAGGGTTAAGTTACAGGAGGAGAGGTTAGGGTTAGGCACTAGGGAGTGGGTTAGGGTTAAGTTACAGGAGGAGAGGTTAGGGTAAGGCACTAGGGAGTGGGTTAGGGTAAAGTTACAGGAGGAGAGGTTAGGGTTAGGCACTAGGGAGTGGGTTAGGGTTAAGTTACAGGAGGAGAGGTTAGGGTTAGGCACTAGTGAGTGATTTAGGGTTAAGTTACAGGTGGAGAAGTTAGGGTTAGGCACTAGGGAATGGGTTAGGGTTAAGTTAAAGGAGGAGAGGTAAGGGTTAGGCACCAGGGAGTGGGTTAGGGTTAAGTTAAAGGAGGAGAGGTTAGGGTTAGGCACCAGGGAGTGGGTTAGGGTTAAGTTACAGGAGAAGAGGTTAGGGTTAGACACTAGGGGATAGGTTAGGGTTAGGCTACAGGAGGGGAAGATAGGGATAGGCACTAGTGAGTGGGTTAGGGTTAAGTTACAGGAGGAGAGCTTAGGGTTAGGCACCAGGGAGTGGGTTAGGGTTAAATTACAGGAGGAGAGGTTAGGGTTAGGCACCAGGGAGTAGGTTAGGATTAAGGTTACCGGAGGAGAGGTTAGGGCTAGGCACTAGGGAGTGGGTTAGGATTAGGTTACAGTAGGAGAGGTTAGGGTTAGGCACTAGGGAGTGGGTTAGGGTTAAGTTACAGGAGGAGAGGTTAGGGTTAGGCACCAGGGAGTGGGTTAGGATTAAGTTACAGGAGGAGAGCACCAGGAAGTGGGTTAGGGTTAAGTTACAGGAGGAGAGCACCAGGAAGTGGGTTAGGGTTAAGTTACAGGAGGAGAGGTTAGGGTTAGGCACCAGGGAGTGGGTTAGGATTAAGTTACAGGAGGAGAGGTTAAGGTTAGGCACCAGGAAGTGGGTTAGGGTTAGGTTACAGGAGGAGAGGTTAGGGTTAGGCAATAGGGAGTGGGATAGGGTTAGGTTACAGGATGATAGGTTAGGGTTAGGCACCAGGGAGTGGGTTAGGCTACAGTAGGAGAGGTTAGGCACCAGGGAGTGGGTTAGGGTTAAGTTACAGGAGGAGAGGTTAGGGTTAGGCACTAGGGAGTGGGTTAGGGTTAAGTTACAGGAGGAGAGGTTAGGGTTAGGCACCAGGGAGTGGGTTAGGGTTAGGTTACAGGATGAGAGGCTAGGGTTAGGCACCAGGGAGTGGTTTAGGGTTAGGCTACAGTAGGAGAGGTTAGGGTTAGGCACCAGGGAGTGGGATAGGGTTAAGTTACAGGAGGAGAGGTTAGGGTTAGGCACTAGGGAGTGGGTTAGGGTTAAGTTACAGGAGGAGAGGTTAGGGTTAGGCACTAGGGAGTGGGTTAGGGTTAAGTTACAGGAGGAGAGGTTAGGGTTAGGCACTAGTGAGTGGGTTAGGGTTAAGTTACAGGTGGAGAAGTTAGGGTTAGGCACTAGGGAATGGGTTAGGGTTAAGTTAAAGGAGGAGATGTTAGGGTTAGGCACCAGGGAGTGGGTTAGGGTTAAGTTACAGGAGAAGAGGTTAGGGTTAGACACTAGGGGATAGGTTAGGGTTAGGCTACAGGAGGGGAAGATAGGGTTAGGCACTAGTGAGTGGGTTAGGGTTAAGTTACAGGAGGAGAGGTTAGGGTTAGGCACCAGGGAGTGGGTTAGGGTTAAGTTACAGGAGGAGAGGTTAGGGTTAGGCACCAGGGAGTGGGTTAGGATTAAGGTTACCGGAGGAGACGTTAGGGTTAGGTACTAGGGAGTGGGTTAGGATTAGGTTACAGTAGGAGAGGTTATGGTTAGGCACTAGGGAGTGGGTTAGGGTTAAGTTACAGGAGGAGAGGTTAGGGTTAGGCACCAGGGAGTGGGTTAGGATTAAGTTACAGGAGGAGAGCACCAGGAAGTGGGTTAGGGTTAAGTTACAGGAGGAGAGCACCAGGAAGTGGGTTAGGGTTAAGTTACAGGAGGAGAGGTTAGGGTTAGGCACCAGGGAGTGGGTTAGGATTAAGTTACAGGAGGAGAGGTTAGGGTTAGGCACCAGGAAGTGGGTTAGGGTTAGGTTACAGGAGGAGAGGTTAGGGTTAGGCACCAGGGAGTGGGTTAGGGTTAGGTTACAGGAGGAGAGGTTAGGGTTAGGCACTAGGGAGTGGGATAGGGTTAGGTTACAGGATGAGAGGTTAGGGTTAGGCACCAGGGGATGGGTTAGGCTACAGTAGGAGAGGTTAGGCACCAGGGAGTGGGTTAGGGTTAAGTTACAGGAGGAGAGGTTAGGGTTATGCTCTAGGGAGTGGGTTAGGGTTAAGTTACAGGAGGAGAGGTTAGGGTTAGGCACCAGGAAGTGGGTTAGGGTTAGGTTACAGGAGGAGAGGTTAGGGTTAGGCACCAGGGAGTGGGTTAGGGTTAGGTTACAGGAGGAGAGGTTAGGGTTAGGCACTAGGGAGTGGGATAGGGTTAGGTTACAGGATGAGAGGTTAGGGTTAGGCACCAGGGGATGGGTTAGGCTACAGTAGGAGAGGTTAGGCACCAGGGAGTGGGTTAGGGTTAAGTTACAGGAGGAGAGGTTAGGGTTATGCTCTAGGGAGTGGGTTAGGGTTAAGTTACAGGAGGAGAGGTTAGGGTTAGGCACCAGGGAGTGGGTTAGGGTTAGGTTACAGGATGAGAGGTTAGGGTTAGGCACCAGGGAGTGGGTTAGGGTTAGGCTACAGTAGGAGAGGTTAGGGTTAGGCACCAGGGAGTGGGTTAGGGTTAAGTTACAGGAGGAGATGTTAGGGTTAGGCACTAGGGAGTGGGTTAGGGTTAAGTTACAGGAGGAGAGGTTAGGGTTAGGCACCAGGGAGTGGGTTAGGGTTAGGTTACAGGAGGAGAGGTTAGGGTTAGGCACCAGGGAGTTGGTTAGGATTAAGGTTACCGGAGGAGAGGTTAGGGTTAGGCACCAGGGAGTGGGTTAGGGTTAGGCTACAGTAGGAGAGGTTATGGTTAGGCACTAGGGAGTGGGTTAGGGTTAAGTTACAGGAGGAGAGGTTAGGGTTAGGCACCAGGGAGTGGGTTAGGATTAAGTTACAGGAGGAGAGCACCAGGAAGTGGGTTAGGGTTAAGTTACAGGAGGAGAGCACCAGGAAGTGGGTTAGGGTTAAGTTACAGGAGGAGAGGTTAGGGTTAGGCACCAGGGAGTGGGTTAGGATTAAGTTACAGGAGGAGAGGTTAGGGTTAGGCACCAGGAAGTGGGTTAGGGTTAGGTTACAGGAGGAGAGGTTAGGGTTAGGCACCAGGGAGTGGGTTAGGGTTAGGTTACAGGAGGAGAGGTTAGGGTTAGGCACTAGGGAGTGGGATAGGGTTAGGTTACAGGATGAGAGGTTAGGGTTAGGCACCAGGGGATGGGTTAGGCTACAGTAGGAGAGGTTAGGCACCAGGGAGTGGGTTAGGGTTAAGTTACAGGAGGAGAGGTTAGGGTTATGCTCTAGGGAGTGGGTTAGGGTTAAGTTACAGGAGGAGAGGTTAGGGTTAGGCACCAGGAAGTGGGTTAGGTTACAGGAGGAGAGGTTAGGGTTAGGCACCAGGGAGTGGGTTAGGGTTAGGTTACAGGAGGAGAGGTTAGGGTTAGGCACTAGGGAGTGGGATAGGGTTAGGTTACAGGATGAGAGGTTAGGGTTAGGCACCAGGGGATGGGTTAGGCTACAGTAGGAGAGGTTAGGCACCAGGGAGTGGGTTAGGGTTAAGTTACAGGAGGAGAGGTTAGGGTTATGCTCTAGGGAGTGGGTTAGGGTTAAGTTACAGGAGGAGAGGTTAGGGTTAGGCACCAGGGAGTGGGTTAGGGTTAGGTTACAGGATGAGAGGTTAGGGTTAGGCACCAGGGAGTGGGTTAGGGTTAGGCTACAGTAGGAGAGGTTAGGGTTAGGCACCAGGGAGTGGGTTAGGGTTAAGTTACAGGAGGAGATGTTAGGGTTAGGCACTAGGGAGTGGGTTAGGGTTAAGTTACAGGAGGAGAGGTTAGGGTTAGGCACCAGGGAGTGGGTTAGGGTTAGGTTACAGGAGGAGAGGTTAGGGTTAGGCACCAGGGAGTTGGTTAGGATTAAGGTTACCGGAGGAGAGGTTAGGGTTAGGCACTAGGGAGTGGGTTAGGATTAGGTTACAGTAGGAGAGGTTAGGGTTAGGCACTAGGGAGTGGGTTAGGGTTAAGTTACAGGAGGAGAGGTTAGGGTTAGGCACCAGGGAGTGGGTTAAGGTTAAGTTACAGGAGGAGAGGTTAGGGTTAGGCACTAGGGAGTGGGTTAGGGTTAAGTTACAGGAGGAGAGGTTAGGGTTAGGCACTAGGGGGTGGGTTAGGGTTAGGTTACAGTAGGAGAGGTTAGGGTTAGGCACCAGGGAGTAGGTTAGGGTTAGGTTACAGGAGGAGAGGTTAGGGTGAGGCACCAGGGAGTAGGTTAGGATTAGGTTACAGTAGGAGAGGTTAGGGTTAGGCACTAGGGAGTGGGTTAGGGTTAAGTTACAGGAGGAGAGGTTAGGGTTAGGCACCAGGGAGTGGGTTAGGATTAGGTTACAGGAGGAGAGGTTAGGGTTAGGCACCAGGGAGTGGGTTAGGTTACAGGATGAGAGGTTAGGGTTAGGCACCAGGGAGTGGGTTAGGGTTAAGTTACAGGAGGAGAGGTTAGGGTTAGGCACCAGGGAGTGGGTTAAGGTTAAGTTACAGGATGAGAGGTTAGGGTTAGGCACCAGGGAGTGGGTTAGGGTTAAGTTACAGGAGGAGAGGTTAGGGTTAGGCACTAGGGGGTGGGTTAGGGTTAGGTTACAGTAGGAGAGTTTAGGGTTAGGCACCAGGGAGTAGGTTAGGGTTAGGTTACAGGAGGAGAGGTTAGGGTGAGGCACCAGGGAGTAGGTTAGGATTAGGTTACAGTAGGAGAGGTTAGGGTTAGGCACCAGGGAGTGGGTTAGGGTTAGGCTACAGTAGGAGAGGTTAGGGTTAGGCACCAGGGAGTGGGTTAGGGTTAAGTTACAGGAGGAGAGGTTAGGGTTAGGCACTAGGGAGTGGGTAAGGGTTAAGTTACAGGAGGAGAGGTTAGGCCCCAGGGAGTGGGTTAGGGTTAGGATACAGGAGGAGAGGTTAGGGTTAAGTTACAGGAGGAGAGGTTAGGGTTAGGCACCAAGGAGTGGGTTAGGGTTAGGTTACAGGAGGAGAGGTTAGGACTAGGCACTAGGGAGAGGGTTAGGGTTAGGATACAGGAGGAGAGGTTAGGGTTAGGTTACAGGAGGAGAGGTTAGGGTTAGGCACCAGGGAGTGGGTTAGGATTAGGTTACAGTAGGAGAGGTTAGGGTTAGGCACCAGGGAGTGGGTTAGGGTTAGGTTACAGGAGGAGAGGTTAGGGTTAGACACTAGGGAGTGGGTTAGGGTTAAGTTAAAGGAGAAGAGGTTAGGGTTAGGCACTAGGGAGTGGGTTAGGGTTAAGTTACAGGAGGAGAGGTTAGGGTTAGGCACTATGGAGTGGGTTAGGGTTAAGTTACAGGAGGAGAGGTTAGGGTTAGGCACCAGGAAGTGGATTAGGGTTAGGATACAGTAGAAGAGGTTAGGGTTAGGCACTAGGGAGTGGGTTAGGGTTAAGTTACAGGAGGAGAGGTTAGGGTTAGGCACTAGGGAGTGGGTTAGGGTTAAGTTACAGGAGGAGAGGTTAGGCCCCAGGGAGTGGGTTAGGGTTAGGATACAGGAGGAGAGGTTAGGGTTAGGTTACAGGAGGAGAGGTTAGGGTTAGGCACCAGGGAGTTGGTTAGGATTAGGTTACAGTAGGAGAGGTTAGGGTTAGGCACCAGGGAGTGGGTTAGGGTTAGGTTACAGGAGGAGAGGTTAGGGTTAGGCACTAGGGAGTGGGTTAGGGTTAAGTTACAGTAGGAGAGTTTAGAGTTAGGCACTAGGGAGTGGGTTAGGGTTAAGTTACAGGAGGAGAGGTTAGGGTTAGGCACTAGGGAGTGGGTTAGGGTTAAGTTACAGGAGGAGAGGTTAGGGTAAGGCACTAGGGAGTGGGTTAGGGTTAAGTTACAGGAGGAGAGGTTAGGGTTAGGCACTAGGGAGTGGGTTAGGGTTAAGTTACAGGAGGAGAGGTTAGGGCTAGGCACCAGGGAGTAGGTTAGGGTTAGGTTACAGGAGGAGAGGTTAGAGTTAGGCACTAGGGAGTGGGTAAGGGTTAAGTTACAGGAGGAGAGGTTAGGGTTAGGCACCAGGGAGTGGGTTAGGATTAGGTTACAGTAGGAGAGGTTAGGGTTAGGCACCAGGGAGTGGGTTAGGGTTAGGTTACAGGAGGAGAGGTTAGGGTTAGGCACTAGGGAGTGGGTTAGGGTTAAGTTACAGGAGGAGAGTTTAGAGTTAGGCACTAGGGAGTGGGTTAGGGTTAAGTTACAGGAGGAGAGGTTAGGGTTAGGCACTAGGGAGTGGGTTAGGGTTAAGTTACAGGAGGAGAGGTTAGGGTAAGGCACTAGGGAGTGGGTTAGGGTTAAGTTACAGGAGGAGAGGTTAGGGTTAGGCACTAGGGAGTGGGTTAGGGTTAAGTTACAGGAGGAGAGGTTAGGCACCAGGGAGTAGGTTAGGGTTAGGTTACAGGAGGAGAGGTTAGGGTTAGGCACCAGGGAGTAGGTTAGGGTTAGGTTACAGGAAGAGAGGTTAGGGTTAGGCACCAGGGAGTAGGTTAGGATTAGGTAACAGTAGGAGAGGTTAGGGTTAGGCACTAGGGAGTGGGTAAGGGTTAAGTTACAGGAGGAGAGGTTAGGGTTAGGCACCAGGGAGTGGGTTAGGATTAGGTTACAGTAGGAGAGGTTAGGGTTAGGCACCAGGGAGTGGGTTAGGGTTAGGTTACAGGAGGAGAGGTTAGGGTTAGGCACTAGGGAGTGGGTTAGGGTTAAGTTAAAGGAGAAGAGGTTAGGGTTAGGCACTAGGGAGTGGGTTAGGGTTAAGTTACAGGAGGAGAGGTTAGGGTTAGGCACTATGGAGTGGGTTAGGGTTAAGTTACAGGAGGAGAGGTTAGGGTTAGGCACCAGGAAGTGGATTAGGGTTAGGATACAGTAGAAGAGGTTAGGGTTAGGCACTAGGGAGTGGGTTAGGGTTAAGTTACAGGAGGAGAGGTTAGGGTTAGGCACTAGGGAGTGGGTTAGGGTTAAGTTACAGGAGGAGAGGTTAGGCCCCAGGGAGTGGGTTAGGGTTAGGATACAGGAGGAGAGGTTAGGGTTAGGTAACAGGAGGAGAGGTTAGGGTTAGGCACCAAGGAGTGCGTTAGGGTTAGGTTACAGGAGGAGAGGTTAGGCACTAGGGAGTGGGTTAGGGTTAGGATACAGGAGGAGAGGTTAGGGTTAGGTTACAGGAGGAGAGGTTAGGGTTAGGCACCAGGGAGTTGGTTAGGATTAGGTTACAGTAGGAGAGGTTAGGGTTAGGCACCAGGGAGTGGGTTAGGGTTAGGTTACAGGAGGAGAGGTTAGGGTTAGGCACTAGGGAGTGGGTCAGGGTTAAGTTACAGTAGGAGAGTTTAGAGTTAGGCACTAGGGAGTGGGTTAGGGTTAAGTTACAGGAGGAGAGGTTAGGGTTAGGCACTAGGGAGTGGGTTAGGGTTAAGTTACAGGAGGAGAGGTTAGGGTAAGGCACTAGGGAGTGGGTTAGGGTAAAGTTACAGGAGGAGAGGTTAGGGTTAGGCACTAGGGAGTGGGTTAGGGTTAAGTTACAGGAGGAGAGGTTAGGGTTAGGCACTAGTGAGTGATTTAGGGTTAAGTTACAGGTGGAGAAGTTAGGGTTAGGCACTAGGGAATGGGTTAGGGTTAAGTTAAAGGAGGAGAGGTAAGGGTTAGGCACCAGGGAGTGGGTTAGGGTTAAGTTAAAGGAGGAGAGGTTAGGGTTAGGCACCAGGGAGTGGGTTAGGGTTAAGTTACAGGAGAAGAGGTTAGGGTTAGACACTAGGGGATAGGTTAGGGTTAGGCTACAGGAGGGGAAGATAGGGATAGGCACTAGTGAGTGGGTTAGGGTTAAGTTACAGGAGGAGAGCTTAGGGTTAGGCACCAGGGAGTGGGTTAGGGTTAAATTACAGGAGGAGAGGTTAGGGTTAGGCACCAGGGAGTAGGTTAGGATTAAGGTTACCGGAGGAGAGGTTAGGGCTAGGCACTAGGGAGTGGGTTAGGATTAGGTTACAGTAGGAGAGGTTAGGGTTAGGCACTAGGGAGTGGGTTAGGGTTAAGTTACAGGAGGAGAGGTTAGGGTTAGGCACCAGGGAGTGGGTTAGGATTAAGTTACAGGAGGAGAGCACCAGGAAGTGGGTTAGGGTTAAGTTACAGGAGGAGAGCACCAGGAAGTGGGTTAGGGTTAAGTTACAGGAGGAGAGGTTAGGGTTAGGCACCAGGGAGTGGGTTAGGATTAAGTTACAGGAGGAGAGGTTAAGGTTAGGCACCAGGAAGTGGGTTAGGGTTAGGTTACAGGAGGAGAGGTTAGGGTTAGGCAATAGGGAGTGGGATAGGGTTAGGTTACAGGATGATAGGTTAGGGTTAGGCACCAGGGAGTGGGTTAGGCTACAGTAGGAGAGGTTAGGCACCAGGGAGTGGGTTAGGGTTAAGTTACAGGAGGAGAGGTTAGGGTTAGGCACTAGGGAGTGGGTTAGGGTTAAGTTACAGGAGGAGAGGTTAGGGTTAGGCACCAGGGAGTGGGTTAGGGTTAGGTTACAGGATGAGAGGCTAGGGTTAGGCACCAGGGAGTGGTTTAGGGTTAGGCTACAGTAGGAGAGGTTAGGGTTAGGCACCAGGGAGTGGGATAGGGTTAAGTTACAGGAGGAGAGGTTAGGGTTAGGCACTAGGGAGTGGGTTAGGGTTAAGTTACAGGAGGAGAGGTTAGGGTTAGGCACTAGGGAGTGGGTTAGGGTTAAGTTACAGGAGGAGAGGTTAGGGTTAGGCACTAGTGAGTGGGTTAGGGTTAAGTTACAGGTGGAGAAGTTAGGGTTAGGCACTAGGGAATGGGTTAGGGTTAAGTTAAAGGAGGAGATGTTAGGGTTAGGCACCAGGGAGTGGGTTAGGGTTAAGTTACAGGAGAAGAGGTTAGGGTTAGACACTAGGGGATAGGTTAGGGTTAGGCTACAGGAGGGGAAGATAGGGTTAGGCACTAGTGAGTGGGTTAGGGTTAAGTTACAGGAGGAGAGGTTAGGGTTAGGCACCAGGGAGTGGGTTAGGGTTAAGTTACAGGAGGAGAGGTTAGGGTTAGGCACCAGGGAGTGGGTTAGGATTAAGGTTACCGGAGGAGACGTTAGGGTTAGGTACTAGGGAGTGGGTTAGGATTAGGTTACAGTAGGAGAGGTTATGGTTAGGCACTAGGGAGTGGGTTAGGGTTAAGTTACAGGAGGAGAGGTTAGGGTTAGGCACCAGGGAGTGGGTTAGGATTAAGTTACAGGAGGAGAGCACCAGGAAGTGGGTTAGGGTTAAGTTACAGGAGGAGAGCACCAGGAAGTGGGTTAGGGTTAAGTTACAGGAGGAGAGGTTAGGGTTAGGCACCAGGGAGTGGGTTAGGATTAAGTTACAGGAGGAGAGGTTAGGGTTAGGCACCAGGAAGTGGGTTAGGGTTAGGTTACAGGAGGAGAGGTTAGGGTTAGGCACCAGGGAGTGGGTTAGGGTTAGGTTACAGGAGGAGAGGTTAGGGTTAGGCACTAGGGAGTGGGATAGGGTTAGGTTACAGGATGAGAGGTTAGGGTTAGGCACCAGGGGATGGGTTAGGCTACAGTAGGAGAGGTTAGGCACCAGGGAGTGGGTTAGGGTTAAGTTACAGGAGGAGAGGTTAGGGTTATGCTCTAGGGAGTGGGTTAGGGTTAAGTTACAGGAGGAGAGGTTAGGGTTAGGCACCAGGAAGTGGGTTAGGGTTAGGTTACAGGAGGAGAGGTTAGGGTTAGGCACCAGGGAGTGGGTTAGGGTTAGGTTACAGGAGGAGAGGTTAGGGTTAGGCACTAGGGAGTGGGATAGGGTTAGGTTACAGGATGAGAGGTTAGGGTTAGGCACCAGGGGATGGGTTAGGCTACAGTAGGAGAGGTTAGGCACCAGGGAGTGGGTTAGGGTTAAGTTACAGGAGGAGAGGTTAGGGTTATGCTCTAGGGAGTGGGTTAGGGTTAAGTTACAGGAGGAGAGGTTAGGGTTAGGCACCAGGGAGTGGGTTAGGGTTAGGTTACAGGATGAGAGGTTAGGGTTAGGCACCAGGGAGTGGGTTAGGGTTAGGCTACAGTAGGAGAGGTTAGGGTTAGGCACCAGGGAGTGGGTTAGGGTTAAGTTACAGGAGGAGATGTTAGGGTTAGGCACTAGGGAGTGGGTTAGGGTTAAGTTACAGGAGGAGAGGTTAGGGTTAGGCACCAGGGAGTGGGTTAGGGTTAGGTTACAGGAGGAGAGGTTAGGGTTAGGCACCAGGGAGTTGGTTAGGATTAAGGTTACCGGAGGAGAGGTTAGGGTTAGGCACCAGGGAGTGGGTTAGGGTTAGGCTACAGTAGGAGAGGTTATGGTTAGGCACTAGGGAGTGGGTTAGGGTTAAGTTACAGGAGGAGAGGTTAGGGTTAGGCACCAGGGAGTGGGTTAGGATTAAGTTACAGGAGGAGAGCACCAGGAAGTGGGTTAGGGTTAAGTTACAGGAGGAGAGCACCAGGAAGTGGGTTAGGGTTAAGTTACAGGAGGAGAGGTTAGGGTTAGGCACCAGGGAGTGGGTTAGGATTAAGTTACAGGAGGAGAGGTTAGGGTTAGGCACCAGGAAGTGGGTTAGGGTTAGGTTACAGGAGGAGAGGTTAGGGTTAGGCACCAGGGAGTGGGTTAGGGTTAGGTTACAGGAGGAGAGGTTAGGGTTAGGCACTAGGGAGTGGGATAGGGTTAGGTTACAGGATGAGAGGTTAGGGTTAGGCACCAGGGGATGGGTTAGGCTACAGTAGGAGAGGTTAGGCACCAGGGAGTGGGTTAGGGTTAAGTTACAGGAGGAGAGGTTAGGGTTATGCTCTAGGGAGTGGGTTAGGGTTAAGTTACAGGAGGAGAGGTTAGGGTTAGGCACCAGGAAGTGGGTTAGGTTACAGGAGGAGAGGTTAGGGTTAGGCACCAGGGAGTGGGTTAGGGTTAGGTTACAGGAGGAGAGGTTAGGGTTAGGCACTAGGGAGTGGGATAGGGTTAGGTTACAGGATGAGAGGTTAGGGTTAGGCACCAGGGGATGGGTTAGGCTACAGTAGGAGAGGTTAGGCACCAGGGAGTGGGTTAGGGTTAAGTTACAGGAGGAGAGGTTAGGGTTATGCTCTAGGGAGTGGGTTAGGGTTAAGTTACAGGAGGAGAGGTTAGGGTTAGGCACCAGGGAGTGGGTTAGGGTTAGGTTACAGGATGAGAGGTTAGGGTTAGGCACCAGGGAGTGGGTTAGGGTTAGGCTACAGTAGGAGAGGTTAGGGTTAGGCACCAGGGAGTGGGTTAGGGTTAAGTTACAGGAGGAGATGTTAGGGTTAGGCACTAGGGAGTGGGTTAGGGTTAAGTTACAGGAGGAGAGGTTAGGGTTAGGCACCAGGGAGTGGGTTAGGGTTAGGTTACAGGAGGAGAGGTTAGGGTTAGGCACCAGGGAGTTGGTTAGGATTAAGGTTACCGGAGGAGAGGTTAGGGTTAGGCACTAGGGAGTGGGTTAGGATTAGGTTACAGTAGGAGAGGTTAGGGTTAGGCACTAGGGAGTGGGTTAGGGTTAAGTTACAGGAGGAGAGGTTAGGGTTAGGCACCAGGGAGTGGGTTAAGGTTAAGTTACAGGAGGAGAGGTTAGGGTTAGGCACTAGGGAGTGGGTTAGGGTTAAGTTACAGGAGGAGAGGTTAGGGTTAGGCACTAGGGGGTGGGTTAGGGTTAGGTTACAGTAGGAGAGGTTAGGGTTAGGCACCAGGGAGTAGGTTAGGGTTAGGTTACAGGAGGAGAGGTTAGGGTGAGGCACCAGGGAGTAGGTTAGGATTAGGTTACAGTAGGAGAGGTTAGGGTTAGGCACTAGGGAGTGGGTTAGGGTTAAGTTACAGGAGGAGAGGTTAGGGTTAGGCACCAGGGAGTGGGTTAGGATTAGGTTACAGGAGGAGAGGTTAGGGTTAGGCACCAGGGAGTGGGTTAGGTTACAGGATGAGAGGTTAGGGTTAGGCACCAGGGAGTGGGTTAGGGTTAAGTTACAGGAGGAGAGGTTAGGGTTAGGCACCAGGGAGTGGGTTAAGGTTAAGTTACAGGATGAGAGGTTAGGGTTAGGCACCAGGGAGTGGGTTAGGGTTAAGTTACAGGAGGAGAGGTTAGGGTTAGGCACTAGGGGGTGGGTTAGGGTTAGGTTACAGTAGGAGAGTTTAGGGTTAGGCACCAGGGAGTAGGTTAGGGTTAGGTTACAGGAGGAGAGGTTAGGGTGAGGCACCAGGGAGTAGGTTAGGATTAGGTTACAGTAGGAGAGGTTAGGGTTAGGCACCAGGGAGTGGGTTAGGGTTAGGCTACAGTAGGAGAGGTTAGGGTTAGGCACCAGGGAGTGGGTTAGGGTTAAGTTACAGGAGGAGAGGTTAGGGTTAGGCACTAGGGAGTGGGTAAGGGTTAAGTTACAGGAGGAGAGGTTAGGCCCCAGGGAGTGGGTTAGGGTTAGGATACAGGAGGAGAGGTTAGGGTTAAGTTACAGGAGGAGAGGTTAGGGTTAGGCACCAAGGAGTGGGTTAGGGTTAGGTTACAGGAGGAGAGGTTAGGACTAGGCACTAGGGAGAGGGTTAGGGTTAGGATACAGGAGGAGAGGTTAGGGTTAGGTTACAGGAGGAGAGGTTAGGGTTAGGCACCAGGGAGTGGGTTAGGATTAGGTTACAGTAGGAGAGGTTAGGGTTAGGCACCAGGGAGTGGGTTAGGGTTAGGTTACAGGAGGAGAGGTTAGGGTTAGACACTAGGGAGTGGGTTAGGGTTAAGTTAAAGGAGAAGAGGTTAGGGTTAGGCACTAGGGAGTGGGTTAGGGTTAAGTTACAGGAGGAGAGGTTAGGGTTAGGCACTATGGAGTGGGTTAGGGTTAAGTTACAGGAGGAGAGGTTAGGGTTAGGCACCAGGAAGTGGATTAGGGTTAGGATACAGTAGAAGAGGTTAGGGTTAGGCACTAGGGAGTGGGTTAGGGTTAAGTTACAGGAGGAGAGGTTAGGGTTAGGCACTAGGGAGTGGGTTAGGGTTAAGTTACAGGAGGAGAGGTTAGGCCCCAGGGAGTGGGTTAGGGTTAGGATACAGGAGGAGAGGTTAGGGTTAGGTTACAGGAGGAGAGGTTAGGGTTAGGCACCAGGGAGTTGGTTAGGATTAGGTTACAGTAGGAGAGGTTAGGGTTAGGCACCAGGGAGTGGGTTAGGGTTAGGTTACAGGAGGAGAGGTTAGGGTTAGGCACTAGGGAGTGGGTTAGGGTTAAGTTACAGTAGGAGAGTTTAGAGTTAGGCACTAGGGAGTGGGTTAGGGTTAAGTTACAGGAGGAGAGGTTAGGGTTAGGCACTAGGGAGTGGGTTAGGGTTAAGTTACAGGAGGAGAGGTTAGGGTAAGGCACTAGGGAGTGGGTTAGGGTTAAGTTACAGGAGGAGAGGTTAGGGTTAGGCACTAGGGAGTGGGTTAGGGTTAAGTTACAGGAGGAGAGGTTAGGGCTAGGCACCAGGGAGTAGGTTAGGGTTAGGTTACAGGAGGAGAGGTTAGAGTTAGGCACTAGGGAGTGGGTAAGGGTTAAGTTACAGGAGGAGAGGTTAGGGTTAGGCACCAGGGAGTGGGTTAGGATTAGGTTACAGTAGGAGAGGTTAGGGTTAGGCACCAGGGAGTGGGTTAGGGTTAGGTTACAGGAGGAGAGGTTAGGGTTAGGCACTAGGGAGTGGGTTAGGGTTAAGTTACAGGAGGAGAGTTTAGAGTTAGGCACTAGGGAGTGGGTTAGGGTTAAGTTACAGGAGGAGAGGTTAGGGTTAGGCACTAGGGAGTGGGTTAGGGTTAAGTTACAGGAGGAGAGGTTAGGGTAAGGCACTAGGGAGTGGGTTAGGGTTAAGTTACAGGAGGAGAGGTTAGGGTTAGGCACTAGGGAGTGGGTTAGGGTTAAGTTACAGGAGGAGAGGTTAGGCACCAGGGAGTAGGTTAGGGTTAGGTTACAGGAGGAGAGGTTAGGGTTAGGCACCAGGGAGTAGGTTAGGGTTAGGTTACAGGAAGAGAGGTTAGGGTTAGGCACCAGGGAGTAGGTTAGGATTAGGTAACAGTAGGAGAGGTTAGGGTTAGGCACTAGGGAGTGGGTAAGGGTTAAGTTACAGGAGGAGAGGTTAGGGTTAGGCACCAGGGAGTGGGTTAGGATTAGGTTACAGGAGGAGAGGTTAGGGTTAGGCACCAGGGAGTGGGTTAGGGTTAGGCTACAGTAGGAGAGGTTAGAGTTAGGCACTAGGGAGTGGGTTAGTGTTAAGTTACAGGTGGAGAGGTTAGGGTTAGGCACTAGGAAGTGGGTTAGGGTTAAGTTACAGGAGGAGAGGTTAGGGTTAGGCACCAGGAAGTGGATTAGGGTTAGGATACAGGAGGAGAGGTTAGGGTTAGGCACTAGGGAGTGGGTTAGGATTTGGTTACAGGAGAAGAGGTTAGGGTTAGGCACTAGGGAGTGGGTTAGGGTTAAGTTACAGGAGGAGAGGTTAGGTTTAGGCACTAGGGAGTGGGTTAGGGTTAAGTTACAGGAGGAGAGGTTAGGGTTAGGCACTAGGGAGTGGGTTAGGGTTAAGTTACAGGAGGAGAGGTTAGGGTTAGGCACCAGGAAGTGGGTTAGGGTTAGGTTACAGGAGGAGAGGTTAGAGTTAGGCACCAGGAAGTGGGTTAGGGTTAAGTTACAGGAGGAGAGGTTAGGGTTAGGCACCAGGGAGTGGGTTAGGATTAGGTTACAGTAGGACAGGTTAGGGTTAGGCACCAGGGAGTGGGTTAGGATTAGGTTACAGTAGGAGAGGTTAGGGTTAAGCACCAGGGAGTGGGATAGAAATACCAATATACTCACCTCCAAAAGCACTGCTGGATCTGCCTGAAGTCATCCTCACCTGACCCAGAAAATACTGCTGGAGCCTCCGAAAAAGCCATGTACCAGGTAAGTCACCACTAGACTACCAAGGATGTTTGGTCGACATTCTAATCATGCCGACATTTCATCAGTGTTGACATGATAAATCTCACTGGGGCCAATCTTGGCATGTCGACATTCGTGAGTTGACATTGTCTATAAAATATGCCATACCAGTTTAAATAGTACCACTTGCAGTAGGTGAACCTAGCCGATGTGTAAAACCGGGCAAAGATTTGCTGGGAGGAACATTTTACCCCTTTTCACCCCTTTAGGAGTCGAATTAAGAAAAATCCCTGTTTAATGGGTGGAAACAAATAATTGCCACAGTTTCCAGACCACCTAGCAGGTCACATGCTCCAAGTCACCCAGCGGGTTTGATACATTTTACCGGCATTTAGGATGACCGACAGCGGCATCCTGATGGAGAAGATTAGGATGCCGACAGGGGTTCGGTAAATATACTTACCTTCCCAAATAATCCCCCTCAAAAATAGGATTTTAATACCTACCGGTAAATCCTTTTCTCCTAGTCCGTAGAGGATGCTGGGGACTCCAAAAGGACCATGAGGTATAGACGGGATCCGCAGGAGCTTGGGCACACTAAAAAGACTTTGACTGGGTGTGAACTGGCTCCTCCCTCTATGCCCCTCCCCCAGACCTCAGGTATAGGAACTGTGCCCAGGAGAGACGGACATTTAGAGGAAAGGATTTTTGTTAAACTAAGGGCGAGAAACATACCAGCCCACACCATAAACACACCGTACAACTGGAGGAGCATGAAACCAGATAACAGTATGAACTAACAACAGCAACAAGCTGAACATAACTGATACACAAACCACGTGTAACCGAAAATAACCAGTATCAACCTAACTGCAAGGAACAGTCCGCACTGGGATGGGCGCCCAGCATCCTCTACGGACTAGGAGAAAAGGATTTACCGGTAGGTATTAAAATCCTATTTTCTCTTACGTCCTAGAGGATGCTGGGGACTCCAAAAGGACCATGGGGTCTATACCAAAGCCCAAGACCGGGCGGGAGCGTGCGGACGACTCTGCAGCACCGATTGAGCAAACATGAGGTCCTCATCAGCCAGGGTATCAAACTTGTAGAACTTAGCAAAAGTGTTTGAACCCGACCACGTAGCTGCTCGGCAAAGTTGAAGTGCCAAGACCCCTCGGGCAGTCGCACAGGATGAGCCCACTTTCCTGGTAGAATGGGCCTTTACTGACTTCGGCAACGGTAGCCCAGCCGAAGAATGAGCTTGCTGAATCGTAGCACAAATCCAGCGTGCAATAGTTTGCTTAGAAGCAGGATTTCCAATCTTGTTGGAAGCATACAGGACAAACAGAGCCTCTGTCTTCCTAGTAAGAGCCGTCCTGGCGACGTAAATTTTCAAAGCTCTTACAACATCAAGAGATTTTGGGACCGCCACTGCATCCGTAGCCACAGGCACCACAACAGGTTGGTTAATGTGAAACGAAAAAACCACCTTCGGCAGAAATTGTTGACGAGTCCTCAATTCCGCTCTATCCGAATGGAAAATCAAATATGGGCTCTTGTGAGACAAGGCTGCCAACTCAGACACTCGCCTGGCAGACGCCAGAGCCAAAAGCATGACCACTTTCCAAGTGAGAAACTTTAACTCAACCTTACGCAAAAGGCTTAAACCAGTGAGACATAAGAAACTGCAACACCACTTCCAGATCCCACTGCGCCACGGGTGGCACAAATGGAGGATGGATATGCAGCACTCCCTTCACAAAAGTCTGAACCTCAGGAAGGATGGGCAATTCCTTTTGAAATAAAATAGATAAGGCTGAAATCTGCACTTTGATGGAACCCAATTTCAGGCCTGCATCCACGCCTGCCTTCAAAAAATGGAGGAAACGACCCAAGTGAAACTCCTCCGCAGGAGCTGCTTTGGATTCACAACACGACACATATTTTCTCCAAATACGGTGATAATGTTTCACCGTGACCTCCTTCCTAGCCTTAAGGAGAGTGGGGATGACTTCCCCGGGAATGCCCTTCCGAGCTAAAATCTGGCGTTCAACTTCCACGCCGTCAAACGCAGCCATGGTAAGTTCGGAAACAGGCAGGGCCCCTGCAGTAACAGATCCTCTCTTAGAGGAAGCGACCAGGAATCTTCCACTAGTAATTCCTGAAGATCCTGATACCAGGCCCTCCATGGCCAATCTGGAGCGACGAGTATTGCCTGAACCCTTGTTCGTCTTACGATCCTCAGCACCTTTGGAATGAGAGAAAGCGGAGGGAAAACATACACCGACTGAAACACCCACGGAGTTACCAGGGCGTCCACCGCACAGGCTTGGGGGTCCCTTGACCTGGAACATTACTTCGGAAGTTTCTTGTTGAGGCGAGACGCCATCATGTCTATCAGAGGAGTACCCCAACGCCTTGTCACTTCTACAAATACTTCTTGATGAAGAGCCCACTCTCCTGGATGGATATCGTGTCTGCTGAGAAAGTCTGCTTCCCAGTTGTCCACGCCCGGGAGGAAGACTGCTGACAGAGCGCTCACGTGCTTTTCCGCCCAGCTGAGAATTCTTGTGGCTTCCGCCATTGCCGCCCTGCTCCTTGTTCCGCCTTGGCGGTTTACATACGCCACCGCTGTGATGTTGTCCGACTGGATCAGGACAGGGAGACCCTGAAGAAAACTCTTCGCTTGTATGAGGCCGTTGTAAATGGCTCTTAACTCGAGAACATTTATGTGGAGAGAAGATTCCTGGCTTGACCATTTTCCCTGGAAACTTCTTCCCTGCGCGACTGCGCCCCAGCCTCAGAGACTTGCATCTGTGGTCAGCAGGACCCAGTCCTGGATTCCGAAACGGCGTCCCACTAGGAGGTGAGAGCCTTGCAGCCACCACAGGAGAGAGATCCTGGCCCTGGAAGATAGACTTACTTTCCGGTGCATGTGTAGGTGAGACCCGGACCATTTGTCCAGCAGGTCCCACTGAAATACCCTGGCATGAAACCTGTCAAACGGAATGGCCTCGTACGCCGCCACTCGAGTGCATTGATAAATCAACACTCTTGTCGGTCTCAAAAGCTCCTTGACCATGGTCTGTATTTCTAGAGCTTCGTCCTCCGGAAGAAAACACTCTATGAAGCTTCGTGTCTAGGATCATGCCCAGGAAGGGCAGCCGAGTCGTCGGAATTAACTGAGACTTTGGCAAATTTAAAATCCAACTGTGATGTTGCAGAACTGTCAGGGAGAGTTCCACATTCTTTAACAATTGTTCCTTTGACCTTGCCTTTATCAGGAGATCGTCCAAGTACGGGATAATTGTGACCCCTCGCTGCGAAGGAGTACCATAATTTCTCCCATAACCTTGGTGAAAACCCTCGGGGCCGTGGAAAGCCCAAACGGCAACGTCTGAAATTGGTAATGACAATCCTGCACCGCAAATCTCAGGAACGCCTGATGCGGAGGATAAATCGGGACATGTAAGTAGGCATCCTTTATGTCGACTGACGCCATAAAATCCCCCCCTTCTAGGCTGGAGATCACAGCTCGAAGAGATTCCATCTTGAACTTGAAAGTTTTCAAGTATGGATTGAGGGATTTTAGGTTCAGAATCGGTCTGACCGAACCGTCCGGCTTCGGTACGACAAATAGGCTCGAATAGAACCCTTCCCCCTGTTGGGACGGGGGAACGGGAACAATGACCCTCTGTTGACACAACTTTTGTATCGCAGCATTTACTACTTCTCTTTCTGGAAGAGAAACTGTCAAGGCCGATATGAAAAAGCGGCGGGGGGGCATCTCCTGAAACTCCAGCTTGTACCCTTGGGACACTATGTCTAAAACCCAAGGATCCAGGACTGATTGAAACCAGACCCGACTGAAGATCCGGAGACGGCCCCCCACCGGCACGGACTCCTGCAGAGGAGCCCCAGCGTCATGCAGTGGACTTGGTAAAGGCGGAGGAGGACTTTTGGTCCTGGGTGCCTGATCCTGCAGGCGACTTCTTTCCCCTTCCTCTACCCTTTGAAGCGAGGAAGGACGAGCCTTTACCTCGTTTATATTTATTAGGCCGAAAGGACTGCATCTGTTGATGGGGCCCCTTTTTCTGTTGAGTGGGAACATAAGGAAGAAAAGATGACTTACCCGCAGTAGCGGTAGACACCAGGTCAGCCAGGCCGTCACCAAACAAGACACTACCTTTGAAGGGGAGAGCTTCCATATTTTTCTTGGAGTCGGCATCAGCATTCCATTGATGGATCCACAGTGCCCTCCTGGCCGAGACCGCCATGGCATTGGCTCTTGATCCCAAGAGGCCAACATCTCTCGCCGCATCCTTTAGGTAATCTGCAGCGTCCTTGATATAACCAAGAGTCAAAAGAATATTATCTTTATCAAGGGTATCCATATCAGAAGCTAAATTATCAGCCCATTTAGCAATAGCACTACTCACCCATACCGACGCCACAGCAGGTCTGAGCAATGCACCAGTATTAACGAAAATGGCCTTCAAAGACGTCTCCAGCTTGCGATCCGCCGGATCCTTGAGAGCAGTCGTGTCAGGGGACGGAAGCGCCACCTTCTTGGACAAACGGGATAGAGCCTTGTCGACATTTGGAGACGACTCCCATTTTTCCCTGTCATCAGAGGGGAAAGGATACGCCATAAAAATTCTCTTGGGAATCTGCCACCTCTTGTCTGGCGACTCCCAAGCTTTTTCACAAAGAGCATTCATTTCATGAGAGGGGGGAAACTTCACCTCAGGTTTTTTCCCTTTAAAGAGGCAAATCCTTGTTTCCTGAGCTGCAGGTTCGTCAGATATATGTAAAACATCTTTAATAGCCACAGTCATGTACTGAATACTCTAAACTACCCGTGGGTGTAAAGTAGCCTCATTAAAATCGACATCGGAATCTGAGTCCGTGTCGGCATCTGTATCTACCATCTGGGTAAATGAACGTTTTTGTGACCCTGAGGGGGTCTGCACCTGAGCCAAAGCATCTTCCATGGATTTTCTCCATGTTTGAGTGTGAGAATCAGATTTATCAAGCCTCTTAAACAATAAAGCCACATTAGCATTAAGTGTACTTAACATAGCAACCCAATCAGCAGTCGGCTGTGCCGACAGAGGCATCTCCAGCTCCTTTTCTGCGCCCCCCAGTAACTTCCTCCGGGGAGGAACACTCAGCCTCAGACATGCCGACACATAGTACCGATACCCCCACACGTAGTATGCCAGCTCACACCCCAGCACCCATATACTACACAAGTATAATATATATCAGTAGCGCTGTAATTAATAAGAAAATCACCAAATTATCTGTGCTCCCCCCCCCCCCCCCGTTTTGCTCCCTTTTACTTGTGAGGAGCATGGAGGTCCGGGACCAGCGTCTCTGCAGCGGCTGTGGAGAGAAGAAAATGGCGCTGGTGAGCTGTGCGGCTAAGCCCCGCCCCTTCCCGGCGCGCTTCAGACCCGCTCAAATTTGAAATATTCATACTGGCGGGGGTACGATATTCGGTGCCCGGGCACTGAATATGCCTTTTGCCAGTCCCAATGACCTCAGTAACTGCTGCCCAGGGCGCTCCCCCCCCCCAGTGCCCTGCACCCTGTAAGTGCCGTTGGTGATGTGTGTGGGAGCATGGAGCGCAGCGCTAACGCTGCGCTGTACCTCCGTTACTGAAGTCTTCTGCCGGCTGAAGTCTTCGGTTCTTCTAATACTCACCTGGCTTTTGTCTTCTGTGAGGGGGTGACGGCGCGGCTCCGGGAAAAAGCAGCTAGGCGAACCAAGTGATCGAACCCTCTGGAGCTAATGGTGTCCAGTAGTCTAAGAAGCAGAGCCTTTAACTAAGAAGAAGTAGGTCTGACTTCACTCCCCTCAGTCCCACGATGCAGGGAGCCTGTAGCCAGCAGGTCTCCCTGAAAATAAAAAACCTAACAAAAGTCTTTCTAGAGAAACTCAGTAGAGCTCCACTAGTGTGTGTCCAGTCACTCCTGGGCACAAAGTCTGAGGTCTGGGGGAGGGGCATAGAGGGAGGAGCCAGTTCACACCCAGTCAAAGTCTTTTTAGTGTGCCCAAGCTCCTGCGGATCCCGTCTATACCCCACGGTCCTTTTGGAGTCCCCAGCATCCTCTAGGACGTAAGAGAAATAACTCTCCCTTCCCACTGCCTAACCATAACCCCCCCCCCCCCCCTACCCCACCACAGCCTAACCCTCCATGGTGGGTAAACCTTGTTGGCAGAGTGTTCTGGGCTATCTGGTGCAGTGGCGTCAGTCCGCACATGCAGGTTTATTTAGTGAACACAGGTGACTCAGATGTAACACTGATAGCGGTAATCAGGAGCCCATATATCACACAAGGTAACAGCATGAGGTAGTGGAACTTATCAGGAGATGTCTGTGGTGGTGAAACATGGAGGACTGCACAGCCGTGCAGTCTGACTCCCACTGTAGAGAAGATGATGCATGCGCTGGAACACTGTGAGTCTCTGTAGCTGAGATCTGCTCCCAGTCTCAGCTCTGCACACTTGTACACCAGGTCTCTCAGTCTTTCTGTGTGTCACACTCTCCGCACTCTCTCTGAGATGGTGGAACACGAACTTACATCATATACCACCTTCGAGTGACTCCTGGCACTAGAGGTCTAACACTAGGGGATGCACCCATAGACTGGTACACAGAAGGAGACAGGTACAGAGCGTACCATAGCCTAACAAACCTACCCCCCCCCCCTCAATCCAGCTTTACCCTAACCCTCCTTTCCCTGAAGACTAACCCTAACCCTCCCCAGTGTCTAAACCTAACCCTCCTTCCTGTGCAGCCCAAACCTAACACCCCCCCACCCCCCGCAAACTACCCCTCCCTGGTTGCTAAACCTAATCCCCCCCTCCATGCAGCCTTACCTTAACCCTTCCTTCCCCGCAGGCTAACCCTAACCCTCCCCGATAGCGCCTACACCTAACTTCCCCCTTGCCCCCCCCCCCCCCCCCCTGCGGCCTAACCCGAAGAGTCCCTACACTCGGGATGCCAGCGATCAGGATTCCGGCAACGGCATGTCAGAGTTCTAGCGCCAGTATTCTGCCCGCATGTGTCTTGATTACAGCACCAGGATTTCAACTGCCAGCATCTGCGGGCAGACTGAACGTAACCCCACCCAGCAGGTGCACAGGGAGAGTTCACCAACCGTCACATTTTCCAGAGCACAATGTTGATGCATTAGAAATGGCAGGATGACGTTTTCCTGCCTAACTCCGAAACGAAGAAACCAATTACAACGACAATATTTTTCTGCAAATCTATGGACCATAGATTGGCATATGATGTGCTCAGACAACGGTACCATAGAAATATGTCACTCGTGAAAGTCGTCCTTCTGCTATTAATATATAGGAAGAGCAGCCACTTAATACAAAGATTAGAAATGATGCCGCACTCTTCTGGCAATACAGATAATTGCACCTACAGTATATGCTAATCAGATATGCACAGTCATAACTAATAAGTGAATCACCCTGTCACCCCAAACCGGGAACAGGCCAGGTAGTATAAAACGTACAAAAAGATCAGGACGCAACGTGTGTCTACTCTGAGGGAGAACAGAAAAATCTCCTATTAGAAAGTGAAAAAGCAACAGGAAAATGGTGATTAACAGAAAAAGAAGAGAAGACCGTTCCAGACTGGAGAAGAGGGGGGAAGGGGGGGGGGGGGGGTGCTTCTCTTTTTTCACACATGACCCTGATCCCAGTATAATCCAGCTGCATTTTAGAAGATAAGCGTGGACTCTGGGGCGGATTTATTTTTTAATTTACAGGTGTATGTCTGCGGTGTGGCTTCCAGCCGGCGGTGGGCTCTTGGAGGAGTATTGCATTTCAGACATCTTTTCAGCTTATTGTGTCGGGAGATTTGAAAATGTGCCAAATACATCTGACAGTCCTGCTGTCTAATCATAAGTCAGAGCGTGCACAGTCCCACACTCCGTAGCCGCACTCTCGCTGCTATTTTTCGGTGGAGCTCAGCAATTTAATGATATAGTAAATGTACGCCAAAGAAAAAGGAAAAAAATACAATGTATCAAAAAAGTTTTTTGTTTTTTTTTTCCCCAACTAACTTTTTAAAATGATTGAAAACTATTTTTATTTTATTTTTAAATTAAGACATTTTTAATAACTCGGAGTTGCACAAGAGTTCTGAGATATAAGGTATTGGGATAATTCAGAAATGACACTACACCAGGTTTTAGCGGGTGTAGTATGGTATGCCGGCGGCCGGGCTCCCGGCGACCAGCATACCGACGCCGGGAGCCCTACCGCCGGCATACCGACACCGTGGCGAGCGCTAAGGAGCCCCTTGCGGGCTCGCTGCGCTCGCCACACTACGGGCACGGTGGCGCGCTACACTATTTTATTCTCCCTCCAGGGGGGTCGTGGACCCCCACGAGGGAGAATATATGCCGGTATGCCGTGTGTCGGGATTCCGGCGCCGGTATACTGTGCGCCGGGATCCCGGCATTCGGCAAACTGAAGACCACCCATTTTAGGGACCTGTGATTCTACAGCTGCTGATTCTATAGCTACAGGTACATCTGGCAATGCAGCGACTTGTATATCAACAATACCCAGAAAATCACAAGTTACATAACGTTGCTCTTCTCAATGGGCCTAATAAAGACCTGATCGCTCGCTAGGCTTTTTTTGCAGTCCTTCGATCAGATAGTCGCCGCCCATAGGGGAGTGTATTTTAGCTGTGCGAGTGTGCGATCGCATGTGCAGCCGAGTGGTACAAAAAAGTTTTGTGCAGTTTCTGAGTTGCCCAGAACTTACTCAGTCGCTGCGATCACTTCAGCCTGCCCAGGCCCGGAATTGACGCCAGACACCCGCCCTGCAAACGCTTGGACACGCCTGCGTTTTTCCAAACACTCCCAGAAAACGGTCAGTTGACACCCACAAACGCCTTCTTCCTGTCAATATCCTTGCGAACGCATGTGCAAACCCATCGCTGAACAGCGATCCGTATTGTACCTGTGCGATGCGCCTGCGCATTGCGGTGCATACGCATGCGCAGTTTGGACCTGAACGCAGCCGTACAGAAAACGCTAGCGATCGATCAGGTCTGAATTAGGCCCAACCACAAGCCCAAGGTAGCCCCTTCTTCCCTAAACCTCAGCTAAAGATTCCAGAGCTGCCTCACCTCTGCTCTCTCCCTGACACTCCCCGTATTCCCAGCTCACAGCTGCCTCACCTCTGCTCTCTCCCTGACACTCCCCGTATTCCCAGCTCACAGCTGCCTCACCTCTGCTCTCTCCCGGACACTACCTGTATTCCCAGCTCACAGCTGCCTCACCTCTGCTCTCTCCCTGACACTCCCCGTATTCCCAGCTCACAGCTGCCTCACCTCTGCTCTCTCCCTGACACTCCCCGTATTCCCAGCTCACAGCTGCCTCACCTCTGCTCTCTCCCTGACACTCCCTGTATCCCCAGCTCACAGCTGCCTCACCTCTGCTCTCTCCCTGACACTCCCTGTATTCACAGGCCACAGCTGCCTTACCTCTGCTCTCTCCCTGACACTCCATGTATCCCCAGCTCATAGCTGCCTCACCTCTGCTCTCTCCCTGACACTCCCTGTATTCCCAGTTCACAGCTGCCTCACCTCTGCTCTCTCCCTGACACTCCCTGTATTCCCAGTTCACAGCTGCCTCACCTCTGCTCTCTCCCTGACACTCCCTGTATTCCCAGCTCACAGCTGCCTCACCTCTTCTCTCTCCCTGACACTCCCTGTATTACCAGCTCACAGCTGCCTCACCTCTGCTCTCTCCCTGACACTCCCTGTATTCCCAGCTCACAGCTGCCTCACCTCTGCTCTCTCCCTGACACTCCTTGTATTCCCAGCCCACAGCTGCCTCACCTCTGCTCTCTCCCTGACACTTCCTGTATTACCAGCTCACAGCTGCCTCATCTCTGCTCTCTCCCTGACACTCCCTGTATCCCCAGCTCACAGCTGCCTCACCTCTGCTCTCTCCCTGACACTCCCTGTATCCCCAGCTCACAGCTGCCTCACCTCTACTCTCTCCCTGACACTTCCTGTATTACCAGCTCACAGCTGCCTCATCTCTGCTCTCTCCCTGACACTCCCTGTATCCCCAGCTCACAGCTGCCTCACCTCTGCTCTCTCCCTGACACTCCCTGTATCCCCAGCTCATAGCTGCCTCACCTCTGCCCTCTCCCCTGACACTCCCTGTATTACCAGCTCACAGCTGCCTCACCTCTTCTCTCTCCCTGACACTCCCTGTATTACCAGCTCACAGCTGCCTCACCTCTGCTCTCTCTCCGACAGTCCCTGTATTCCCAACCCACAGCTGCCTCACCTCTGCTCTCTCCCTGACACTCCCTGTATTCCCAGCCCACAGCTGCCTCACCTCTGCTCTCTCCCTGACACTCCCCGTATTCCCAGCTCACAGCTGCCTCACCTCTGCTCTCTCCCTGACACTCCCCGTATTCCCAGCTCACAGCTGCCTCACCTCTGCTCTCTCCCTGACACTTCCTGTATTCACAGGCCACAGCTGCCTCACCTCTGCTCTCTCCCTGACACACCCTGTATTCCCAGCTCACAGCTGCCTCACCTCTGCTCTCTCCCTGACACGCCCTGTATTCCCAGCTCACAGCTGCCTCACCTCTGCTCTCTCCCTGACACTCCCCGTATTCCCAGCTCACAGCTGCCTCACCTCTGCTCTCTCCCTGACACGCCCTGTATTCCCAACCCACAGCTGCCTCACCTCTGCTCTCTCCCTGACATTCCCCGTATTCCCAGCTCACAGCTGCCTCACCTCTGCTCTCTCGCTGACACTCCCCGTATTCCCAGCTCACAGCTGCCTCACCTCTGCTCTCTCCCTGACACTTCCTGTATTCACAGGCCACAGCTGCCTCACCTCTGCTCTCTCCCTGACACACCCTGTATTCCCAGCTCACAGCTGCCTCACCTCTGCTCTCTCCCTGACACGCCCTGTATTCCCAGCTCACAGCTGCCTCACCTCTGCTCTCTCCCTGACACTCCCTGTATTACCAGCTCACAGCTGCCTCACCTCTGCTCTCTCCCTGACACTCTCTGTATTCCCAGCCCACAGCTGCCTCACCTCTGCTCTCTCTTCCTGACAGTCCCTGTATTCCTAATCCACAGCTGCCTCACCTCTGCTCTCTCCCTAACAGTCCCTGTATTTCCAGGAGAGTGCTGCAAACTTGCTGAGTGTTGGCAATAAAAATGATAAGAACAATACAAAGATGATGTTTATAAGTAATAATAATCTTACTTGTATTATTCTAATGAATTGTATAGTCAAATTCTGGAGTATACTGAAGATTGACAGGTGAAGCTCTGCCTCCACTGTCTACCCTGACTACACGTCACTGTCCCCCAGTCTCTGGCCGGATGCATAAATAAAATTTCCTGATGAAAATCATAATGTGCTTTGCAATTTCATGCATATGTCATATTTTAAATATCAAGAGTTATTTAATTAAATTGTAGCATCCAGCAATATGACATTAAAAGGATTAAGGTTCTTTTATTTGCTTACATATGTCTTAATTTGCCATCACCTTAAATAAGGTGTGAAAAAAATTACTTGGTTTGTGTTCTGCGCAAGCACAGATGTCAATCACAAGAGACGCAAATTATTACAGTTTTGACCCTATAAAAACCTGAATGAAGATTTATTTCTATAGATGCAGTCCGTGAGCCACAGCTGCCATTTGGTAAATTAATCACATGTATATAACCCCAAACCTGGCGTTCACGAGCAGTCACGGCAATTACATGCCAATGCCCAGTGTTTTATAAATCACTTTATATACCAATAACCACCGCTGATATACACAGCACTTCACTGGCCCAGTTTTATGACAAATAATGGGTTTTGGAAGGCTGCCGCCAGCTCCCAGTGATGTAATTTACTGATGCGACTGGTCAGCCGTAATTCCAATGTTCTCTTCTTTATCTCTCCAAAATAATGATGACACCGCCATTACTCAGAGAGATAAACACGCGTGGCAGATCTGTCTGATCCAGCGTGGAACATTGTTTGTTGTACTTCTTATTCTTCATGATACAGATGAGCTGACATATGCAGGAAAGCTGTATAACAAATGTACAAGATGCCCAAAAGTTCATTGAGAGGAAATGACAAATACACTATAAATGTGAGTATCTGGGGACTTCCGCCTGTGAATCAGGCAGAGGCGATCGCAGGGCTGAGACGGCCGTCGGCTGTCTGGCATGCGCCGGTGCACTGAGACGTCGGTGCATGCGCATTCCAGACCTGATCGGCTGATTAGCAAAACTGCTACTAAATAATTCCCTGCAGTTTCTGAGTAGCTCCAGACCTACTCCTAGATTGCGATCAGCTCAGTCCGTTTAGTTCCTGGTTTGACGTCACAAACACGCCCTGCGTTTGGCCAGCCACTCCCCCGTTTCTCCAGACACTCCTGCGTTTTTCCCTGACACGCCTGAGTTTTTTAGCACACTCCCGGAAAACGCTCAGTTACCACCCAGAAACGCCCCTTTCCTGTCAATCATTCACCGATCAGCAGTGCGACTGAAAAGCGTCGCTCGAACACCAGCAAATCTACTAAGTTTTGTGTTAAATAACTTAGCGCATGCGCTCTGCGTACCATGCGCATTTAGCAACAAATCGCAGCATAGCGAAAATCGGCAATGAGCGAACAACTCGGAATGACCCCCATGGTTTTGCCCAACTGCTAACAAATTTGCTGCTGCGATCAGATCTGAATTAGGCCCAATGTCTCATCACAGTGTTTCTCGGATTGGCAGAAATTATCTGCCAGTGTGTATCCAGCATAAGGAGAGATTTACTAAATGTCTGTGACTTTTTTTTACAGATTGCTGGTTTCTTGCTATCTGATGTGCAGTATGTAAACGGTGCAATTTACTACTTGCTTGGATAGTGCCAAACTGCATGGCAAACGGTTGCTTACATAGGGGGTGATTCAGACCTGATCACTGGGCTGATAATTTTGCTGTCCTGCGTTCAGATAGTCGCCGCCTCCAGGGGGAGTGTAAATTCGCCGTGCAAGTGTGCGATCCTAGGTGTACGCTGAGGTGCTAAAATTCACTGTGTGCAGTCTCTGCGCAGCCCAGGACTTACTCCTCCAGTGCAATCACATCAGGCTGATCGGGGCCGGAGCTGACGTCACACACCCTCCCTGATAACGCTTGGGCACGTCTGCGTTTTTCCGAATACTCCCAGTAAACGGTCAGTTACCACCCACAAATGGCTTCCTCTTGTCAATCACCTTGCGAACGCTCGTGTGATCGGATTTTTCGCACCATCCCGTCGCTGATCAGCGATGCCCTTTGTTGCTGTCCGAAGCAGATACGCATGCGCAGTTAGGACCTGATCGCCCGCTGTGCGAAAACGCATAGCACCGATCAGATCTGAATCCCCCCCATAGTTACTATGTAAAGTGGTGGTTCTGAGACGTGATGTAGTTGGAACGACATGCTTTATCAGCTATCTCGCCTGCCAGACACATGTAATAATGCGGCCCCCTTCCTTTAAACTAACAAAACAGCCAGCCTGCTCAGCAATGGACGCAGTCCTCTAAGGACCTCTTAGGACCTTTAAGGACCTTGAGAAAAGAGTTCACCCCTCATCTAGACAACACTGAATTGCACTGGGTCACTCCTGGTTCCATAAATGTTTGGCACCCAGGGCAAAAAATCCTGGCAGCAGGGATCCCGGAGGTCAGCCTACCGACATCGGGATCCTGGTCGTCAGAATGCCGACAGCGGGGCAAGCGCTAGATAGCCCCTTGGGGGCTTGGTAGCGCGCTGTGCTTGCTACAGGTTCTATTCTCATTTTCTGGGTGTCTTGGGCACCCATAAGTGGGAACAGCCCTGGCGCAGCCATCGGCATTCTCGGCGGTCGTGATCCCAACGTCGGTATTTTGATCACCAGGATCCCGTCCGCCAGGATATTAACTACATCCCGGCCACATTCACTGATAGTCAATATCTATTAAAAACTTATATTTACAGAAGTACAAATACCAGCATGTAGATGGATGCACTAATGTCCTCTAATAAATTAAAAAATGTCCCCAGTAAATACCTAAAATGTTATGAGTGATACTGAGATTTTATCCATAATCCTCGGAAACAGATTTTGTGCTCAAACCAAGATAGTTTAAGGACCTTCAATGAGAAGAAATGCTGCATTGGGGAGGCAGATCCAGGCTAATGCATGACTACAGGACATTGGCCCTCATTCCGAGTTGTTCGCTCGCTAGCTGCTTTTAGCAGCATTGCACACGCTAGGCCGCCGCCCTCTGGGAGTGTATCTTAGCTTAGCAGAATAGCGAACAAAAGATTAGCAGAATTGTTACTAAATAATTCCCTGCAGTTTCTGAGTAGCTCCAGACCTACTCCTAGATTGCGATCAGCTCGGTCCGTTTAGTTCCTGGTTTGACGTCACAAACACGCCCTGCGTTCGGCCAGCCACTCCCCTGTTTCTCCAGCCACTCCTGCGTTTTTCCCTGACACGTCTGCGTTTTTTAGCACACTCCCTGAAACGCCATGTTGTCGCCCAGAAACACCCACTTCCTGTCAATCACACTACGATCACTCGAGCGTTGGAAAAACGTCATTCGAGCTTGTGTAAATCTACTAAGTTTTGTGTTAATTAACAAAGCGCATGTGCGCTGCATACCATGCGCATGCGAATTTTCCACCTAATCGCTCCGTTGCGAAAAACGGCAACGAGCTAACAACTCGGAATGACCACCATTGTTACCCACACCCAAAAAAATCATTTTTAGTAGCAGCATTTGTATAAAGTCACAGACGGAAGACCACCGATAGAGGACCAAGGGAAAGTTATCAGAGAAGTTGGAGAAAAGCGTGACTAGATAAGAGATTCTCTTGGGAGATAGCCTGACTTCTGTCCGTTTCTACCTCATGTGTGAGACAACCAAGAGACCTTCACAGCTGCTACAAAGAGTGACCACAAACATTAACTTGTGCTAGACTCAAGGGATAATCGCCAGCTGGTTCTTAAGATGCATGCATATGGTGAGTCTCCTGCGTGTATGCACCATACAAACAAAGGTGGATTATAATAAGGTAGAGTAGGGCAATATGACCCTGAAGAAGACGGCCAATAGTACGTGGGTATATATGATGGGTAGATATAGGGAAGATCTGCGATAAGGCCAAATGGTTAGCAACGATGGAGCTAAAGCCCGGGTTCGGGGGCTACCATCAAATAAACTGGCTTCTAGAAACTGCATTGGCTACAACCCCTAGAATCCAGATAGGGCTGCTGTAATAGCAGGGAGTGGTTCCCAAGGGAAGTCACATCCACTGCTAGGCAGTCCCTGCGGGTGGCAGATTTTACTGGGGATAAAATCTTCCACTACATGTAAGTGCTTCACCGCTAATTGGGATCATGGTTAATGTATATAATCTTAACTAGGTGCTTCATCGCGCCCTACGGGCGCTCTTCACACCGTCGCAAGGGGCTACGCCCCCTTAACCCTTGCATGCCTTTCTGGGGTTTAATATTTGTATTATATGGAGTATTACCTGCATTCCTTTGTTAGTGGTTAAATATTGCACAATGAAAGGGCGTGCGATGGTGAAGGAGGCACAGCCCCTTGCGACGGCGTGAACAGCACCTGCAGGGCACGATGTACAGAATGTAGCGGGTGCGGGGGGGACTGCGGATGGTGTATGTAGATGCTGCGGGTGGAGGGGGGGCAGAAGTGGGGGTGGGGCCCGGATGGGGAAGGTTCGGGAGGTACTGCGGGTGGGGGAGAGGCAGAGGAGTGGGGGATGCAGATGGAGGAGGGGTCCGGAGGCACTGCAGGTGGGGGAGGGGCAGGGGTGCCACAGGTGGGAGAGGGGCAGGTGTGGGGATGCTGTGGATGGGTGAAGGGTTCCGGAGGTGCTGTGGGATGGGAAGGGATGGGAGTGCCGGGGGTGGGGTAGGGGACCGCAGGCACCATGGGTAGGGTAGGGGCAGGTACGGGTGGTGCGGTGGATGGGAAAGGAGGTCCGGAGGTGCTGCAGGTGGTGGAGGGGCAGGTGCGGGGGTGCCATTGGTGGGGGAGGGGTGGGTGAGGGGGGGACCGCGGTTGGAGGAGGGTGTCTGCAGATGCTGCGGGTGGAGTGGGGCAGGTGTGGGGGGGAGACATATAAGGGGGGTGAATGGTGGAGGGGGCCTGGAGGTGCTGTGGGTGGTGGAGGGGCGGGGGAGTGGGAGCCGCGGGTGATGCAGGGGGTCTGGAGGCACAGCGTGTGGGGGAGGGGTGGAGTGCCGCATGTGGTGGAGGGGAAGGTGCGGAGGTGTGGTGCATTGGGGAGAGGTCTGGAGGCGCTGCGGGTACTGTACATGCCATAAAAGGTAGTTGGAGGGTATGCAGTAACAGGGCCAGGACAGGGGTGACAGGGTCAGAACAGGGTTGACGGGGCCAGGACAGGGGTGACGGTGCCAGGACAGGGGTGACGGGGCCAGGACAGGGGCGACTGGGCCAGAACAGAAATGACAGGTACAGGATAGGGGTGACAGGGCCAGGGTAGTGGCGGCAGGACCAGGACAGGGGTGACGGGTCCAGTATAGGGTTGACAGGGCAAGCACAGGGGTGACAGGGCCAGGATAGGGGTAACAGGGCCAGGATAAGGGTGACAGGGCCAGGATAAGGGTGAAAGGGCCAGGATAAGGGTGGCAGGGCAAGGCCAGGGGTGACAGGGACATGACAGAACACAGGGCACGGGAGAGATTGGTATTAGGGACAAAACAGTGGTGACAGACAGATGTGTCTTACCGGAGTCACTGCTGCTGGCTGCTGCTGTTCCACTCCAACCTGTTGGGATCTGCTGCTGCTGGAGACTTGGCATGGTTGATTCTCTCAGGCTGGAGTCCTGCTTCCTCTGCCCGTCCGCATCCCTCCCCCCCTCCTCAGTCACACACCGCAGACCTCGCGCAGCTGCCGGGCACTGTGGTAAGGTGAGACTGGAAATGATTGGTTAGCCCCCAGGAGATGCTGCGGCTGGAGGGAGGAGGGGGTCATAGCATGCAGCTTGGATTTCTGCAGCGCTACCCGCCAGCTAAAGTGTGTGAATGAGCTGGGCGCACCTCACTGCGGGTGGCAGCGCTGCAGCTAGCGGTGGGGTTGCCGGGGCTGGAGATAACAGAGGCAGTACGGAACCTGCACAGCGGCAGGTGCCCCACAAAACTGCAGCTAAGAAGCGTGGAGTGTGCTAGAAAGTGACGCTCCTCCGCGCCAGAGAGACCCTGCTAAGTATGCCGATGTGGGGGGTCAAGCACACAGTGAGCCGGTGCCCGTCTGTCTGTATGACATACTCCTCACCCACCCCCATACCTCCCAAATGTCCCGATTTTCGCGGGACAGTCCCATTTTTTGGGGTCTGTCCCGCTGTCCCACCCGCGGGTCGCAGTGTCCCGCGGTGGGGGGGGGCAGTTGGAAAGCTCCTGTACTCGTTGTTCTGCTTAGCAGAGCAGCGGTGAATAGTGGAGACAGAGGGAGAGGGGGCATCAGGGGGTACGGATTAAGGGGGGGTTCCAGCAGCAGAGCCGGATTAGGGAGGGGGGGGGGGGGCAGGGGGTACATACCGTTGGCCCCACAGTTTTAGGGGGCCCCCCGGCTCGAGTAGCTCTGTCCCATCTCAGAAGCTCCCCCGTCCTACCAGCAACAGTGGCAGCATTGTGCTACAGTCAGCACACGCTGCTATGTATTGGCAGGTCTGTGGTGTTACAGGGAGGCAGCAGTCTCCCTGCTTTCTTCTGCCTGTGCGGGTGTGTAGGGGGGAGTGACCACCCCCTCTGGATTTAGCCCTAGCTGAGGGGCCAAAATCCCATTTAAAAAATAAAAATAAAAATTGGAATTTGCATAAGGGGGCGTGGCCGCGCGTCCCGCGATTAGGCCACGCCCCTAACCCCACAGCAGGCACAGCAATGAGATAGGGCTCCACTGTCTCAAGTGCCCTGGGCCCCCCGGACTCATAATCAGCCCCTGGGGGCATGCCAGCAGCTCACAGAGCGCTGGGCATGCCCCCTCACTGACGAAAACGGGGCCCTCCCGTGAAGCCACGCCCCCTTTTCGCCGAGAGTGTGTGTGTGTGTGTGTGTCCGTCCTTCCTTCTGCCTGAAGACAGCTCCTGCAGAAAGCTGGGAGGTATGCACCCCTGCCTGTGCCATGCCCATACTATCTGCTTCTGCTCCTAGTCTCCTGTAGATTTGGCCAGATCTGTGACTCATTTGACTAACTCCGCCCAGTCTTGTGACTCCGCCCAGCGTTAGCAAATGAATCACAAAGTCACAGAATAGGGCTATTATATAGGAGATATGTAAATATATAACTCATATGCAAAACAAATTAGTTTCACAAGATGGCACGAAAAGAGAGCAGAGCGCCACCCGGAGGCTCTACCAACATAAACCTACGTCACAACTCCAGGTATTACCCTGGTAATGACAGATAACACATCAGTGCGGCAGTGCCATTGGGCAAACGAAGGCAGTCAACTAGAGCGCCAATATTTAGTGCCTAAAACACCGAATAAGTGCCATAATCAGGAGCAATTCTACAAATGTAAAAAGAAAAACTAGTATGTACAATGATGATAAACAAAGGCCGTCCTAGTGGGGGTCATTTCGAAGTGTTCGCTCGCCAGCAGTTTTTAGCAGCCGTGCAAACGCTATGCCGCCTCCCACTGGGAGTGTATTTTAGCTTAGCAGAAGTGCGAACGAAAGGATCGCAGAGCGGCGGTATAATTTTTTTGTGCAGTTTTAGAGTAGCTCAAAACCTACTCAGCGCTTGCGATCACTTCAGACTGCTTAGTTCCTGTTTTGACGTCACAAACACGCCCTACGTTCGCCCAGCCACGCCTGCGTTTTTCCTGGCACGCCTGCGTTTTTTTAAACACTTCCTGAAAACGGTCAGTTGACACCCAGAAACGCCCACCTCATGACAATCACTGTACGATCAGCAGTGCGACTGAAAAGCTTCGCTAGACCTTGTGTGAAACGACATCGTTTGTTGTAATAGTACTTCGCGTGTGCGCATTGCGCCGCATACGCATGCACAGAAGTGCCTTTTTTTTCCTCATGGCTGCACAGCGAACTAATTCAGCTATCGATCAACTCGGAATGACCACCAGTGTCTCCTCATTATAAAGGTAAGCAACAAATCATGCAATGTTCTATATGTAGACTTCTTGTCCCCTGGTCCTGAATGTCCAGGGGACCGCAAGACCTAAGGGGCTCATTTATCAACTAGTGATAAAACACATTGCATATAAGTGGTGCTCCAGCAAATCAGTTCCTAACTGTCATGTGTTCACTTCCTGTCATGTGTTCACTTCCTGTCATGTGTTCACTTCACCTCCTGTCATGTGTTCACTTCACCTCCTGTCATGTGTTTGAAAAATGACCGTTTAGCCTGACACGGCTGCAACCCGTGCTAGAGCCCCCTTCTACACTGAGCTCACCAACCCGGCATATTGCCGGGTTGGTGTCGCTGCTGGTGACGCGGCAGGGGCGGTGCTGGGAGATCACATGATCTCCCAGTGCCGCCCTTCCATAGACTGTGAACGGGAGCCGTGTCGCATCGACACGGCTTCCGTTTACACTACAGAGTTTACCGGGTAGAACACGTGTTCAAACCGGCAAGCTACCCGGGTAGGATTCCCAGATCACTTGATCCGGGAATTTGCAGGGGGGGCAGTTTCCACTAGAAAAAAACACGGGTAAATGCGCGCCCCTGCGCATTTACCTGTGTTTTTAGAGCAAGTGGAAAAGGGGTGTAAGAGATAGCAATGATAGACTGTAAGCCTAGTTCAACTTTTATTGGTTAAGAATAAAATAATAAATGCTCATATGACAAACAAAATACATATATCTAAAAAAACAAAAACAAATTATATTTGTGCATATAAAAATTGAAATTATCAAAGGAAACCAATAGCTGGATATTTAAGGCAGTTAAAATACCCCGGACAATTATATGGGCAACTTTTTCCTTTTTTGACTGTCTCTATACAATGCGGTAATAACAGGAGTTCTTACATATTTTGAGGATTTACTCTTTAAATACTGTGACTCACTTTAATTTCACCTGGGGATTGTGATACAAACCCTAAAGCCCCATACACACTAGACGAGAAAGTAAAAGCTCTCGCTCAGTAGGGCCAATCTGAGCGAGATCTTTTACAATCTCGTCCCGTGTGTACACTCAAAGTGGGTAATTCTGAGTTGATCGCAGCAGGAACTTTGTTAGCAGTTGGGCAAAACCATGTGCACTGCAGGGGAGGCAGATATAACATGTGCAGAGAGAGTTAGATTTGGGTGTGGTGTGTTCAATCTGCAATCTAAATTGCAGTGTAAAAATAAAGCAGCCAATATTTACCCGGCACAGAAACAAAATAACCCACCCAAATCTAACTCTCTCTGCACATGTTATATCTGCCCCCCTGCAGTGCACATGGTTTTGCCCAACTGCTAATAAACTTGCTGCTGCGATCAACTCAACCCCCAATGTCGTTAACGATGTGCGCTTTAATACACTGGAGTGATACTAAAATAATGTGAAAAGGGTATGAAAACTAGTGATGAGCACCGGAAATTTTTCGGGTTTTGTGTTTTGGTTTTGGGTTCGGTTCCGCGGCCGTGTTTTGGGTTCGAACGCGTTTTGGCAAAACCTCACCGAATTTTTTTTGTCGGATTCGGGTGTGTTTTGGATTCGGGTGTTTTTTTCAAAAAAACCCTAAAAAACAGCTTAAATCATAGAATTTGGGGGTCATTTTGATCCCAAAGTATTATTAACCTCAAAAACCATAATTTCCACTCATTTTCAGTCTATTCTGAATACCTCACACCTCACAATATTATTTTTAGTCCTAAAATTTGCACCGAGGTCGCTGGATGACTAAGCTAAGCGACCCTAGTGGCCGACACAAACACCGGGCCCATCTAGGAGTGGCACTGCAGTGTCAGGCAGGATGGCCCTTCCAAAAAACCCTCCCCAAACAGCACATGACGCAAAGAAAAAAAGAGGCGCAATGAGGTAGCTGTGTGAGTAAGATAAGCGACCCTAGTGGCCGACACAAACACCTGGCCCATCTAGGAGTGGCACTGCAGTGTCACGCAGGATGTCCCTTCCAAAAAACCCTCCCCAAACAGCACATGACGCAAAGAAAAAAAGAGGCACAATGAGGTAGCTGTGTGAGTAAGCTAAGCGACCCTAGTGGCCGACACAAACACCTGGCCCATCTAGGAGTGGCACTGCAGTGTCACGCAGGATGTCCCTTCCAAAAAACCCTCCCCAAACAGCACATGACGCAAAGAAAAAAAGAGGCGCAATGAGGTAGCTGTGTGAGTAAGATAAGCGACCCTAGTGGCCGACACAAACACCGGGCCCATCTAGGAGTGGCACTGCAGTGGCACGCAGGATGGCCCTTCCAAAAAACCCTCCCCAAACAGCACATGACGCAAAGAAAAAAAGAGGCGCAATGAGGTAGCTGTGTGAGTAAGATAAGCGACCCTAGTGGCCGACACAAACACCGGGCCCATCTAGGAGTGGCACTGCAGTGTCACGCAGGATGTCCCTTCCAAAAAACCCTCCCCAAACAGCACATGGCGCAAAGAAAAAAAGAGGCGCAATGAGGTAGCTGTGTGAGTAAGCTAAGCGACCCTAGTGGCCGACACAAACACCGGGCCCATCTAGGAGTGGCACTGCAGTGTCACGCAGGATGTCCCTTCCAAAAAACCCTCCCCAAACAGCACATGACGCAAAGAAAAAAAGAGGCGCAATGAGGTAGCTGTGTGAGTAAGCTAAGCGACCCTAGTGGCCGACACAAACACCGGGCCCATCTAGGAGTGGCACTGCAGTGGCACGCAGGATGTCCCTTCCAAAAAACCCTCCCCAAACAGCACATGACGCAATGAAAAAAAGAGGCGCAATGAGGTAGCTGTGTGAGTAAGCTAAGCGACCCTAGTGGCCGACACAAACACCGGGCCCATCTAGGAGTGGCACTGCAGTGGCACGCAGGATGGCCCTTCCAAAAAACCCTCCCCAAACGGCACATGACGCAAAGAAAAAAAGAGGCGCAATGAGGTAGCTGTGTGAGTAAGATAAGCGACCCTAGTGGCCGACACAAACACCGGGCCCATCTAGGAGTGGCACTGCAGTGGCACGCAGGATGGCCCTTCCAAAAAACCCTCCCCAAACAGCACATGACGCAAAAAATTAAATTAAGAAAAATTAATTAATTAATTAAATTAAGAAAAATTAAAGAAAAAAGAGGTGCAAGATGGAATTGTCCTTGGGCCCTCCCACCCACCCTTATGTTGTATAAACAGGACATGCACACTTTAACCAACCCATCATTTCAGTGACAGGGTCTGCCACACGACTGTGACTGAAATGACGGGTTGGTTTGGACCCCCACCAAAAAAGAAGCAATTAATCGCTCCTTGCACAAACTGGCTCTACAGAGGCACGATCTCCACCTCATCATCATCCTCCGATATATCACCGTGTACATCCCCCTCCTCACAGATTATCAATTCGTCCCCACTGGAATCCACCATCTCAGCTCCCTGTGTACTTTGTGGAGGCAATTGCTGCTGGTGAATGTCTCCACGGAGGAATTGATTATAATTCATTTTAATGAACATCATCTTCTCCACATTTTCTGGATGTAACCTCGTACGCCGATTGCTGACAAGGTGAGCGGCGGCACTAAACACTCTTTCGGAGTACACACTTGTGGGAGGGCAACTTAGGTAGAATAAAGCCAGTTTGTGCAAGGGCCTCCAAATTGCCTCTTTTTCCTGCCAGTATAAGTACGGACTGTGTGACGTGCCTACTTGGATGCGGTCACTCATATAATCCTCCACCATTCTTTCAATGGTGAGAGAATCATATGCAGTGACAGTAGACGACATGTCCGTAATCGTTGTCAGGTCCTTCAGTCCGGACCAGATGTCAGCATCAGCAGTCGCTCCAGACTGCCCTGCATCACCGCCAGCGGGTGGGCTCGGAATTCTGAGCCTTTTCCTCGCACCCCCAGTTGCGGGAGAATGTGAAGGAGGAGATGTTGACAGGTCGCGTTCCGCTTGACTTGTGATAAAGCTGAATATTTATCTTATATAAAACCCTTTATGAGGTCTAAGAACACTGTACGCTATTTACGTATGAAGTACCGTAAGGGTACGCTCGTTGCGTAACAATCGCTTAGCCATAGTCGAGAAGCTCAAGCGTCACGTTCGCTCACGGCCAAGAGATCACAGGCAGGCACGCTATTGGCTGCTGACTAACGTAATGATTCGCTATAGCGTAGCGGACGCTCGGGACCACGAGGAGATCACCAGCGGCGCTGACGCTCACAATGTTAAACCTTTAAATCTAAACCATAAACAATGTAATATGCTGTAAAACCTTAGTGTAGAGATAGGGTGTAGATGCAACACAGTGTAACCTTATTAACTCAAAAGCTGTTTGAGCGTCACCGACGCTCTGAGAATACTTAACACTATAAGAAATACACAGATATCTGGGCTTAGGGTCCAACGCCTAATATATATATATTTTGAATGATATACTTGCAAAAGAATTAATACAAATACAAATCATACACTACAATATAACATAGACTACCTAACCAGATAACTACACAGGAAATATAATACAATTACTATTTAAGAGAAAATAAGAGAGAAAGAGGAGAAGAGAGAGAGAGAGAGAAATTGGCCCACAATAACAAGAAGATCAATATAGTTGCGGAGAAAAACTTACGCACAAAGGAAACGATCGCATGCGCCTCTGGACATCCAGCTCCCGATTTTCAGCAATGATAACCGTTGAAGAGTGAGAGCTGGATGTAATCGGCCTGTCTATTTATGCCCCACACACAATGCAATTCAATGGTCCCTACAATCTCATTGTTCATTGGACACAGGAATTCCTCCTCGCATTATAACAAAAGGTCATAGGTTGATTCATACAGGTGGGCCGTGACTATTTCCAACAGCTCAGGTGGGAGGGAAACTGGGTTTCCCGCCGCATGGATAAGTAAGTGCAAATACAGTAAATGTTCATAAACTTCTTATGTCCATAACTATTCGCACGAGCGATTAATCCGCTTCAAACCAACACCGGAATATTGCTAATTAAATACTCTTCCGATGGGTACTAAACACCACTGTATTACTCCTGTCTGACCCTTCGTATCAAACAAAGAGGGATTTCTCTGTTCACGAACATTCTAGATTAACCAAACTTTCAGAATCTATCAAAGGGACCATGATCTACAAAATACATTATATAGTGAAAATATGTAACGATTGAGTCGCACGCTACGATCACATAAAGTCTACCGTAAATACGCATACCGTGCGCCTGCGACTGTGAGTATGCGCACGTACGGGAGAGCGTACGCATGCGCAGCACGGACCTGTGTGAGGTGCAAATATGGTAGTGTGCATAGAGATATTTTTCTGACTTTGACAGTCCACCCTTTGGCAGTCAACAATAACTGCCACCTTCTAAAACATTTCAAAAAGAGAAAAATATATGTCAGGGGTTAATACATTTACATGGTTGGGTAGGGGAGGAGAGGAGAAGGTAGGAAAAGGGTATGACCTAGTGAGATAGCAGAAGCATGTGTGTATGAATCCGTGTTTGGGGGTCATGTATCATCATGCCGTACGTGTTTTAAATCAAGCTTCGAGGTATTGCGAAGTATACATTTGAATTCCTTCTTATCCCGTGGTACGGGTCTGTGGATGGGCTGTCAAACTTTACCGAGCTCTTTTCGGCTTTGGTTGTAACAAAATGGGGGAGCACATTTTAGTTGATGATACATGAATGGGGGAGATATGTGATTGCTGATATCTGTGCCTGTATTCCCTATTGACTATGTGTGTCATTACCTGAGGGTTGTAGAAATGAAGAAAAGACATAATTACGGTAAATGCGGTGGTATTCTATGTCAGGTAAATGTACATTCGTCGATTGAGGTCTTGTTTGGTGTCTGTTGAATGCAGTCTTCTTTGTGCTTTTGCCCATAAGGTGCGAGCAAAAGCTGTCAATGTCCATAGATTTACAAAAGTGTTGGGCTAGCGTAATTTTAAAATTTCTAGGGAAACTGGGGATCCATGGCATAGTTCATCAAAAATCTGTGTATCAGGTTGTCAAAACTTCTTCTTTAATCCATCTGTTGTCTGTATATCGGCTCATCAAATTCCTCGTCCAAGTGGGTCTTTTTACCTTGGAGGAAACGGAAAAACAGGTGAAAGAAACGGACCGTAGAAATCGCATTTTCATCACATCATTGTTTCTACATTTGGGTCATAAATCAAGTCCATTGGAATTACAGTTTCCTCACTCCTTAAACTCATTACCCTAGTACGACGATTGCACCTCATTAAAGCCTGACCGCATCTAAATATCAAACCAATCGTTATGATAACACCTAAGATACATAGGAGAAACTTCCCAACATCCATTATGACTCCTTGAGCCCAGTCTCCTAAACCAGAGAACCAATTTCGCGGGTTCAACCATGACACCCAACCAGTCAGCTCATTACCTACAGCAGCAAGAGTGAGATTGTGTCTCCTGCGAAATTCCCACTTCAGTTGGAGAATATCGTCCATCTTTTGGTCTATGACCTCGACCGGGTCCTCGGTGCTATTCGTAATATATGTGCAACATTTCACGCCGTATTGTGTTGCCAGTGTAACACAATATCCGCCTGTCACTGCTGTGAGGTAATTAAGAACCATTCTATGCTGTACCAGTTCTGTTTTATAAGCTTGAAGTTCCCTTCCAGTATACCTAAACGTGTCATCATACATTTCAGTGATATTATCTAACAAATTTGCAAACGCAGATATGTATTTATAATTCAACACTCCTCTGGCGGTGCGAGTGATGTCTAACGCGATTAGAAACTGAATCCCGGTGGATTCATGGATCATGTCAGAGGCCGGATGCTCTGTTCTTTCTATCAGGTGCCGTTTAACTACGTGCTCGTAATGGGTGTGAGTATAAGGAGTTTGGGCAACACGGTGTATGTCTTTCATTTTGTCATGTGATACAGTCATTACTTCAGGCAGTACTTTTCCAATATAACACAATCCTTCAGAGTTTGGGGCAAGCCACTTATACGCCTTTCTCCCGCATATGAAATATGCATCATCGGGGAGAACATATGGGACGGAGTAGGACATAACCATATTACACACCTTCCATGTGAAATCTCCTAACCCTAATTCTTCCATCTGCTTAGTACACGTATCAGGTTGTACGATATGTGCACAGTATCCTGGTGATACCTCTCCAACTCTCGTAATCCTATTTCCTAAGGTATACCTATACCGGAAAGATTTTCCTCTACTGGCTATGTGGCGTATAAGCTCTGTATCTGTAGGCATTCTATCTGCTCTATGCGAAAAGGTCATGGTTTGATTACTCCATGACACTTCCCAATTTCCCGGCTTTCGGGGATTGGAGATGTTAAAGCATAATAGGGACCTATCCACATGGTATTGGTGGAGCTTCAAACTAGGAGGGCTGGAGATATTAAACCTCCTGTCCACCGGTCTCCCACCACTTAACTCAAGTACCTCCCCTAACGTTAAAGGAAATGGTACTAGCCCTGATTTGCTATGACCTTGAGGTACTTGAGAGCATACCCAACAATCTGTTTTATTTAACACACTACCCACTAAGGAGTGATAGTCACTCAATGGATGCCGGTCCATATGGATATTAAAACTGGATTGGCATTTCTTTATGCACCCATCCTCAATGACATTGTTACAGAGCCGACAGATACAGTTTTCTTCAGCTAACAATCCTTCACAATTCCTTCTATGGTCAATGCTATCGGATCGTTTTCTGATACTCGCCTTTGCTTGTTGATTATGTTGTTCTTGGAAAACTACGCCTCCATCTCTGTCATCAGAACCCATTCCAGAACCTCTCTCGACCTCCATGGTACTCTCGCCGGAACAGACTGCTCTGGTCAACATCATGGTCAACAGGAAAATCCGGATCACAGTCTCTTGGGGCAAGTCCATCTTGTAGGAGGAAACGGAGAAGAATGAGAAGGGGGAAAAACTAATTTGAGGGAGAGGAGATGGGAAGTTGGAGAAAAACAATAAAAGGGAACAGGGGATCGACAACTGCTTTTGGTCTTGTGATTTTCAATGCTCAGGTGCCGCCTCAATCTTCCTGGAACAGACACTCCAGTGATACAACCTCTACCGTCTGTTCCTTATCACGGGGCCTCTCTGGATCAGCAACCTTTTTACAGTGGGACGAATGAACCCAAGTCTCTCTCTCAGCAACCTTCAATGCTGTAGTGCTAGTCAATAAGACCTGGTATGGTCCTTCCCATCTGTCAATAAGGCAACCTGAGCGTAGAAAATTCCGTATCATTACATAATCCCCAGGTTCAATGTCATGACAATTACTATCTGGTAAATCAGGAATCACTAACTTCAGATTATCATTTTGATTCCTTAACTGTTTACTCATGTTAATCAAGTATTATACAGTCACTTCATTGTTACACTTCAAATCATCCTGAGGGTTAATCATAACATGCGGTTGTCGACCAAACAAGATTTCAAAGGGAGACAGATTAAGAGGGGACCTGGGAGTGGTTCTGACGCTGTACAGTACAATGGGTAAAGCTTCTGGCCATGTCAATCCTGTCTCTGCCATCACTTTACTCAGTTTATTTTTAATAGTGCTGTTCACTCTTTCCACTTTAGCACTCGCCTGTGGACGGTATGGAGTGTGCAGCTTGCTATCAATTCCCATCAATTTACACATTCCTTGAAAGACATCACCTGTAAAATGGGTACCCCTATCACTTTCGATAATTCTAGGGATACCATATCTACATACAAATTCCTGCACAATTTTCTTAGCAGTAAACATAGCGGTATTTGTCGCCGCTGGAAATGCTTCGACCCAATTTGAGAAAACATCTATACAAACAAGTACATATTTCAAATTTCGACAAGTGGGTAATTGAATAAAGTCAATCTGTATTACCTGGAAAGGGCCGCCGGCAGGTGGGATATGAGATGGTTCTGTAGGTATTGCCTTTCCGATGTTCTTTCTCAGACAGGTAAGGCATGACATTGCTCTTTTACTCGCATGAGATGAAAATCCTGGGGCACACCAATATGCTCTTACCAACTTGCACATCCCTTCCTTGCCCAGATGAGTCAGCCCGTGGGCTCCCTCAGCTAAACATGGAAGGTATGCTCTGGGGGCCACTGGTTTACCGTGTCCATCCGTCCAGAGTCCTGAGGACTCCTGGCCATATCCTTTTGCCTTCCAGACTGCCTTTTCCTGTGTGGAACACAAATTTTGCATCTCACACAACTTCTGTGTGTTGATGGTATTAAATACCATCAGTTGTGTGGTGTCTGTCTGTCTGGGGGTAGCAGCTGCTAACTTAGCAGCTTCGTCTGCTCGGCTGTTACCAAGTGATACTGGGTCTTGGCTATATGTGTGTGCTTTACATTTGATAACAGCCACTCTGTCGGGTTCCTGTATTGCTGTTAGAAGCCTTTTTATGTGAGCTGCATGCGCTACCGGTGTACCAGCTGCCGTCATGAAATTTCTGAGGCGCCTTAGGGCTCCGAAATCATGGACTACCCCGAATGCGTATCTAGAATCGGTGTAGATATTGGCTGATTTGCCCTTAGCCAATTCACATGCTCTGGTTAGGGCGACCAGTTCAGCAACCTGGGCTGAGTGAGGTGGGCCTAGCGGTTCCGCTTCTATGGTGCCTTGGTCATCTACGACTGCGTATCCAGTACACAAGTCTCCCGAGTCTGACTGTCTATGACAACTACCGTCCGTGTAGAACGTAAGTTCTACATCTTCCAGTGGGTTGTCACTGATGTTAGGCCTTGCGGTAAAATTTTGGGTCAAATATTCCATACAATCATGTGTGTCTTCCTTTGTATTAAATTCTCCTTCCCCACCACTCTCATCCTCCACCCTTTGTGCCTGTCCAGGCACACCTGGGAGATATGTTGCAGGATTTAATGCACTGCATCTCCTTATGGTGATGTTTACGGGGGCCATTAGTGCCAATTCCCATCTTGTAAACCGCGCTGATGAGACGTGTCTGGTTTGGGCAGAATTTAACAAGGCTGACACTGCATGTGGTGTATGAATTGTGAGGTTGTGACCTAGCACGACGTCTTCGCTTTTCGTTACTAGCAATGCTATCGCGGCAACGCTTCGCAAGCATGTGGGGAGGGATCGCGCTACCGTATCTAGCTGAGCGCTGTAATATGCTACCGGCCTGCTGGCATCACCGTGCTTTTGGGTTAGTACGCCTGCCGCGCAACCAGCACTTTCTGTTCCGTATAGTTCAAAGGGTTTCCCATAGTCTGGCATACCTAATGCTGGTGCCTGCGTTAGGCACTGTTTAAGTCTCTCAAATGCTGTCTCAGACTCGTCTGTATGCGAAATCCGATCAGGTTTGTTTGAGGAGACCATCTCCTGCAAGGGTAACGCTAGAATGGAAAACCCTGGGATCCAGTTACGGCAATACCCACACATTCCTAAAAATGTTCTGATCTGTTGCTGGGTTTGTGGCAGAGTCATGTCTCTAATTGCTTGAATTCTATCAGCGGTCAGGTGTCTCAGTCCTTGTGTTAGACAGTGTCCCAAATATTTTACCTTAGTTTGGCATAATTGCAACTTGTCTTTGGAAACCTTGTGTCCTGTGTCTGAAAGATGAAACAGGAGCTGTTTCGTATCCTTCAGGGATGCTTCCAATGAATCAGAACACAGTAGTAGATCATCCACGTACTGTATTAATACTGATCCACTCACTGGTTGGAAAGACTGTAAACAATCATGCAAAGCCTGGGAAAATATACTTGGGCTATCTATGAATCCTTGTGGTAATCGAGTCCATGTGTATTGGACTCCTCTGTATGTAAATGCAAACAAATATTGACTGTCAGGGTGCAGAGGTACCGAAAAGAAAGCGGAGCAGAGGTCAATAACAGTGAAAAATTTCGCAGTGGGAGGGATTTGCATTAGGATGACAGCTGGATTTGGCACTACGGGGAACTGACTCTCAACTATTTTGTTAATCCCCCTTAGATCCTGCACTAGCCGGTAACCCCTCCCCCCACTCTTTTTTAACAGGGAAGATGGGACTATTGGCAGTGCTGGACGTTCTTACCAGAATGCCCTGTTGTAGCAAGCGCTCTATTACGGGATACACTCCTAACTCCACCTCTGGCTTCAGAGGGTACTGTGGGATTTTTGGAGCTATCCTACCATCTTTTACTTGTACAACTACCGGAGCTACGTTTGCCATTAATCCAGTGTCCTGTCCATCTTTAGTCCAAAGTGACTCTGGTATCTGAGATGTCATTTCTTCTACTTGGGAGGGAGTCCTATTTGTCATAATGGTATGTGACATTAATTTTGATGGGGAGTCTAACATGTCTCGCACTTCCTGAGCGTGATTCTCAGGTATGTCCAAGAATACACCTTCAGGAGTACAATAAATGACGCACCCCATTTTACACAGTAAGTCTCTTCCCAGGAGATTAGTCGGTGCCGATGCAGCCAGCAAAAAGGAATGCTTGGTATGTAAAGGCCCTACTGTAATCTCGGCTGGTTTGCTAACAGGGTAGTGCTGGACTACTCCCGTTACTCCCATGGCTGGAATTGTCCTACCAGTGGTTCTCATGCCCACTGTCGAATTTATCACTGATTTGGCCGCCCCTGTGTCTACAAGAAAGTTTAATGATTTACCAGCTACATTGATTGCAATTTCTGGTTCACTTCCAAGGCTTGCAATCAATTTTACTGGCTGCAGATTACAGGTATGGCCACACCCCTATTGGGTATGGTGACCCCCCTGAATCCCGCTGGCAGCAACTACTTGTGATGGAGTTAATTGGGAGCTACCAGAGGCTTGCCAGTCTCTGTTCGGGGGATATCTTTTTGTTTCCCCTGCATGTGGCTCATAACTCCGTTTCTGCGGACCCTGATCCCAATGTCGTGTGTCGTGTCGTTGTCTAGGGGGTTGATAAGATTTTTGTATATTTCTCGATCTACAGTCTCGTGCAAAGTGTCCCTGTTTGTGACAAGAATAACATGTTACCACATTTGACTTACCCACAGGGTTTGGTGATATTAACACAGGCTGTTTTGTGGTCAAGGCCTGTATACTTACTGCCATTAACTTATCACCTTGTTGTTACCTGTGTCTGGTGATGTTTCTATCGTGATCAATACCAGCCTCTCTCAAAGTAGCCACAGACAGACCTCGCCAACATGGTTGTGTGGTCTGTACCCTAGTCTTTAATGATTCTTTTAAACCATCCATCAGTACCGATACTGCTACTTCTCGATGGTTTATGTTTGTTTTAATGTCCTCTATGCCTGTGTATTTTGCCATTTCTAATAATGCCCTGTGAAAATATTCTGCAGCAGTTTCTGACTCTTTCTGTCTAATGGAGAAAATCTTGTTCCATTTAACTACCGCTGGGAAATACTCTTTTAACTGTAAGCTTATTCTTTTTACATTGTCTTTGTTGTACACATCTGTAAGAGGTACATCCTGATCTAATCCACAGTCAGCTAAAAATTGAGTTGCGTCAACATTGGAGGGTAAACATGCTCTCAGCAATATCTGGCAGTCTTTGTTGTTGGGCTCTACCGTGTTACCTAGGTCTCTGATGTATTTTTGGCTGGCAACTAAGTCTTTTCTAGGGTCAGGGAATTCAGACACTATGGTCCTTAATTCCATTCGGGAAAATGGGCTATACATGGCAATGTTCCTAACAGGAGTGACTCCTGAAGTGTCTGTTTTCCCATTTGGAACTACTATTACCTTAACAGGATTAACTCTAACAACCTCATTCTGTGTAGATTCTACAGGCTGTGGTGAAATAGTTTCAGCATAGTGTATGGTGCCGTACTTACCCGTTGATACGACCTCACCTATCCCTCCGCTAGGGGCCTTTGTTACTAATCTCGGGGGTGGAGCTGTGCCTACTGTGGTCTCTGCTATGGTGGCTGCTAGAGAGAGCGCTGAAATTGTTGCCGATTCGTCCTCTTGATCACACTCCTGAGGAAAGTTCAAAACAGGGTACAACTTGCACGGGTTAATACTTGCATTGGTTAATTGGTTAACATTATCTTTAACATTTACACAGTTGCTAAGTGTTTGTGTGTTACACCTTAGTGCGTCATTCTCCGCAACCAATTTCTCTCCTGATATGTATGGTGGCGGTGGGGCCGTGGCTATCAGTTTTCTGATCGAGCCAGATCCCGCCGCCTGAGCCAATCCTCTCTGTATGTCACCCTCCTGTTGCCACAACTGTAAATAATCATAATGCTTGATTCGTCTCTTTGCTGATTTAATGAGACATATCCTTCTCCTTAAATTCGTTAACACTTCTGTGCTGAAGCTACCTACTCTTGGGAATTTCTCCCCGTCATGTACTGTCATTCTCTCCCATTCATCACATAAAGCTTCTGTGTGACTTCCGTACTTTTCACACATTACGTACCTTGCCGACCCGACTGGACGGTTTATGGAATCAACCCGAACCGAGGTTGATCGCCCCCTTCCTGAACAACTGGCCCCCATAATTTGCAGGTGTTACGGACCCTTACAAAAAACCAAGATATTCACGATAGGTTGACGGTAAGGTTTACCGAGCACCTTACTCACTCTGCCCACGCCGACCAATACGACCTGATCACACCGATATGGTGCTGGCGTACTCGACCCAGGGCACCTATTTAACCTTTGTTTACTGGAACATGCGAGGGATATCCGCAGAACACTTACTCTTTCCAGTAAAGGTGAGGTTGTTGGACAATTCCTGAGTGACCAGCGAACTTCCCTTTGTAAAAGTAAAAAATTACACAAATCACGTCAGAATGTACAAATAGCGTTTATGACCTTCGTACACAAATAGTACCGGTCAGGTTTACTAATGCACACAATTACGTGCGGTACAATCGTTCAGCACATAAGCAACTAATCTTATGTACGGAGCGACCAGTGGAATCGAAAATTGCGGCTGCGAATTCCTTCAGCAAGAGCTTGTATGGCCTATATGGGTGTTGCACCAACCCTTTTTTGGTGTTGTGCCTGTGGACTGTATAGCGGACTTCCTTGTCTGCTGTACCTGAACCTGCTGGTCTGCTATGACCTCCTGGTCTGTTACAGTATGACCTCCTGGTCTGCTATACTCTAATGCTCAAATTTTATGTTTAACCAAGGATGCCTCCCTAGCCACCGTGCATGTCACTTACACGTATGTACCTCACGAGAACTCGATGATTTCTTTTGGTTCAACCTCAAAATTGTATGTAAAAACACTCACTCACCACATGTACACTTTTGTTTCTATTTCTATTTCTGCGCAGAAATTTCTCTTTAGACCAGATGTGTTACAAATTAGGAGAAGGATCTATTAATTTAAATTGTGGATGTTAAAATAAATTTTCGCTATTTATCGCCTGTTGCGCTACTTATCGCCTGTTGCGCTACTTATCGCCTGTTGCGCTACTTATAAATCAACACTATCGTGTGACTTGAGTTACGTGGGCGTACCCAGACGCTCCGTTGCGTAATTTACGCTGCGTGCGTCGGCCTTTGCGTACGCGAGTCTCAGCCCTTTGTTAGAGACACGTGTACACAAAGCCTTTGTCTACCGTAACACAACTAACACGTTTATCAATGTAGATGATCCTTGATCATCTACCGCGCACCACACTGACTTTGCCTTATCTTTCAGGCAGAGCTGTGTGTTTGTCTATACTTTAACTATATTACCTTTACTCTTAAACTATGAAATAGCGGCAAATCTCTCTTAGCACGTTTATCAACTATAAAACTGGCAAACAGGAGAGTGATATATGAAAATACACGAATGAAAAGAAATGCAAATATGCGTGCGTGTGTACGCAAGACAGAAATAAACAGTTTTAAAAAGACACTATCGTTTTGTTCTTACCTCCGGTCCCGGATTCCTTCAGCACCCTTTACTAAGCGAAGCAGACGCTTATCCAAACAGCACTACGAGGAATATGATCTCCCGCCCTTTGCTGCTGGATAATGTCTGCTGAAATTACCTAGTGCAGATATGTGAAGGACGGGCGAGCCGCCAATTGATAAAGCTGAATATTTATCTTATATAAAACCCTTTATGAGGTCTAAGAACACTGTACGCTATTTACGTATGAAGTACCGTAAGGGTACGCTCGTTGCGTAACAATCGCTTAGCCGTAGTCGAGAAGCTCAAGCGTCACGTTCGCTCACGGCCAAGAGATCACAGGCAGGCACGCTATTGGCTGCTGACTAACGTAATGATTCGCTATAGCGTAGCGGACGCTCGGGACCACGAGGAGATCACCAGCGGCGCTGACGCTCACAATGTTAAACCTTTAAATCTAAACCATAAACAATGTAATATGCTGTAAAACCTTAGTGTGGAGATAGGGTGTAGATGCAACACAGTGTAACCTTATTAACTCAAAAGCTGTTTGAGCGTCACCGACGCTCTGAGAATACTTAACACTATAAGAAATACACAGATATCTGGGCTTAGGGTCCAACGCCTAATATATATATATTTTGAATGATATACTTGCAAAAGAATTAATACAAATACAAATCATACACTACAATATAACATAGACTACCTAACCAGATAACTACACAGGAAATATAATACAATTACTATTTAAGAGAAAATAAGAGAGAAAGAGGAGAAGAGAGAGAGAGAGAGAGAAATTGGCCCACAATAACAAGAAGATCAATATAGTTGCGGAGAAAAACTTACGCACAAAGGAAACGATCGCATGCGCCTCTGGACATCCCGATTTTCAGCAATGATAACCGTTGAAGAGTGAGAGCTGGATGTGATCGGCCTGTCTATTTATGCCCCACACACAATGCAATTCAATGGTCCCTACAATCTCATTGTTCATTGGACACAGGAATTCCTCCTCGCATTATAACAAAAGGTCATAGGTTGATTCATACAGGTGGGCCGTGACTATTTCCAACAGCTCAGGTGGGAGGGAAACTGGGTTTCCCGCCGCATGGATAAGTAAGTGCAAATACAGTAAATGTTCATAAACTTCTTATGTCCATAACTATTCGCACGAGCGATTAATCCGCTTCAAACCAACACCGGAATATTGCTAATTAAATACTCTTCCGATGGGTACTAAACACCACTGTATTACTCCTGTCTGACCCTTCGTATCAAACAAAGAGGGATTTCTCTGTTCACGAACATTCTAGATTAACCAAACTTTCAGAATCTATCAAAGGGACCATGATCTACAAAATACATTATATAGTGAAAATATGTAACGATTGAGTCGCACGCTACGATCACATAAACTCTACCGTAAATACGCATACCGTGCGCCTGCGGGTGCCCGCGACTGTGAGTATGCGCACATACGGGAGAGCGTACGCATGCGCAGCACGGACCTGTGTGAGGTGCAAATATGGTAGTGTGCATAGAGATATTTTTCTGACTTTGACACTTGACAATTTTGTCACCAGCAGGTCTTTGAACCCCAGCAGACTTGTGTCTGCCGGAAAGAGAGATCCAAGGTAGGCTTTAAATCTAGGATCGAGCACGGTGGCCAAAATGTAGTGCTCTGATTTCAACAGATTGACCACCCGTGAATCCTTGTTAAGCGAATTAAGGGCTCCATCCACAAGTCCCACATACCTAGCGGAATCGCTCCGTGTTAGCTCCTCCTTCAATGTCTCCAGCTGCTTCTGCAAAAGCCTGATGAGGGGAATGACCTGACTCAGGCTGGCAGTGTCTGAACTGACTTCACGTGTGGCAAGTTCAAAGGGCATCAGAACCTTGCACAATGTTGAAATCATTCTCCACTGCGCTTGAGACAGGTGCATTCCACCTCCTATATCGTGCTCAATTGCATAGGCTTGAATGGCCTTTTGCTGCTCCTCCAACCTCTGAAGCATATAGAGGGTTGAATTCCACCTCGTTACCACTTCTTGCTTCAGATGATGGCAGGGCAGGTTCAGTTGTTTTTGGTGGTGCTCCAGTCTTCTGTACGTGGTGCCTGTACGCCGAAAGTGTCCCGCAATTCTTCTGGCCACCGACAGCATCTCTTGCACGCCCCTGTCGTTTTTTAAAAAAATTCTGCACCACCAAATTCAAGGTATGTGCAAAACATGGGACGTGCTGGAATTTGCCCATATTTAATGCACACACAATATTGCTGGCGTTGTCCGATGCCACAAATCCACAGGAGAGTCCAATTGGGGTAAGCCATTCTGCGATGATCTTCCTCAGTTGCCGTAAGAGGTTTTTAGCTGTGTGCGTATTCTGGAAAGCGGTGATACAAAGCGTAGCCTGCCTAGGAAAGAGTTGGCGTTTGCGAGATGCTGCTACTGGTGCCGCCGCTGCTGTTCTTGCGGCGGGAGTCCATACATCTACCCAGTGGGCTGTCACAGTCATATAGTCCTGACCCTGCCCTGCTCCACTTGTCCACATGTCCGTGGTTAAGTGGACATTGGGTACAACTGCATTTTTTAGGACACTGGTGAGTCTTTTTCTGACGTCCGTGTACATTATCGGTATCGCCTGCCTAGAGAAGTGGAACCTAGATGGTATTTGGTAACGGGGGCACACTACCTCAAGAAATTGTCTAGTTCCCTGTGAACTAACGGAGGATACCGGACGCACGTCTAACACCAACATAGTTGTCAAGGCCTCAGTTATCCGCTTTGCAGCAGGATGACTGCTGTGATATTTCATCTTCCTCGCAAAGGACTGTTGGACAGTCAATTGCTTACTGGAAGTAGTACAAGTGGGCTTACGACTTCCCCTCTGGGATGACCATCGACTCCCAGCAGCAACAACAGCAGCGCCAGCAGCAGTAGGCGTTACACGCAAGGATGCATCGGAGGAATCCCAGGCAGGAGAGGAATCGTCAGAATTGCCAGTGACATGGCCTGCAGGACTATTGGCATTCCTGGGGAAGGAGGAAATTGACACTGAGGGAGTTGGTGGGGTGGTTTGCGTGAGCTTGGTTACAAGAGGAAGGGATTTACTGGTCAGTGGACTGCTTCCGCTGTCACCCAAAGTTTTTGAACTTGTCACTGACTTATTATGAATGCGCTGCAGGTGACGTATAAGGGAGGATGTTCCGAGGTGGTCAACGTCCTTACCCCTACTTATTACAGCTTGACAAAGGCAACACACGGCTTGACAAATGTTGTCCGCATTTCTGGTGAAATACTTCCACACCGAAGAGCTGATTTTTTTGGTATTTTGACCAGGCATGTCAATGGCCCTATTCCTCCCACGGACAACAGGTGTCTCCCCGGGTGCCTGACTTAAACAAACCACCTCACCATCAGAATCCTCCTGGTCAATTTCCTCCCCAGCGCCAGCAACACCCATATCCTCCTCATCCTGGTGTACTTCAACACTGACATCTTCAATCTGACTATCAGGAACTGGACTGTGGGTGCTCCTTCCAGCACTTGCAGGGGGCGTGCAAATGGTGGAAGGCGCATGCTCTTCACGTCCAGTGTTGGGAAGGTCAGGCATCGCAACCGACACAATTGGAGTCGGACTCTCCTTGTGGATTTGGGATTTCGAAGAACGCACAGTTCTTTGCGGTGCTTTTGCCAGCTTGAGTCTTTTCATTTTTCTAGCGAGAGGCTGAGTGCTTCCATCCTCATGTGAAGCTGAACCACTAGCCATGAACATAGGCCAGGGCCTCAGCCGTTCCTTGCCACTCCGTGTGGTAAATGGCATATTGGCAAGTTTACGCTTCTCCTCCGACAATTTGATTTTAGATTTTGGAGTCCTTTTTTTACTGATATTTGGTGTTTTGGATTTTACATGCTCTGTACTATGACATTGGGCATCGGCCTTGGCAGACGACGTTGCTGGCATTTCATCGTCTCGGCCATGACTAGTGGCAGCAGCTTCAGCACGAGGTGGAAGTGGATCTTGATCTTTCCCTAATTTTGGAACCTCAACATTTTTTTTCTCCATATTTTAATAGGCACAACTAAAAGGCACCTCAGGTAAACAATGGAGATGGATGGATACTAGTATACTTATGGATGGACTGCCGAGTGCCGACACAGAGGTAGCTACAGCCGTGGACTACCGTACTGTGTCTGCTGCTAATATAGACTGGATGATAATGAGATGAAATCAATATAATATCACTAGTACTGCAGCCGGACAGGTATGTATATTTATTATGTAATGACTGATGACGGACCTGCTGGACACTGTCAGCTCAGCAGCACCGCAGACTGCTACAGTAAGCTACTATACTATAGTAGTATGTACAAAGAAGAAAGGAAAAAAAAACCACGGGGAGGTGGTATACAATTATGGATGGACTGCCGAGTGCCGACACAGAGGTAGCTACAGCCGTGGACTAACGTACTGTGTCTGCTGCTAATATAGACTGGATGATAATGAGATGAAATCAATATAATATCACTAGTACTGCAGCCGGACAGGTATGTATATTTATTATGTAATGACTGATGACGGACCTGCTGGACACTGTCAGCTCAGCAGCACCGCAGACTGCTACAGTAAGCTACTATACTATAGTAGTATGTACAAAGAAGAAAGAAAAAAAAAAACCACGGGGAGGTGGTATACAATTATGGATGGACTGCCGAGTGCCGACACAGAGGTAGCTACAGCCGTGGACTACCGTACTGTGTCTGCTGCTAATATAGACTGGATGATAATGAGATGAAATCAATATAATATCACTAGTACTGCAGCCGGACAGGTATGCATATTTATTATGTAATGACTGATGACGGACCTGCTGGACACTGTCAGCTCAGCAGCACTGCAGACTGCTACAGTAAGCTACTATACTATAGTAGTATGTACAAAGAAGAAAGAAAAAAAAAAACCACGGGGAGGTGGTATACAATTATGGATGGACTGCCGAGTGCCGACACAGAGGTAGCTACAGCCGTGGACTACCGTACTGTGTCTGCTGCTAATATAGACTGGATGATAATGAGATGAAATCAATATAATATCACTAGTACTGCAGCCGGACAGGTATGTATATTTATTATGTAATGACTGATGACGGACCTGCTGGACACTGTCAGCTCAGCAGCACCGCAGACTGCTACAGTAAGCTACTATACTATAGTAGTATGTACAAAGAAGAAAGAAAAAAAAAAACCACGGGGAGGTGGTATACAATTATGGATGGACTGCCGAGTGCCGACACAGAGGTAGCTACAGCCGTGGACTACCGTACTGTGTCTGCTGCTAATATAGACTGGATGATAATGAGATGAAATCAATATAATATCACTAGTACTGCAGCCGGACAGGTATGTATATTTATTATGTAATGACTGATGACGGACCTGCTGGACACTGTCAGCTCAGCAGCACCGCAGACTGCTACAGTAAGCTACTATACTATAGTAGTATGTACAAAGAAGAAAGAAGAAGAAAAAACCACGGGGAGGTGGTATACAATTATGGATGGACTGCCGAGTGCCGACACAGAGGTAGCTACAGCCGTGGACTAACGTACTGTGTCTGCTGCTAATATAGACTGGATGATAATGAGATGAAATCAATATATATGTATATATAGTATCACTAGTACTGCAGCCAGACAGGTATATATATTTATTATGTAATGACAGATGACGGACCTGCTGGACACTGTCAGCTCAGCAGCACCGCAGACTGCTACAGTAAGCTACTATACTATAGTAGTATGTACAAAGAAGAAAGAAAAAAAAAAAAACCACGGGGAGGTGGTATACAATTATGGATGGACTGCCGAGTGCCGACACAGAGGTAGCTACAGCCGTGGACTAACGTACTGTGTCTGCTGCTAATATAGACTGGATGATAATGAGATGAAATCAATATATATGTATATATAGTATCACTAGTACTGCAGCCGGACAGGTATATATATTTATTATGTAATGACAGATGACGGACCTGCTGGACACTGTCAGCTCAGCAGCACCGCAGACTGCTACAGTAAGCTACTATACTATAGTAGTATGTACAAAGAAGAAAGAAAAAAAAAAACCACGGGGAGGTGGTATACAATTATGGATGGACTGCCGAGTGCCGACACAGAGGTAGCTACAGCCGTGGACTAACGTACTGTGTCTGCTGCTAATATAGACTGGATGATAATGAGATGAAATCAATATATATGTATATATATATATATATATAGTATCACTAGTACTGCAGCCGGACAGGTATATATATTTATTATGTAATGACTGATGACGGACCTGCTGGACACTGTCAGCTCAGCAGCACCGCAGACTGCTACAGTAAGCTACTATACTATAGTAGTATGTACAAAGAAGAAAGAAAAAAAAAAACCACGGGGAGGTGGTATACAATTATGGATGGACTGTCGAGTGCCGACACAGAGGTAGCTACAGCCGTGGACTAACGTACTGTGTCTGCTGCTAATATAGACTGGATGATAATGAGATGAAATCAATATATATGTATATATAATATCACTAGTACTGCAGCCGGACAGGTATATATATTTATTATGTAATGACTGATGACGGACCTGCTGGACACTGTCAGCTCAGCAGCACCGCAGACTGCTACAGTAAGCTACTATAGTAGTATGTATAAAGAAGAATGGAAAAAAAAAAAAAAACACGGGTAGGTGGTATACAATATTATATATATATATATATATATATATATATATATATATTATATACAATTATATATATATATATATATATATATATATATATATATTAAACTGGTGGTGGTGATTGATTATTAAACTGGTGGTCAGGTCACTGGTCACACTATCAGCAACTTGCAAGTAGTACTCCTAAGCAGACAATCACAAAATATATTATACTGGTCTGGTGGTCAGTGTGGTCACAATGGCAGTGTGGCACTGACTCTGGCAGCAAAAGTGTGCACTGTACGTTATATGTACTCCTGAGTCCTGCTCTCAGACTCTAACTGCTCCCCACTGTCAGTGTCTCCCCCACAAGTCAGATAATTAATACAGTCACACTATCTAATCTATATCACTTCAGCAAGTAGTAGTAGTATAGTAGTACTCCTCCTAATAATGCTCCCCAAAATTACTACTACTGTGTCTCTCTCTACTGTCTCACTCTCTTCTCTAAACGGAGAGGACGCCAGCCACGTCCTCTCCCTATGAATCTCAATGCACGTGTGAAAATGGCGGCGACGCGCGGCTCCTTATATAGAATCCGAGTCTCGCGATAGAATCCGAGCCTCGCGAGAATCCGACAGCGGGATGATGACGTTCGGGCACGCTCGGGTTAACCGAGCAAGGCGGGAAGATCCGAGTCGCTCGGACCCGTGTAAAAAAACATGAAGTTCGGGCGGGTTCGGTTTCCGAGGAACCGAACCCGCTCATCTCTAATGAAAACATCCTTTTTCACATTATTTTAGTAAAAATAATGGCCTCATTCCGAGTTGTTCGCTCGCTAGCTGCTTTTAACAGCATTGCACACGCTAAGCCGCCGCCTACTGGGAGTGAATCTTAGCATAGCAGAATTGCGAACGAAAGATTCGCAAAATTGCGAATAGAAATTTCTTAGCAGTTTCTGAGTAGCTCGACACTTACTCTGCCACTGCGATCAGTTCAGTCCTTTTCGTTCCAGGTTTGACATCACAAAAACACCCAGCGTTCGCCCAGACACTCCCCCATTTCTCCAGCCACTCCCGCGTTTTTCCCAGAAACGGCAGCGTTTTTTCACACACACCCATAAAACGGACAGTTTCCGCACAGAAACACCCACTTCCTGTCAATCACACTCCGATCACCAGAACGAAGAAAAATCCTCGTAATGCCGTGAGTAAAATACCTAACTTTTGAGTAAAATAACTAAGCGCATGCGCTCTGCGAACATTGCGCATGCGCAGTAAGCGACTAATCGCAATATAGCGAAATTCGGCAACGAGCGAACAAGTCGGAATGAGGGCCTATGTTCAGAAATGGGCCCCTGTGTTTGAAAAATGACAATTAGGAGCAGATTGATTGGTAGTTTATCACTGTGCAGTTTATCACTCTCCAAGGCTTATTAAATCTGGGCCACTATCCTCAATTTAACTAAATAAAGGAACCTCAGGATACAAGGGCAGAAAAAATTAATAAAGACTTATGTAAATCTCCTAAGGACCCAAAAGCCCTTGTTCATATAGGAGATCTTCAGGGAAGGCATAACCAACTACGATAACAGTTTTAAAAATCAAGCAACATTTAAGGAGTAAATGGGGGGAATTCAAATGTTATCGCCCCCGATCTTCTCGCTAAAGTGACGGGAGATTGCAGGGGGTGATATACAAATGTTCCCCGTTTTTGCACTGACCACACCCATAGCAGTCGGGTTTAGCAGCAAAAAGTCCCATTTGGCTGCCCAAACAGGTCACTCTTCACGCATTTCAGCTCACAACCCCCAGGGCTGTTGTCGCGCCCGTCTGTAGCAATATTTGAATAGCGGCCGGCTGGTGAGATCGTGGGCAGGAGAGGGAGGAATCATTTGAATTACGCCCAATGTCTTAAAAGATTTTAGACTGTAGTCACACCATTGCCATCAAATGCTTGGATGTGTAATGACAAATTTCCGGGCTTTTAAATAATTTAAAAAAGCGCACCAGCGATGGCCTGTATTATTTACCTTAACAAGGGAGAACTGAGTTGGACTCAATAAAACTTTTATAATATCTGAGAAGAATATTTACTTATGTAAAGTTATATAGTTAACCACTTAACTGACAATTTATTTCGCCAAAAAGTGAATTAGGTGAAAAACATGAATTTAACCCTATCCCAAATGATTTTAGTTAAAAAAAAAATATCTATATATATATATATATATATATATATATATATATATACACTGCTCAAAAAAAATAAAGGGAACACTCAAACAACACAATGTAACTCCAAGTCAATCACACTTCTGTGGAATCAAACTGTCCACTTAGGAAGCAACACTGATTGACAATCAATTTCACATGCTGTTGTGCAAATGGAATAGACAACAAGTGGAAATTATAGGCAATTAGCAAGACACCCCCAATAAAGGAGTTGTTCTGCAGGGGGTGACCACAGACCACTTCTCAGCTCCTATGCTTTCTGGCTGATGTTTTAGTCACTTTTGAAAGCTGGCGGTGCTTTCACTCTAGTGGTAGCATGAGACGGAGTCTACAACCCACACAAGTGGCTCAGGTAGTGCAGCTCATCCAGGATGGCACATCAATGCGAGCTGTGGCAAGAAGGTTTGCTGTGTCTGTCAGCGTAGTGTCCAGAGCATGGTGGCGCTACCAGGAGACAGGCCAGTGCATCAGGAGATGTGGAGGAGGCCGTAGGAGGGCAACAACCCAGCAGCAGGACCGCTACCTCCGCCTTTGTGCAAGGAGGAACAGGAGGAGCACTGCCAGAGCCCTGCAAAATGACCTCCAGCAAGCCACAAATGTGCATGTGTCTACTCAAACGATCAGAAACAGACTCCATGAGGGTGGTATGAGGGCCCAACGTCCACAGGTGGGGGTTGTGCTTACAGCCCAACACCGTGCAGGACGTTTGGCATTTGCCAGCGAACACCAAGACTGGCAAATTCGCCACTGGCGCCCTGTTCTCTTCACAGATGAAAGCAGGTTCTCACTGAGCACATGTGACAGACGTGACAGAGTCTGGAGACGCCAAGGAGAACGTTCTGCTGCCTGCAACATCCTCCAGCATGACCGGTTTGGCAGTGGGTCAGTAATGGTGTGGGGTGGCATTTCTTTGGGGGGCCGCACAGCCCTCCATGTGCTCGCCAGAGGTAGCCTGACTGCCATTAGGTACCGAGATGAGATCCTCAGGCCCCTTGTGAGACCATATGCTGGTGCTGTTGGCCCTGGGTTCCTCCTAATGCAAGACAATGCTAGACCTCATGTGGCTGGAGTGTGTCAGCAGTTCCTGCAAGACAAAGGCATTGATGCTATGGACTGGCCCGCCCGTTCCCCAGACCTGAATCCAATTGAGCACATCTGGGACATCATGTCTCGCTCCATCCACCAACGCCACGTTGCACCACAGACTGTCCAGGAGTTGGCGGATGCTTTAGTCTAGATCTGGGAGGAGATCCCTCAGGAGACTATCTGCCACCTCATCAGGAGCATGCCCAGGCGTTGTAGGGAGGTCATACAGGCACGTGGAGGCCACACACACTACTGAGCCTCATTTTGACTTGTTTTAAGGACATTACATCAAAGTTGGATCAGCCTGTAGTGTGTTTTTCCACTTTAATTTTGAGTGTGACTCCAAATCCAGACCTCCATGGGTTAATAAATTTGATTTCCATTGATAATTTTTGTGTGATTTTGTTGTCAGCACATTCAACTATGTAAAGAATAAAGTATTTAATAAGAATATGTCATTCATTCAGATCTAGGATGTGTTATTTTAGTGTTCCCTTTATTTTTTTGAGCAGTGTATATATATATATATATATATATATATATATATATATATATTATTGGTTTTTTAAACATCAAAACATCGATCGGGAACATCGCGACCATCTGAAAAATCGCGACCATTGCGGATTTCATTTTGAAAGCCCGGGACAGCTTCCAAGTATACAGGAAAGGGGGTCTGGGGGTGGCTTGGGAGGGTTAATTTACACTCCCCCAGCGGCTGCCATTGTCTGCAGCCACTGGAGGGAGGGATCCTGCCGTGCTGACCAATCAGCAGTGATCGGCAGTACGGCAATCAGTTGGGGAGAGTGCAGGGAGGCAGAGGGACCTTCCAGTCCCTCTGACAGCAGCAGCGGAGGTAAGTTTCTCTTCTCTGCCGCTACTAACACTCTCTATCTGACTGGATGCATTCTGTGCAACCAGGTCAGATAGAGCACTTGCAGGCATGATCGCATCTGATGCCACCATGCCAGGCAAGTGGTTAAAACCAAAAGATTACACTGAGTTATAAAAGCAGGTTAAACTAGGAAATAATTGTATAAGGTAAATGACTGTATTAGGTGCAGGGGTCTGTTGGGGAAATGTATGCATGTATGCTATTTGCCTGAGAGTATAATTGATCAGGACTCTAGGTAACCATTGCTGTCCCTGTAAGAGAGAAGCTAGAGGACACATACTGTAGTTAAACTGAAATAAAACCAGTTTATTGTATTCCTGATGTCCCAGATTGGAAACTGTGAGAAAGTGGACACTGTATGCAGTTGTAGAAAGCTAGTTTGCAAGTTTTCTGGAGAGATCCTTTGTAAGTAAAACGAGTCTTTAGTTGAAAAGCAATAGGAACAGTTCTGTTGAGTACATAAGGTCAGTGGTGATGGGGAGAGAGGTTTCCTGAATCGATCTCTGGTAGATGGAAGACCCGTTCTTAAGGCCCATACACATTGGGCGATTCTGAGCTCAAAGTAACTCACTTTTGGCATTTTGAGCTACTTTGAGCTCAAACTCGACCAGTGTGTATGGCCGGGTGATGAGGGGTGAGCGCTGATGCTTGCTCCCGCATCATCGCTGCCCGCTGCCGCCCGTCGGGCTGTTTGAACAGCCGAGTGAAGCACTTTCTACAGTCTCCTACTGTGAAAAAAGTGCTTCACCCCCCCCCCCCCCCCCCCCCCCCCGTGAACATCGCTGAGCACAGAGAAAATAGCTCAGTCTGTATGCACTGAGCTATTGTCCTGCCAGCTCTGCATGCACGCTGGGCAAACACGCCAAGTGTGTATGCACCTTTACTGTTCAGATTCACGTCGAGGCACTGCAAAAAATGAAACAGAGACTAGTAAGATGAGTGCTACAGAATGGACATTACTTGTACACGACCCTAACCATAGGCGTGTAGAAAAGTCGTGTTAAATATAAGAAAAGAGAAAGAGGTGAAATGAATGGCTGGGGTGATCCTATAGAGATATATCTGCAATGATGCAAATTTAGACACATTTATTGGAGGCAGTTCCCAGCAGCGGCGCTGGAGCACCGACGCGGTGGGTAACACCAGCTATAGCTTACTGATAGTGAAACGGGCCCTTAATCAGCTCAGGGACAGCGGTGTGTCTGGGTGACTTTACTACCTTGTCCAGCAGGCAGGGCCGGCAACAGGGGGGGTACAAAGGGGACAGCTGTACCGGGCCCAAGGATCAGAGGGGCCCCAAGTATATGCTGATAAGTACCCGACAGGGATGTGAGCCGTCTTGTCCAAATAGGGCAGCGAGCTGTAGGCGGTGTGGCCACAGCCTCAGAGTGACGGGAGCCTCTCACACAGAGTGACTGTGCGGCCCGAGCGTGCTTATGCTCTTCCATGTTCTGCTCTGTTGCAGGCAGTTACAGGGCATGGCAGCAGCTCCACTGGCCAGGATCTCATCTGAGGGGGCCCCAGTGATATCACTGTACGGGGCCCCAAGATTTCTGTTGCCGGCCCAGCTAGCAGGTAGAAGACACACCTGCAGTGTTGGACTGGTGCATGAAGGGCCCACAGGGGAATGTAGTGATAGGGGCCCATACTTAGGGGTGTGGCCAGCCTACAAAGGGGGTGTGACCAGCCTCCACAGAGGCTTGAAATACACAATAGTCTAGTGCAGTGTAATGCAACATATCTACCATGTATAATACAAGTGCACAGTCTGGAACCTGATCCCTAGAGGAAGGAGTGGGCCCTCAGGAAGTGGGGCCCACCAGTGGTTTCCCCTGTACCCCTGTGGGCCAGTCCGACCCTGCACACCTGCTTCGGACTGGTCCGGCTGCTTCACCATGTGGTTTGAGCGCATGCAACTTTGCATAGACTTTTCTGGCGAATACGTTGAAACATTTAGTGTTCACTTTGTAAATATAATACTTTTTGTGCAGCCTGGGGACTTCCACACCCCTCGTATTTTACTTTGACCACACATCAACATCATATCTATTCTACAAGATGTCATTTCTGTACCCAACAAATGAATGAGTAGAATCTGCCTCCAATTCAATCTTTGGAACCCGCAGAGTTTATGCAGAAGAGAGAGCTGAGCAAAGTCATTGGCTGCCATACGGATGGCCTGCCCTATAGTGGGCTGCGGGCTTAAGGCAAGAGGGCTGCGAGACCGGCTGCTCACTTACAGGCATCTATTTGTCACATGACTGCTTAAATGCACAGTATACAGGGCCTATTTCAGACCTGATCGCATGCAGCAAAATTGTTCTCTAATGGGCAAAACCATGCTGCACTAAAGGTGGGGCAGATGTAACATGTGCAGAGAGTTAGATTTGGGTGGGGTGTGTTCAAACTGAAATCTAAATTGCAGTGTAAAAATAAAGCAGCCAGTATTTACCCTGCACAGAAACAATATAACCCACCCAAATCTAACTCTCTCTGCACATGTTACATCTGCCCTACCTGCAGTGCACATGGTTTTGGCCATCAGAGAACAAATTTGCTGCATGCGATCAGGTCTGAATTAGGCCCTTAGTAGGTAATGGAATTAGTACATGGGGAAATAATTTGGTGTATAAGTAGAAGCTTTTATTAGTGTACGTAGAGGAACAGGTAGGATATTTTTATGTATGATGTGGGGCACAAGAAAAGGGCTGAGAGTTCCCACCTGATGATATAAATACATAGATAAAAAGCACAGACATAAGAAAGATCATGCAAGGTATTCGATAAAAAAGTTAAATGAGGTCAGATACCAGATAATTGACTGAACTCGGAAACTGTCTTTTGTGAGTGATGTAAAATATGAAGAGCTTGGGAATTTCTTTGGGAAACCCTTTATTTGTGTTTCTTTTCTGGTGCCCATTTATATTACAGACGTTCTTCCCGAGAATGAAAAGCTGCTTCGTGCCATGGCGGGGACCAGAAAATGTCTCTTCTGCAGAGAGAGTTCTACATTTATCAGCAAATGAATGAAACCATCCCAGCCCAGCAGTTGTTGGAGAGCTGGAATCTATTGCAAATGCAAAACAGCAGGATCCCTGCAATGTGTTATATCAGGATTGTGTTACTCTGTTGCTGCATAAGATATTGTGTTGTATACAATAAAGTATATTTCGCTAACTTTGCTCATTTAATTCTACTAAAATGTGAATGTTATGTGTTAGATTGCACGCGAGCAGCATTATTTCAAATACTGGGGTGAGAATATTTCCTTTCATACTGTAGGTTTATTCCAAAAACATCTGTTATTACTGATACTATACTTAGCACCATTACACGGAATAGGGTAACTGGAGCGCGTAGCGAGAGAGTCACTCTATGTCGGATGGTGCAGCAGGGATGAGCGCTCCGTCATTTTCAAATTATGCAAATAAAATGATGACAATAGAATTGTGATGTCTAGAACATAAATAGCTTTTGCCTGTATCATTTGTAGCTGAGATTTCGCCCTGTCAGTAGCACAAACTGCAGTGGGTAATGGTAATAAGATACTTTACCAGAATGATACAGAAATAAAACGTTAACTTCCCGCGCAGCGCAATACTCTGCATAGGATCAGAATGGGGTTCCTAGCTAACCTAGCTCGCACATTGTAGGGAAAGTGCAGCCTTGCAGATAGCTTCTGGGAGTCTATTTCTTATTTATCAGGGTATTTTCCCAATGTACAATTAATCAAATCCTATTATTTAGCTCTGCATTTCCTGAGCTATTTCACCAACTCTGCTGTATATACTGTATATACTGCAGCCCCCGACAAGGGACCCCACTTTACTGCAGGTCCTACTCTGCTGCTCAAAACAAAAAAGCAAAGTTGCTGTGAGCTTTAGACCAGGTAGCATACCTACAGTGTAACACTAATGTGATAGCTATTTTATGGTAATTATTTTGAGCAATAGAGCAAGACCTGCAGCATAGTGGGGTCCCTTGCCGGGGGCTGCAGGCTTAAATGCATTGATCAATACATGAACTTAAACTTCACTGTTTATTATTGTTAGTTAATATAGTGAGTGCAGAGCCCCTGTTATTTCTATTTAAACAATGTGGTCACATACCATGTTGCACCCCAAATTTAGGAATGGTGGGTGCCGTGGCTTAGTGCTTTATACACACACACACACACACACACACACACTATATATATATATATATATATATATATATATATATATAGTCCTTAAAATCCGTCACTCAAAGAATCTAAGACACCCGCCTGTGTGCCTTTGTCACAAATTTGCACACATGTTGGTTCAGAACAATTACTCAGAACAGACACGGCACTCCAGGGCTTGTTATAAATACATTTATGCTTCCACAAAATCAGAGCATGTATACATCATCGGGGTAATACATCCAGGAGTAGGTCTAATGCAATGTCGTGGCGTCCAATGGCACTAGCAACACAACAATGCAGCATTTCGGGCCTCAGTGGGTCCCTTCATCAGGTTTCTGCAAGTGCTTCAAATCAAACAGACATGGACTATATATATATATATATATATATATATACATACATATATACAGCAGAATAGAGCAATATCAACGCGTTTCGGCCTTTCTCTAACAACTTTTTCAAGAACTTAAAGACAGAACGAAATGCATTGTTTACCTTCTGCCAGCTATAAGGATCAAAATAGCCACTCTCAGTGGCTGCATCCACACTCCTTCTGGTGGCCTGCCTGCAACAGCAAAGCACCTGTTTTTCCTAGTGCCAGATCCCGCTGCGGCCAGGGTGCACCGCTGAAACCAGAGATAGCAGCCCTGATTGCCTACTTGTCCACATGGATGACGGGGTCTAAGGCAGCATACAAACTACCTTTCTGCACTCCTGGGTCCCACTGTGGCTGACCTACACTGCTGGATATTAATACAGTCACTGAGGGTCTGGATAAATATTCTTCATGACATACTGTATGCTGAGTGCAGATGTGTGAGGCATCGTTATACTGTGATATATGGTTGCAAAATATTTGCAACAAGCATTGTCCACGAAAATGGGGGCTATCAGGTTCACCTATCCTGCATATAGTATCCAGCCCTCTCCACCAATGCGTTTCAACTGGTTAAGTCTTTTTCGAGGTCTTGAAAAAGACTGCTAACCAGTCGAAACGCGTTGGTGGAGAGAGCTGGACACTATATCCAGGATTAGGTGAACCTGATATCCCCATTTTGTGAACCTCTTCATTTATATCCGGGACAGAGGTCTAATATTTTCCATCTTGGATTCAGGCTTCAAAACATCATCTATGATCTGGCAAGTACTATCAGCCTATGGTGGAATATATTTTAATTTTGTATATTATTCAATAAATTGACCTTACTGCACTATGAGGAACACCTTTTGTATTGTTTGAGGCATACCTGTATGGGTATTGGAAATTGAAGAACCTTAAAAGTCTCTGATATAATGTGATGAAAGAGACGCTTTTGTGAGTAGGATCTAAGATATTTCTCCTTTATGTCTGTTATATGTCAAGGCAATTCTATTACAGATTATACACGAGACCAGGGACACATTTTTTAACCCCAGTAAGAAGTAGTGCTTACACAAACTGTATTGTGTGACTGCCACCAAGAAATGCCCGTATTTGATTTTTCCCCATAAAGTAAGGAAATCTTAATATGTGAAAAAAAAAAGATCTACTGTATAGCGCTACATGAATATCCAGCAGACAAGAAAGCAGTATCCAACTGATTATCCCAATCCATGGGAGATAGGCAAGACAGGACTTTACTAGTATAGTGCTGTTTGTGTAAGAAAGCCAAGTCACAAGTCACAAGTCTGAGGAAAGTCATAACGTGCGTACGACGTTAAAGGGAGCCAGGGCGAGGTATTGGTAAAGAGTCTGCCAGTGTGGCTTCCCAAGTGCAAAGGGGATCCGGTCTGAAGATCGACAGTATCTAGGTCGACAATGCTTAGGTCGACCACTATAGGTCGACAGTCACTAGGTCGACATGGATGGAAGGTCGACAGGGTTTCTAGGTCGACATGTGCTAGGTCGACAGGTCTAAAGGTCGACATGAGTTTTTCAAAAAAAAAAAAAATTTTAACATTTTTTCATACTTAACGATCCACGTGGACTACGATTGGAACGGTAATCTGTGCCGAGCGAAGCGGTAGCGGAGCGAAGGCACCATGCCCGAAGCATGGCGAGCGAAGCGGTGCACTAATTTGGGATCCCGGTCACTCTACGAAGAAAACGACACCAAAAAAAAAAAATCATCATGTCGACCTTTAGACCTGTCGACCTAGCACATGTCGACCTAGAAACCCTGTCGACCTTCCATCCATGTCGACCTAGTGGCTGTCGACCTATAGTGGTCGACCTAAACATTGTCGACCTAGATACTGTCGATTTGATGAACCACACCCAGTGCAAAGACCCTGAGATTGCAGTATTGAAAACGAATGTACAGCAGATCCGTTCTGAAAATTATTATTCCCCAGCAGAGGGAGATGTTGGGGGCCATTCCGAGTTGATCGCTAGCAGATTTCGGTCGCTGCGCAGCAATCAGGCAAAAATCGGCACTTCTGCACATGCGTATGCGGCGCAATGCACACGCGTGTCGTACTATTACAATGAACGATGTAGTTTCACACAAGGTCTAGCGAAGCTTTTCAGTCACACTGCTGGCCGCAGAGCGATTGACATGAAGTGGGCGTTTCTGGGTGGTAACTGACCGTTTTCAGGGAGTGTTCGAAAAAACGCAGGCGTGCCAGGAAAAATGCAGGCGTGGCTGGGCGAACGCAGGGCGTGTTCGTGATGTCAAAACAAGAACTGAACAGTCTGAAGTGATCGCAAGCGCTGAGTAGGTCTGAAGCTACTCTGAAACTGCACAAAATTATTTTGTAGCCGCTCTGCGATCCTTTCGTTCGCACTTCTGCTAAGCTAAAATACACTGCCAGGCGGCATAGCGTTAGCACGGCTGCTAAAAACTGCTAGCGAGCGAACAACTCGGAATGACCCCCGTAGTGTATAAACATGAATATTACATTTGTTACGTAGAGAGTGCCATGTTGGCCACGCTGACATTAGGAGCATATTCTCAAGCAAAGGCGGCCGGATATAATACTTCAGGCAGTATCCGTAAATTATCTGCGGTTTAGTCCTGATGCCGGCAATTATTTGGGATTTTGTTTCGTTTGCCTCAGGCAGGCAAAACCAAATCCTCGATAAGCTCGCATTTTTGACATGAACACAGCAGTGAAGACACAGTTTCGCAATTTTTTGCAAATCCCATGTGGTTTTGGCCAAACATGGAACATTTTTCGGGTGGAAACCCCCTGCCCCCCTCCAAAAAATGGCATTAAGGAAATCCCCCCCCCCCTCCTCCTCGTTTTTTATGTCCGAAAAGTTTCTAAGTCCAATTGGATTCCCTCCTTAGACACATGTAAAAAATAACCCCACCTAAATCCAAACCAGGAATAAATTGGTTTCTCTAAGTCAGTGGTCCCAAAACTGGCTACCTCAGGGCCCTTGCAGGGGTGCTTTGGGTTGGTGCTACAGGACCACTACAAATTATTTATGGTCAATGTAATAGAGGTATCCAGTGCTTTTGGCACCCAATCATAAAATATGTGGATAAAAAGAAGCAAATCCTGTTCCTCTTCACATAACTGAATCTACAGATGACATACTGTATAAACACAATATAATAAGATTTTAAACCTACCGGTAAATCTTTTTCTCGTAGTCCGTAGAGGATGCTGGGGACTCCGTAAGGACCATGGGGATAGACGGGCTCCGCAGGAGACATGGGCACTTTAAGAAAGAACTTTAGGTATGGGTGTGCACTGGCCCCTCCCTCTATGCCCCTCCTCCAGACCTCAGTTAGAGAAACTGTGCCCAGAGGAGACGGACAGTACGAGAAAAGGATTTTTGTTAATCCAAGGGCAAGATTCATACCAGCCCACACCATTCACATCGTGTAACTTGTGTTATATACGAACCAGTTAACAGTATGAAACAACACAGCATCAGTTCGAGACCGATGAAAACTATAACATTACCCTTATGTAAGCAAAACTATATACAAGTCTTGCAGAAGTAGTCCGCACTTGGGACGGGCGCCCAGCATCCTCTACGGACTACGAGAAAAAGATTTACCGGTAGGTTTAAAATCTTATTTTCTCTTACGTCCTAGAGGATGCTGGGGGCTCCGTAAGGACCATGGGGATTATACCAAAGCTCCCAAACGGGCGGGAGAGTGCGGATGACTCTGCAGCACCGATTGAGCAAACAGGAGGTCGTCCTCAGCCAGGGTATCAAACTTATAGAACTTTGCAAAGGTGTTTGAACCCGACCAAGTAGCAGCTCGACAAAGCTGTAATGCCGAGATGCCTCGGGCAGCCGCCCAAGAAGAGCCCACCTACCTAGTGGAATGGGCCTTAACCGATTTTGGTAACGGCAATCCAGCCGTAGAATAAGCCTGCTGAATCGTGTTACAGATCCAGCGAGCAATAGTCTGTTTTGAAGCAGGAGCGCCAACCTTGTTGGCTGCATACAGAACAAACAGTGCTTCTGTTTTTCTGACCCTAGCCGCTCTGGCCACATAAATTTTCAAAGCCCTGACCACATCAAGGGACTCGAAATCCTCCAAGTCTCGCGTAGCCACAGGCACCACAATAGGTTGGTTCATATGAAAAGATGAGACCACCTTAGGCAAAAATTGAGGATGGGTCCGCAATTCCGCTCTATCCATATGGAAAACCAGATAGCGGCTTTTATGAGACAAAGCCGCCAATTCCGAAACTCGCCTAGCCGAAGCCAAGGCTAACAACATGACCACCTTCCAAGTGAGATATTTTAACTCCACCGTTTTAAGTGGTTCAAACCAGTGCGACTTAAGGAAACTCACCACCACGTTAAGGTCCCAAGGCGCCACCGGAGGTACAAAAGGAGGCTGAATATGCAGCACTCCCTTCACAAAAGTCTGTACTTCTGGGAGAGAAGCCAATTCCTTCTAAAAGAAAATGGATAAGGCCGAAATCTGAACCTTAATGGAGCCTAACTTTAGGCCCAAATTCACTCCAGTTTGTAGGAAGTGAAGGAAACGGCCCAGATGGAATTCTTCCGTAGGAGCATTCCTGGCCTCACACTAAGAAACATACTTTCGCCATATACGGTGATAATGTTTAGCTGTCACGTACTTCCTAGCCTTTATCAGAGTAGGAATGACCTCATCCGGAATGCCCTTTTCCGCTAGGATCCGGCGTTCAACCGCCATGCCGTCAAACGCAGCCGCGGTAAGTCTTGGAACAGACAGGGCCCCTGTTGCAGCAGGTCCTGTCTTAGAGGAAGAGGCCACGGATCTTCTGTGAGCATCTCCTGCAGATCCGGATACCAGGCCCTTCGCGGCCAATCTGGAACAATGAGAATTGTCTGTATTCCTCTTTTTCTTATTATTCTCAACACCTTTGGGATGAGAGGGAGAGGAGGAAACACATAGACCGACTGGAACACCCAACGGTGTCATTAGCGCGTCTACAGCCACTGCCTGAGGGTCTCTTGACTGGCGCAATACCTCTGTAGCTTTTTGTTGAGGCGGGACGCCATCATGTCTATCTGTGGCAGTCCCCACTGACTTGCAATCTGTGCAAAGTCTTCCTGATGAAGTCCCCACTCTCCTGGATGCAGGTCGTGTCTGCTGAGGAAGTCTGCTTCCCAGTTGTCCACTCCCGGAATGAACACTGCTGACAGAGCGCCCACATGATTTCCCGCCCAGCGAAGAATCCTGGTGGCTTCCGCCATTGCCTCTCTGCTCCTTGTGCCGCTTTGGCGGTTTACATGAGCCACTGCGGTGATGTTGTCTGACTGGATCAGAACCGGTAGGTCGCGAAGCAAGGTCTCCGCTTGACGAAGGGCATTGTATATGGCCCTCAGCTCCAGGACGTTGATGTGAAGACAAGTCTCTTGGCTTGACCAAAGACCTTGGAAGTTTCTTCCCTGTGTGACTGCTCCCCGACCTCAGAGGCTCGCGTCCGTGGTTACCAGAATCCAGTCCTGAATGCCGAACCTGCGACCCTCTAGAAGGTGAGCACTCTGTAACAACCACAGGAGAGATACCCTGGCCCTGGGGGACAGGGTGATCAGCTGATGAATCTGTAGATGTGACCCGAACCATTTGTCTAGTATGTCCCATTGGAAAGTCCTCGCATGGAACCTGCCGAAGGGAATGGCCTCGTAAGATGCCACCATCTTCCCCAGGACCCGAGTGCAGTGATGCACTCACACCTGTTTTGGCTTCAATAGGTTCCCATGAGTTCCTGGGCCTTTTCTATCGGAAGATAAACCCTTTTCTGGTCCGTATCCAGAATCATGCCTAAAAAGGTCAGACGAGTCGTAGGAACCAACTGTGACTTCGGGATATTGAGAATCCAGCCGTGTTGCTGTAACACCTTCAGTGAAAGTGACACGCTGTTCAGCAACTGCTCTCGTGATCTCGCTTTTATGAGGAGATCGTCCAAGTACGGGATAATTCTGAAACCCTGCTTGCGCAGGAGCACCATCATTTCTGCCATTACCTTGGTGAAAATCCTCGGGGCCGTGGAAAGCCCAAACGGCAACGTCTGAAATTGGTAATGACAATCCTGTACCGCAAATCTCAGGTACACCTGATGAGGTGGATATATGGGAACATGAAGGTATGCATCCTTTATATCCAGGGATACCATAAAATCCCCCCCTTCTAGACTGGCGATGACCGCTCTGAGCGATTCCATCTTGAACTTGAACCTTTTCAAGCATAGGTTCAGGGATTTTAAATTTAAAATGGGTCTGACCGAACCGTCCGGTTTCGGGACTACAAACAGGGTTGAGTAATATCCCCTCCCTTGTTGAAGTAGGGGAACTTTGATCACCACCTGTTGAAGATACAATTTGTGAATTGCATTTAACACTATCTCCCTTTCTGGGGGAGAAGCCGGTAGGGCCGATTTGAAAAATCGGCGAGGAGGCACCTCTTCGAATTCCAGCTTGTAACCCTGGGAAACAATTTCTATTGCCCAGGGATCCACCTGCGAGTGAACCCAGATGTGGCTGAAAACTCGAAGACGTGCCCCCACTGGGGCGGACTCCCTTAGCGGAGCCCCAGCATCATGCGGTGGATTTAGTAGAGGCCAGGGAGGACTTCTGTTCCTGGAAACTAGCTGTGTTTTGCAGCTTTTTTCCTCTGCCCCTTCCTCTGGCAAGAAAGGACGCACCTCGTACTCTCGTTTCTCTGTGACCGAAAGGACTGCATTTGATAATGTGGCGCTTTCTTAGGTTGTGAGGGAATATAAGGCAAAATATTTGATTAACCTGCCGTAGCTGTGGAGACCAGGTCAGAGAGACCTTCCCCAAACAATTCCTCACCCCTGTAAGGTAAAACCTCCATATGCCTCGTTAAGTCGGCATCACCTGTCCATTGCCGTGTCCATAGGACTCGTCTAGCCGAAATCGACATAGCGTTGACTATAGAAACCAGTAGACCAATGTCTCTTTGAGCATCTCTCATATATAAGACAGCATCTTTAATATGTCCTAGGGTCAATAAAATGGTATCCTTATCCAGGGTATCAATCTCCGTCGATAAGGTATCTTTCCACGCTATTACAGCGCTACAAACCCATGCCGACGCTATCGCCGGTCTGAGTAAGGTACCAGAATGTGCGTAAATGGACTTCAAGGTAGCCTCCTGCTTACGATCAGCAGGATCCCTGAGGGTAGCCGTATCTTGGGATGGCAGCGCTACCTTTTTGGATAGGCGTGTCAGCGCTTTGTCCACCCTAGGGGAGGATTCCCACCGTATCCTGTCCTTTGCCGGGAAAGGATACACCATAAGAATCCTTTTGGGAATCTGCAGTTTCTTGTCTGGAGATTCCCACGCTTTTTCACATAACTCGTTCAGCTCATGAGAGGGGGGAAAGGTTACCTCAGCTTTCTTTCCCTTAAACATGTGTACCCTCGTGTCAGGCACAGAGGGGTCATCAGTGATATGCAATACATCCTTTATTGCAATAATCATATATCGAATACTTTTAGCCAATTTTGGCTGTAACTTTGTATCATCGTAGTCGACACTGGAGTCAGAATCCGTGTCGGTATCAGTGTCTACTATTTGGGATAGTGGGCGCTTTTGAGACCCCGAAGGTCCCTGTGACATAGGGGCAGGCAGGGGTTGACTCCCTGCCTGTTCCCTAGCCTCAGCTTTGTCCAATCTTTTGTGCAATAAATTCACATTAGCACTTAAAACATTCCACATATCCATCCAGTCAGGTGTCGGCGTTGTCGACGGAGACACCACATTCATTTGCTCCACCTCCTCCCTAGAAGAGCCTTCTACCTCAGACATGTCGACACACGCGTACCGACACACCACACACTCTGGGAATCTTCTTATCTGAAGACAGTTCCCCCACAAGGCCCTTTGGAGAGACAGAGAGAGAGTATGCCAGCACACACCCAATGCCAATGACCCAGGAAAAACACACAATATGTTTACCCAGATAGCGCTGTAATCATGTATTTTGCGCCAAATTATGTGCCCCCCCCCCTTCTTTAAAACCCTCTTTGACCGTGTAAGCAGGGGAGAGTCTGGGGAGCTTCCTCTCAGCGCTGTGCTGTGGAGAAAATGGCGCCTGTGAGTGCTGAGGAACAAGCTCCGCCCCCTCAGCGGCGGGCTTCGGTCCCGCTCAAATATTGAAAAAAACTGGCGGGGGCTCTTTTATATACAGTGCCCAGCCCGTATATATAAATTTTTGCCAGAGATTGAGGTTCATATTGCTGCCCAGGGCGCCCCCCCTGCGCCCTGCACCCTTACAGTGTCTGCCTGTGTGTGTCTGTGTGGGAGCAATGGCGCGCAGTGCTACCGCTGTGCGTTACCTCACTGAAGATCTGAAGTCTTCTGCCGCCTCTGAAGTCTTCTTTCTTCTTATACTCACCCGGCTTCTATTTTCTGGCTCTGCGAGGAGGACGGCGGCGCGTCTCTGGGACGGACGGCGAGGGTGAGACCTGCGTACCGATCCCTCTGGAGCTAATGGTGTCCAGTAGCCTAAGAAACAGAGCCTAACATTAAAGTAGGTCTGTTTCTCTCTCCTCAGTCCCTCGATGCAGGGAGCCTGTTGCCAGCAGGCTCCCTGAAAATAAAAAACCTAACAAAATACTTTCTTTTCAGGAAACTCAGGAGAGCTCCCTGTAATGCACCCAGTCTCCTCTGGGCACAGTAATAAACTGAGGTCTGGAGGAGGGGCATAGAGGGAGGGGCCAGTAAACACCCATACCTAAAGTTCTTTCTTAAAGTGCCCATGTCTCCTGCGGAGCCCGTCTATCCCCATGGTCCTTACGGAGTCCCCAGCATCCTCTAGGATGTAAGAGAAAATTAATTTAATATTGTTTCTGAATTTCTCAATAAGAAATGTTTGTCCTAGGGGTGCCGTGAAAAAAATTCTGATACTCTAGGGCACCGTGATTCAAAAAGGTTTGCAAAGCACTGATATAAGGTATAGTTAGCAAAAAACATTCTACAGAAAATCCAATTCTTAATGTATCTACAGATTGCAGCATGATTATATAGAAGTACATAAGGGAAATTATTTCCCCCTTTCCTTTATAGTAAGTTAAAGGATTTTCAAACCTGATTTTGTTTTTTTTCTATTGTTCCAAACATATTTTCAAAATGCAGCATTTATCTTTGTTTCATCAGTTTAAGTGAGAAGTAATGTGAGAACTTGCAATGGATACAGCAGTTTGGGAATAATGATCATTTTAATTAGGTCGGCTCTACACGAGTATACAAGTTGGCAACTCTCCATTTCTGCAAAAAACTTTACTTATCATAGAAGTAATGTTTAAGGAGCGTTGGTGGGTTTCTAAGGTCTTTAAGGGCACTTGCGCTTCAGAGACACATTGGAGGCGGGCAGACGCTCTAGAAGATACGCATGTTGGAAATAGTAAGTGCATTGTATAAAAACCATACCTACAATCTCTTGGGAGCAGCTCTTCATAATTTCCACATTTGCATATAGGGAAAATTGGGACTGCTGTCATCATTATTGTCCCCGACGCTGAATAAAACCTAAATAAATGGCACATTTTAAACCAACCTTGGAACATCATTTTACTCCCATATCATGAGCTATAGCAAAAACAAGTGTTAATTACTACGAGCAAGGGCCAAAATGCTCTGTATCAAATTATTAAAATCTTAATATGCCCCAACAAATGGATAGACAGTTATCTAAATAATATATATATATATATATATATATATATATAGAATCCCAAAAGCAGAGATGGCACTCAGAGGTTTGACTGTATAAATGCAGAAAGCTGAATTGAGTTCAACGTTTCGGGGTGCAACCCCCTTTCTCAAGAATACATACAGCACAAACAGATATATATATACTGGCAAGTCCTGTGAAGTGCTCCTATAATAGTCTAACATGCTATCATTGCAACTGATCAGTATTCAAATTGCATACACTAAAGTCCTCACAGTACAATAATATTAAAAATAGCACGTGAATAATAATATAACAGATAAAAAAAAAATTTGAAATGTAAACAAAATGAAATCATTAAATAAGACTTTATAAACTCTCCGCCAGTGATACAGCCTTATTCACCAACACATACCTTTAAGGCACCAACCAAATATCCTATGATTGCTTCACAACTCGATGCACTTCTGTGTAAAAATGGGAGAATGCATAAGATATAACGTTTCCAAATACTTAGAGGAGCCATTGGCATTTCCATCATGTTGTTATAATAGTCACCTTTCCGGGGTCCCGCGATGGGCACTGCAGCCACGGCAAAAATCACACCAAAATGGCTGCCGCACAAGCGCAGTATAAAATTTGTCTATGGACCATGGCAGGTGCAATGTTTCCGGAGACCTGCGCATGCGCAATAGACTCCAGCACAATGCTGGAGCCTACGGCGCCGAGGAGAGGGCCCATGTGCAGACTCCATGTGGGCCCCCTACTCTCCTTAAGACACCCCTGTTACTTGACGGCTCCTTGCAGAGCCATCAAGTAACTCATACCCATATGACTGAAAACTGCCATTACAGACATGATTTGGAACACGCTTGTAATGAAGAACAATCACATCATAGTGCCCCCCACAACCCACGACACCAAACGGCGGGGGTGGGAGTGTGGTACTGTTAAAAAGGCACCACGCACCTGAGTCAGCAATTACGATGGATGCAAAAGTAGACGCATGACATCACAAAACAGCATTTGGCGCGGGGGGTGGAATTTTCACTTTTGTAAATGACCCACATTATTCACATAGATAAATATTCAAGCAATGTTCTGGATTCCATTAAAGGAGAAACGTCAGAATAAAATCTATGGATGGTGTCTGGAGCCCGGGACCATAAACAATCCTTGCAGAGCCATATAGTTGGACAGTCCTGGCGAAATGGGAGACAGCACATTCTCCACTCTACATTCACCTCTGTACTGTAGATAGAAATTGAGCAGTTTTTGCTTTTTTTTCCCACCGTTTACCACACCAAAAACCACCGGCCTTCTTCCACCTATTTATGAAGTACTGAAAGACCCATCAGAAAAAAACAAACAGGGACAGAAAAATCCTCAGCTTTGCAGCAATGTAAACTAATATTTGCCATCATGTGAAGTAAGTCTGAGAATTTAATAACTGTCCATTTTCAGTAAAAACTTTTCAGATTCAGAATATTTTTTGCAATATTTTTATTAAGTGTATAATAGTTGACAGATTAAAAAAAAAACTATGTACAAAGAACAAGAGCAAAAGAAGGAGCGGGGAAGAGGGCGGTGGGGAAGTATCATACCTAGTCTACTTAGAGCTCAAACAATCGCTGCTTTATAAACCACTGATAATTTAAACTCCAACCATGAGCTCCAGGTTGAACATTATAACTTATTTTTATCAACTCCGAGATGAAGGTCCTCCATAGTCATATATAGATCCATGCTTGGTTGGTTCTGAGGGCTGCGCTTACACCTAATTGTTTATAGGAGTAGCAGCTATGGAGAGATAGGGATTCCACTTACCCTATAGATATAAATGCCTAAAAAATTGTTACTACCAGCACTCACTCTTAAACAATAAATTCCAATATGCAATTTTGTTAAAATGTGTATCCAATTTTTATTCAATATGGATGCGGTACACATGCGGGTACGGATATAGGCCCTCATTCCGAGTTGATCGCTCGCTAGCTACTTTTAGCAGCCGTGCAAACGCATAGTCGCCGCCCACAGGGGAGTGTATTTTAGCATAGCAGGAGTGCGAACGCCTGTGCAGCAGAGTGGCTGCAAACACATTTTGTGGAGAACAAGACCAGCCCCGTAGTTACTTATACTGTGCGATGATTGCTGCGATAAATGACATGGTAATGATGTCAGATACCCGCCCTGCAAACGCCCGGTCACGCCTGCATTTTTCCAAACACTGCCAGAAAACGGTCAGTTGACACCCAGAAACACCCACTTCCTGTCAATCTCCCTGCGTTCGCCAGTGCAACTGAAAGCGTCGCTAGAAACTGTGCAAAACCACAATGCTCTTTGTACCCGTACGCCGCGCATGCAGATTGCGGTGCATACGCATGCGCAGTTTTGCCATTTTTTTAACTAATCGCTACGCAGCGAATAACAGCAGCTAGCGATCAACTCGGAATGAGGGCCATAAAATGATGCTAGAATCTATGTAAAATCCTAATACCGGTGTATACAAACAATTAACACTGACAAATTACAAAACACATATAGAAAAAACACATATAAATTCCAATGTTGGTATAGGTAGACACGCTTGTGCGTGTATGTGAGGGGTATGTGAGGCTTGACGCTGATGTGGATAAAATGATGCCTTAAAACAACGACTGCTGGGAAATCATACCGAATCCGTCAGAAGGGACTGCGCAACCCATTATTGATGCAGAAATGGATATAACCTTCTCCCAAAAGAATTGCAACCTCAACATCTGTCAGAAACAATGGAAAACATTTCCGCTAGAGTCCGGGGGCAGCTATACCAGCGTTAAAGCACCTTGTTTTCTACGACTGAGTAACTGACAGAGCTAGCAAAGGAATTAACAAAGATCTTATGCCAATCTGGAGGGTTCAATGAAACCTGCAAATCTAGTTCCCAGTCACTTAGAGAGGAAATGCGACATGTGTAAAGGAGTCAGGCACATGTCCTCAAAAGAAGTCAATGATCTGCTGCAGGCCAATCATAATTCCCGGCTTTTAACAAAATGTTTGAGTTGGAGATAACGGCAAAGCTCAGTATCCTGCAATGCCCATTTAGTCTGCACGGAAAGCACTCCCTCAGAGTCCACCAGCTGGCCAACACGGAATATACCCTGTTGCACCATACCCAAAATAAAGCACTAGAGGTACCTGAGGGGAAGTCAGGGTTGCCAAAACGTGGGGTCTGAGGTAAAAAAAAAGAGAGGAAATACAGGTAAGCCTCCTCAGTTTATTCCACCTAGTCAAGGTAGGCCCAATTGTGAGGTGAGGTAAAATGGGCAACCTGGATCTTCATGGGTATACTGAAAGAGCAGTAGGCACAGAATAGCCCTCCAACTGAACCCACTGTCTAGCACCGCCAGACCTCGTCCAGTCCATAACCCGGCCACGCATAAACACATCATAATACGTGGAAAAGTGTGGAAGTTGAAGTGCCCCCATATGTTTGTGTCTAAACAAGATAGCATATTTGAAACAAGGTTTTCTGGCTTCTCAGACAAATTCCATCACCAGTTTAGACAACTACCCAAAACCATTGCAAGTAGGACCCAAACTTAAGTGCGAAAGGACCCCCTGCATATACATCCAGCCAATCCTTTCAAATTACTTGTCGGCATCAGTATAAAGCAGGATAACCGGAGCAGGTGGTATTGTCCCTGAGCTTCCCTCATACCTGACCCGAATGTACAATAGTTGGTAGCAAGACCTTAAGCTGGTTAGCTATAAGTTTTGCAAACAATTTAATATCCGTAAGTGGTGAAACCGGGCAGTAGCTGGAACACTGAGCTGGGTCCTTATCTGCCTTATGGGTTACGGTAATGTGGCCCTCCAAGGATTGTGGTGAGAAAAGACGGTCCCCTGTGTTCACATTGAAGGACAACAGCATTTCAGGGAGTAATGAGGTCTGAAAAGTCTTATAGTAGGTAATAGTACAGCCATTAGATACCGGCTTTTCCCAGAGGGGATAGACTTAAGGACCTCCTCTAACTCAATGGTGGAAAAGGGAGAGTCTAACCAGGTCCAATCCTTCTCAGAAAGTGTAGGATAGTCCACATCACAAAAGTATTGGTCTACCAGTGCTTGGAAGGAAGCTATCTCCTCCGGGGATTTGGGGCTGCGCAGGTTATACAGTTTAGTGTACTATGAATGAAAAGCAGCTGCGATGTCTCGAGTGAGTGTGCAATCAATGCTTGCAGAGTCCCTACATCTCTGACTATTGATAGGGACTCTTTTCCCCCAAAGGGCCCTAGCTACAGTAAATACTTGCCTGGCTTGTTACCCCATTGAAAAAAGTGGTACCGCCACAAACAGTAGTCATGTTTAAATTGTCAGAGTAGTTTGTTTAACACTGTTCTAGTTGCAGTTATTTCAGAGAGGATCTGAGCAGAGGGGGTTGTCTTGTGTTTCATTTGTAGAGTCTTGCATTTTTGCAAGAGAGCAAGCTTTTGGCCTTTCTTCTACTTCCAACATCATCAAGCCAATTGAATCAACTTTCTCCAAAGCACACATTTATGGGCATCCCACACTGAGACCGTGGAGACCTGGTGTTTCATTAAGGGCAAAATAATAAGTAATTGTTTCCTCCAGGTGAGATGTACAGCAGGGGTCAGCAAGGATTTGTTCATTAGGACACCATACACATTGTTTAGTATGGGGGCAAGGGGTCAACAATGTCAGGGTGATAGGAGCATGATCAGACCAAGTGGCAAGACTAATGGTAGTTTGTCGAAGCAGGTGGAGAAACCTATGCAACAGAAAGAAGTAATCTATTCTAGGGTAAGCATCATGGCGACTAGAGTAGAATATATAATAATCTCTATCTCCTGGGTGTTGGAGCCTTCAAGAGTCGACCAGCTGGTGTTCATGTAGGGTATGTCGTACCTGATTGTGCATTTTTGTGGAGCGTCTTGCAAGGGTACCCGAGGCATCAATCTCAGGTTGGATGGGCCAGTTCAAATCACCACCAACAATAGGATTACCATCTACCACAGGCTCCACACAGTCTAGAACTCTGTCAGAAAAGCCGGTTGATTCTGGTTGGGGGCATACAGGTTAATAATAATAATAATAATAATAATTTTATTTATATAGCGCTCTTTCTCCAACAGGACTCAAGGCGCTTTACAGATATCAAAAACAATGCACATGATACAGAGGATTTGAGTAATACAACAATAGACAAGCAACACAGACATAATAGAAAACCTTAAGCACACAGAAAGCATAATGCAGGATTGGTGTAGGCATTTTGGGTAATAACTTCCAAGGGTTGTGTATTCCACCCTCACAAGGTACCAGGTGCGGCAGCCATCTTGGGCGCTCAGCGTAGGATTACCCAGGGTGGAATAGTCCACCCCTAGAAGAGATGACACAAAATGGGGTGATTTCAGAGTCCTACAGTTCAGAGTAGGGTTCCATCAAAACCATCAGGCCTATGTATTTTTGATCCCATCCACAAGTGTACCATATGGGGCAGCCATGTTGGGCGCACTTTGAAGGTTACACAGTGGGAGGTGAGCCATACAAGGGCCAGGTTCATATAAGGGAAGACTGATGCTTATGTAGTAGTATGATGTACCCTGCATGTAGGACACAATGGAAAGGTGTGCAATCAGTGGAGGTAAACATTACAGGAAAAACACATGGTGGGGTGGAAGCGAGCAATGAAGAAAAAAAAATGAAAGAATACAAGTGACCATACACTGAGCGTTTAACCACGAATAACCTATCCTCTTCCAGGGAAATCTGTACAAAATCCTGAAATGGAAGCTGTTTGGAAAACAATATAGCAACCCCTAACATTTCAGCACTGCTGTTGTTACTAAAGAATGAGGTGGGGTAATTATGGTCCTTGAACACCGGGATAGACCCCTTTTTAAAATGAATTTCCTAGATAAATTCTACTTCTGCCTCAGCTGCAAAAAAAACCCAAAGAGCCCTGGAGCATTTCTCAGGGATGTCTAGCCCTTTGGCGGTAAGAGAAACTACCATGATAGTCTTGACACGCTCATTAACCGCCATCATAAAACCAAAGGACACTATATATGTACTGGGGGAAAGGAAAATGACAGTGGGAAAGAAGGGAAAGAAACGGGACACAAACAGCAGTCAAAGTGATTATCAAAATGAGACATAAATTGATACAGTTAAGAAAACAGAAGGGAAAAGAACCACCCTATGGGAGACATGACCGGGGAAACTTGGGAGGTGTAAGGGGTTACCGGGAGTTGGTGATAGCATCAACCTTTACAAGGAAAGCTAAACCATAAACATTTAAGCAACAATGAAAAACAAATGGGGTGCAATATGTCACATGAAGACGGGAAATACCCAAGATCCATTAGAAACAGTAGGTGCATATAAATCGAAAACAGCTAACACTGAGTAACAAAAACATATAGACGTGTACAGGACACCCATCAAGTACCAGCTCTTTTGAAAAGGCACCGCAAAGCGTATCTGGTCCACAAGAGGCCTCAAATAGTGGCATACTCACAAAGTCTTCCTAGTGCGGGGAACATAGGTTGAGGAGAATATCTGAGAGGACCCCTTTTTAAAAAATAAATAAACCTTTTTTAATAGTAATTGCAAGTACATCTGATGACAGCGCGGTCCCCAAGATTTGGGGTCTACTCCAATCAAGGGTGGAAGAGTGTTTGCGCAGCCAGGGGAGGACCAAAATGATTGAGTTTGGAGCACAACAAAGAATATTTTGGGTATGGGTCATTGGGTCGACCACACTTAGGTCGTCAGTCATTAGGTCGACATGTAGTAGGTCGACAGGGTTGCTAGGTCGACATGTGATAGGTCGACATGGAAAAAGGTCGACATTATTATTATTACATTTTCTTTTACAGTTTTTGGGTGTCGTTTTCTTCATAGAGTGACAGGGAACCCCAACTAGTGCACTATGGGGGTCATTCCGAGTTGATCGCTCTCTAGCAGCTTTTTGCAGCGCTGTGATCAGATAGTCGCCGCCTATGGGGGAGTGTATTTTCGCTTTGCAAGTGTGCGAACGCTTTTGCAGCCGACGGCACGAAAAGGTTTTTGGTAGTTTCCGAGTAGCTCTGCACTTACTCAGCCGCTGCGATCACTTCATTCTTTTTGGTCCCGGAATTTACGTCAGACACCCGCCCTGCAAACACCTGCGTTTTTCCAAACACTCCCAGAAAACGGTCAGTTGACACCCACAAACGCCCTCTTCCTGTCAATCACCTTGCGATCAGCTGTGCAAATGGATTCTTCGTTAAATCCATCGCCCAGCACCGACCCTCTTTGTACCCGTACGACACGCCTGTGCATTGCGGTACATACGCATGCGCAGTTTTGCCGAGATTTAACCTGATCGCAGCACTGCAAAAAGTTGCTAGCGAGCGATCAACTCGGAATGACCCCCCCCCCATGTCCCCTCGCAAGGTTACTGTTCCAAATTGTACTCCACGTGTATCGTAATATGAAAAAGTATGAAAAAGACATGTTTAGAGGATGCTGGGGTCCACTTCAGTACCATGGGGTATGGGCTCTCATTCCGAGGTTGTTCGCTCGCTAGCTACTTTTAGCAGCATTGCAAACGCTAGGCCGCCGCCCTCTGGGAGTGTATCTTAGCTTAGCAGAATAGCGAACGAAAGATTAGCAGAACTGCTACTAAATAATTCCCTGCAGTTTCTGAGTAGCTCCAGACCTACTCATAGACTGCGATCACCTCAGTCCATTTAGTTCCTGGTTTGACGTCACAAGCACGCCCTGCGTTCGGCCAGCCACTCCCCCGTTTCTCCAGCCACTCCTGCGTTTTTATCTAGCACACCTGTGTTTTTTAGCACACTCCCTGAAAACGGCCAGTTTCCGCCCAGAAACACCCACTTCCTGTCAATCACACTACGATCACTCGAGCTTGTGTAAATCTACAAAGTTTTGTGTGAAAGTACTTAGCGCATGCGCGCTGCGTACCATGCGCATGCGCATTTTTGCCATTTTTTCACTTAATCGCTGCACTGCGAAAATCGGCAGCGAGCGATCAACTCGGAATGACCACCATAGACGGTTCCGCAGGAGCCATGGGCACTCTAAGACTTTTCAAAGGGTGTGAACTGGCTCCTCCCTCTATGCCTCTCCTCCAGACCTCAGTTATAGGAACTGTGCCCAGGGAGACGGACATTTCGAGGAAAGGATTTACTTATATACTAATGGTGAAATTCATACCAGCTCACACCTCAACCATGCTGCAAAACATGGCATTCAACATAATACACGCCAACAGGCATGAACCATTTGAAGCAACATGCTGAAAACAAATGTAACACAATCTGTGTAACTATAATGAACAAACTGCAGGTAAAGTACGCACTGGGTCGGGTGCCCAGCATCCTCTACGGACTAGGAGAAAAGGATTTACCGGTAGGTATTAAAATTCTGTTTTCTCATACGTCCTAGAGGATGCTGGGGTCCACTTCAGTACCATGGGGTTATACCAAAGCTCCAGTACGGGCGGGAGAGTGCGGATGACCCTGCAGCACCGATTGACCAAACTTGAGGTCCTCATCGGCCAAAGTGTCAAACTTATAAAATTTAACAAATGTGTTTGATCCTGACCAAGTAGCTGCTCGGCAAAGTTGTAAAGCCGAGACGCCCCGGGCAGCCGCCCAGGATGAGCCCACTTTCCTAGTAGAATGGGCCTTTACCGACTTCGGCACCGGCAAGCCTGCCGTAGAATGAGCGTGCTGAATTGTCCCTCTGATCCAGCGCGCAATAGTCTGCTTAGAAGCAGGACACCCAATCTTGCTGGGAGCATACAGGACAAACAGAGCCTCTGTTTTCCGTATCCGAGTTGTTCTTGCGACATAAATCTTCAAAGCTCTAACCACATCTAGAGACTTTGACTCAGTGAAAGTGTCAGTAGCTACTGGCACCACAATAGGTTGGTTTATGTGGAAGGACGAAACCACCTTTGGAAGAAATTGTTGACGAGTTCTTAACTCTGCCCTATCTTCATGGAAGATCAGGTAAGGGCTCTTGTGAGACAAGGCCCCCAACTCAGACACCTGCCTTGCGGATGCCAAGGCCAAAAGCATCACCACTTTCCAAGTGAGAAAGTTCAATTCTATCTCCTGCAGAGGTTCAAACCAATCTGATTGAAGGAACTGCAACACCACATTAAGGTCCCATGGTGCCACTGGAGGCACAAATGGAGGCTGGATGTGCAGAACCCCTTTCACGAACATCTGAACTTCTGGAAAGGAGGCCAATTGTTCTTGAAAGGAAACTGATAAGGCCGAAATCTGGACCTTGATTGACCCCAATCTAAGGCCCGCATCCACACCAGCCTGTAGAAAATGGGGAAAACGTCCCAACTCAAACTCTTCCGTAGGAGCCTTCTTGGATTCACACCAAGACACATATTTTCTCCAAATACGGTGGTAATGTTAAGACGTTACTCCTTTCCTGGCCTGAATAAGAGTGGGGATGACTTCCTTGGGAATACCCTTTTGGGCTAGGATCCGGCGCTCAACAGTCATGCCGTCAAACGTAGCCACGGTAAGTCTTGATACACACACAGCCCCTGCTGTAGTAGGTCCTCTCGAGGAGGAAGAGGCCGAGGATCTTCTATGAGCAACTCCTGAAGATCTGGATACCAAGCCCTCCTTGGCAAGTCTGGGGCAATGAAGATTGCTCGAACTCTTGTTCTTCTTATTATTTTGAGAACTTTTGGAATCAGTGGAAGTGGAGGGAAAACATATACCGACCGAAACACCTACTGGGTCACCAGTGCATCCACTGCTATTGCTTGAGGGTCTCTCTACCTGGAACAATATCTCTGAAGCTTCTTGTTTAGACGAGATGCCATCATGTCTACTTGAGGAACTCCCCAAAGACTTGTCACCTCTGCGAAGACTTCTTGGTGTAGGCCCCACTCTCCTGGATGGAGATCGTGTCTCCTGAGGAAGTCTGCTTCCCAGTTGTCCACTACCGGAATGAAAATTGCTGACAGAACTCTTACATGTCATTCTGCCCAGAGGAGAATCCTTGTCACCTCTGCCATTGCCGCTCTGCTTTTCGTTCCGCCTTGCCTGTTTATGTACGTGACTGCTGTTACATTGTCCGACTGGATCTGCACGGGATGATCTTGAAGAAGATGTACCGCTTGTAGAAGGCCGTTGTAAATGGCTCTCAATTCCAGAACTTTTATGTGAAGGCAGGCTTCCTGACTTGACCATTTTCCTTGGAAGCTTTCCCCGTGTGACAGCTCCCCAGCCTCGGAGACTTGCATCCGTGGTTACTAGGACCCAGTCGTGAATCCCAAACCTGCGTCCCTCTAGTAGGTGAGAACTGTGTAGCCACCACAGGAGTGAAATCCTGGCTTTGGGGGACAGGATTATTTTCCGGTGCATGTGTAGGTGGGATCCGGACCACTTGTCCAACAGGTCCCACTGGAATACTCTGGCATGAAATCGGTCAAACTGTATAGCCTTGTAGGCCGCTACCATTTTCCCCAACAACCGAATGCATTGATGGATCGACACGCTTGTTGGTTTCAATATTTGTTTGACCATTTTCTTGATTTCCAGAGCCTTTTCCACTGGAAGAAATACTCTCTGTACTACTGTGTCCATAATCATCCCTCAATCTTGTCGTCGGTTCCAACTGCGACTTTGGAAAATTCATGATCCAACTGTGTTGTTGGAGTATTGACAGAGAGAGTGCGATGTTCTGCACCAACTGTTCCCTGGATCTCGCTTTTATCAGGAGATCGTCCAGATAAGGAATTATATTGACTCCTTTTTGACGAAGGAGGACCATCATCTCCGCCATCACCTTGGTGAATACCCTCGGTGCCGTGGAGAGTCCGAACGGCAATGTCTGGAACTGGTAATGGCAATCTTGTACTGCGAATCTCAGATAAGCTTGGTGAGGAGGATAAATGGGAACATGCAAGTAATCCTTTATGTCTACTGACACCATGAAGTCCCCCTCCTCCAGACTGGAAATCACTACCCTCAGGGATTCCATCTTGAACTTGAACCTTTTCAGGTAGAGAATCAGATTTTCCAGGTTTAAAATTGGTCTGACCGAGCCGTCCGCCTTCGGAACTACGAAGAGGCTTGAATAAAACCTTCTCCTTGCTGTGACAAGGGTACCAGGACAATGACCTGATCCTGACATAATTTTTGAATTGCCGTTGTTACTGCCTCTCTTTCTGGAAGAGAAGCTGGCAAGGTCGATTTGAAAAATCGGCATGGGGGGGACGTCTTGAAACTCTAGTTTGTACCCATGGGGCACTATTTGTAAGCCCCATGGGTCCAGGCCAGATTGAATCCATATTTGACTGAAAAGTTTCAGACGTGCTCCCACCCAAGCGGACTCCCGCAAGGGAGCCCCAGCGTCATGCTGCAGATTTGGCAGAAGCAGGGGTGGACTTCTGCTCCTGCGATCCGGAAGACGCTGCGGATTTCTTTCCTTTTCCCCTTCCCCTACCTGCAAAGAAGGGGGAACCTTTGGCCTTTTTGTATTTGTTGGGCCGAAAGGACTGCATGTGAGAGTGATGTGTCTTTTTCGCCGGTGTAGGAGCATAAGGCAAGAATGTCGGCTTACCTGCGGTAGCCGCCGAGACTGACGCGTCCAGCCCATCCCCAAACAAGGCCTCACCTTTACACGGGAGAGCCTCCATATTTCTTTTGGAATCTGCATCAGCATTCCACTGGCGAATCCACAACGCCCTCCGAGCCGATACTGCCATGGTAACGGCTTTTGAACCAAAGAGTCCAATATCCTTCATAGCTTCCAGCATGTATGCGGCAGCGTCTTTGATATGACCTAACATTAGGAGTATTTCGTCTCTATCAGCCGTGTCAATTTCCGATGACAAGTTATCTGACTATTTTTCGATAGCACGACTCACCCACGCGCAAGCAATGGTGGGTCTGAGCAGCGTACCATTGGCCACATAAATAGATTTTAACGTAGTCTCCATTTTGCGGTCTGCCGGCTCCTTTAGTGAAGCCGTCCCAGGTGCAGGGAGAATCACCTTTTTTGTTAACCTTGACAGTGCACTGTCTAACACCGGGGGTGACTCCCATCTTTTCCTGTCCTCTAATGGGAAAGGATAAGCAATCTGAATCCTTTTGGGAATATGAAATTTCTTTTCAGGATTCACCCAAACTCCCTCAAAAAGAGTATTTAGCTTGTGGTAAGGAGGGAAAGTTACCTTACATTTATTTTCCTTATAGAAATAAGCCTTCTCCTGAGGTACATTAGGGGCTTCCGTAACTTCTAAGACCTCCTTTTTAGCATCAATCATATATTGTACGCTTTTTGCCAATTTAGGATCTATCCCCCTGGAATCACTATCGTCGACACAGGAATCAGAGTCCGTTTCAGTATCAGTATGTACAATGTTTGCAAACGGTCTCTTATGTGACCCAGAGGGGTCGCCTGCGGATGAAAAAGCAGAACCCTGAAAAATCACATCTTCCACTGATTTTCTCCAGCTTTCTGCATGAGACTCAGACTTATCTAATCTCCTATTGATATTATTCACACTATCACGTATTTCTTTCACCCATTCAGGCTCGTGGTGTGCCGGCAGCGCCACCACATTACAACTCTGTGTCCCTAAAATGGCTCCCTCAGGGGAAGAACTCCCTGCCTCAGACATGTCCCACATGTGCACAAACACACCACAGACACTCCGGGACTTATAGGGGACAGACCCACAGTCAAATCTGTCAGAAGGACACAGATAGGAGCAGCCAGTTCACAAATCAAGCGCCAGTAACACAATGCCTGTGAAACATAAAATGCCCACTGATGAGACAGCAAGCTGAGAGGACGTTTTCTCTAGAAGCTCCTGCCAGCCATATAATATAGGCTTCTTTTCTATACTTTTGGGGACTCCTATTACCCCCCACTATCTCCAGCTGTCACCCCTCAACGTTCCTCAGTGTGGGGTCGAGGCTACGGAGTCGGGGGACTCTTTTAAGGGTCCCTGCGGGTTGTGGCCTTCCCCGCATAGTGAAGCCGGGGACTGTGGTGAATCTCCCCCCCCTGAACGGGCGCCGGAAAGCCCCTTCCGCCGGCGGACATCTGGGGCGCCTTCCCCCGCATCGGGAGCAGCAGCAGTGCCCGGGGCTGTCCCCCAAGTGAGCAGAAGACGTACCCGGCGGCGGCCCCGAGCGGCCGACAGGCTTCCCTCCCGCAGGCTCCCCCTGAGTGCCCGGAGGTCCGGTACTGCGGCGCCCCCGTCCCAGCGGCTGTAGACGACTAGCTGGGCAGTGCGGGGAGATCGTGGGGCCCCCTCCAGCGCCGGGCTGCTGCGGCCCTGTCCGCCCCGCTCGGGATCCTGGGGCTGAAGTTTGGAGGCGATTTCCCATCTGAGGCCTACATCCGGCGCTGAAGCCGGGACCTCGGGTTTGGCGCCTCCCCGCAAACGGGATCCGGAGCTGAGTCGCGGCTGAAACGGGACTAGTAGATGTCTCCCCCGCCGCCTGCACTCCCTCACTGGCCGGCTCCTACCTGTCAGTGACCCTCGGACATCAATAGAAGGTGGGCTTCTTCTCTGCCTCCCTCCACAGCAACTACACTCCGTGGAATCCCCCAGCGTTTGCTCCAGTAGGCAGCCACCTTGGGACACCTGAACTGTAAGTAGCAGGGCCTGCCCTGCATCAGACCTCTGCTTTGCTGCCCTTGTTCCCCAATATCTACACCAGCCTGCCTCCCACCTCATCAGTATACGGGCACGCTCACCCTTTTGTGGCCCTCCATAGCTACATGCATAGCTGGCAACTTGACTGGCCTGCTTCAGCACTGCAACCTTTAGCGGCAACCCCTACCAGCCGGAGTCGCACAGTGGGTGTGGTGGTCCCCCCCCACTGTGTTACAAGTTCCTGTCACTCTAACCCCACTACCCACGATCTATATTTGTTGATATCCCCCGGGGAGCCCGGAGGGGGTTGGTGACCGCTCTCACTGCTCGCACCTCCCAAGCATTGAAGGAGGCCCGGAGGACGGGCAGCGCTGACCATTCTTAATTTCATACCTTCGCGGTGGATGCTCTCACCCCTGTTGCGGTGCTGCTTTATATTCTGATTTATCTGCACTCACGCATTACAGTGCACCCGGCTGGGCTACTCCGGCCTTACTCTGTGAATTGCCTATGATGTGATCTCAATATGTGATACACCCGGTCCAGTGGGTGATTCTCATGCTATAGGAGCTTTCCCGTCCCTGACCAGGTGTTGACTACCAATCTACCTCATCCCTCTCCGTCACTATGCCTAAAGGGGGGAAAAAGTCCAATCCCCATAACTTGGTGGGCTACTTCAAGAATTCCACCCCGTCCTCTACTCGGAAATCATCATCACCTCTGCCCACGTCAGCACCATCCGACCGTGACTCGGACGATGACTCTTCCTCCACTCCTGCCACTAAAGCGGATGTCGCTCTACTCCTATCCGAGATGCGCAATATCAAAAAGTCAATCCGTGCGGAGGTGCAGGAGGCTATTTCTGGTCTGAAAACAGACGTGGACAGCTTGGGAGCCAGAGTTGACGCTGTTGAAAGGAAACACGAGGAGCTTATCGCCTTTCAGCAAGAATCAGAACAGGAGATAGCTCAAATGCGTACAGATGTTATGCTATTAGCAGATAAACAAGAGGATATAGATAATAGAGGCCCTCGGAACAATCTTCGAATCCGTAACGTTCCCGAGACGGTAGAACAGACCCACCTGACTGATTACCTGCTCCGCTTGTTCCGCTCACTCGCTCCCTCAGTTCCTGACGATATGCTACTCCTGGATAGGGCACATAGGGCCCTACGTCCTAGATCACAAGAGGCTAAAACGCTGAGGGATGTAATCCTACGTTTCCATTATTTTGCGGTCACAGATCAAATCTACGCCAAAACTCGGAGGTCTCCAACCATTTCTTTCGAGGGCTCCGATCTCCTAGTCTTCCAGGACTTATCACCGGTTACGTTGAATAGACGGAGAGAATTGAAGGACATAACCAAAACCCTGAGAGACAACAATATCCGATACAGATGGGGCTTCCCCTTTGCCCTGCAAGTCAGATCTGATGGTAAAGTCCTCTCGGCTAGATCCCCCGACGAGGCCCTTCAACTACTCCGCCACCTGAACATCTCTGGCCCTCTGACCACCTCTCAGCGCCAAAAGTCAACACCTCCCCTTCCCTCACGGCCCCGTCCACCGATTGGAACACTGTTGGCTCTGCCTCCCATACCTCTATGGGTACATGATCCTACATCTGGTGCTGCCCTTGAATGGGCCTCATCCCCGCAATGGCTATCGCGGGATCTCTGGATGTCTCTTGGTGTTCCATCAGTGTCCCCATACTGTGCGGTACCCTATGTTTAGTTGATGTTTGCTGTTTTTTGCCTTGTTATATCTGTGGGGGTTGGGCCTGTTTGGGTCCTGGGACCGGGGACCTTCGCGGTTGGCCGCGCGGCCCCCGGCCTCGGGTGGCCCGACCGGGTCACGCTCTCCTTTTGTTTTTTTTTGTTTCTAATAGTCTCAATGTTACTGTTTCTGTCCTCCATTGCGATTACATGCTTATTTCTCGGTAACTCAGGCAGCGGGGGTCCACGGACCTCTATCTTTTCTAAGGTCGGGCAGTCATCCCACCGTGTTTCCTCTCTGGCCCTTTAGATTTGCTCTCCCTCCTTGCCTCCCCCTCCCCCTCTTTCCCCCCTTCCCTTTAGCTCCTTCTACCTACTAACTACAATATGCACTTCGCATGGGTCTTACCCACACATGGGACCCTTTCCTCGCAAACCTCTCCTCTGAGCGGCTGGGTTCACCCATCCCCCATTCGGCCCTTACGGTCGACGTCGGACGAATTAGGCCCGTAGGCCTGTTCCTTCCTTGGGTCAGACTTGTGAGAATAGATCCTTTATGTTTGTTAATTGCAGTAGCTATCATAAGCCTGTTTCTCCTCTGTTCTCCTTCCACTTCTCTTCTTCTTTCTCAGGTCTTTTTCCCTTCTTTTTCCCCTCTCTCTTCGGGGGTCCCGCCGATGCACTTCAGTCTGAGTGGTGCTCAACTTCTATTCCATGGTTCTTAGAATAGTTTCCCTGAACACGAAGGGCCTGAACAGTCCACACAAACGCTCCCTCTTATCTCAGTCCCTCAAACAACTCAAAGGCGATGTTATATTTCTACAAGAGACCCACTTTTCGGGCGCTTCACACCCTGAACTTAGGTCTAAAATCTTCCCACACACTTTCCATGCTTGCGATCCCATACGCAAGAAGAAGGGGGTCTCTATACTCTTTGCTAGCCACCTAGCTTTCACCCCCTCCGATATCTTGAGGGACCCTGAGGGTAGGTACCTAATGTTAGTGGGGCTGTTGAATGGGACCCCCTACACATTCCTGAATGTTTATGCTCCAAACCAACTACAGGCCCCCTTCTTCCATTCCCTGAATAGCCTCCTAGCTCTGCACAGGCGCGGTAATGTGGTTTTGGGTGGGGATTTTAATGTGACCCTGGATAGCGCTCTGGACAGATCTAAACCCCTGCCTAGATCAATGGGCTCCTCTCATTCACGTAACGCAGCTGCTTTGAACCTCTTGCTATCCCGACACCTTCTCTTCGATACATGGAGAGTGAAAGAGCCGAACGCTCGGGATTACTCTTACTACTCCCCTATTTATGATGTCTACACAAGATTGGACATGCTCTTTTTGAGCACAGAGCCTGCTCAATACATCCTGGACACCTCCATTTACCCTAGCACGTGGTCGGACCACGGCCCGGTCACGGTGGACGTCCCGAGCCCACACCCTCCTGCTCGCCATCCTACGTGGCGGTTAAATGACAGAATCCTTCTTAATCCCCAAACGAAAGCCCACATAGCGGCCGAAATTTCCCATTACTTTAATACAAACACATCTCCGACTATTTCCCCTATGCTACTGTGGGATGCCCACAAGGCGGTCTTACGCGGATGCCTGATTAGCGCCTCCTCTCATAATAAGAAGGCTAGAGCCAATCGTATTCGGGAACTCTCGGACTTTGTCACATCCCTTTCGCTGAAACACAAAACATCAGGGTCAGAAGCGGATCTTTCTGCTTTGTCCTCTGCCAAGGGTGAATTGAACATGCTCTTGACGGCTAAGGTGGAAACTAGCTTGAAATGGCTCAACCAGTCTTTTTACGTAAAGGGGGATAAGGCTGATCGGCAGCTGGCTTCTAGGCTTCGGACTAAGCTGGCAAGGAACAACGTTTTGTCTATTCAGTCTTCCCCTGGTAAGAAAACTTGTGATCCTAAACGTATCACCGAGACTTTTTCTCGCTTCTACAAGAAGCTATATAATGCCTACGGGCCCTCACATTCTAGCCCGGATTTTCTTGCGGACGTACATGCCTTTCTGTCCCAGTGCCATCTACTTTGTCTGTCCCCAACGGTCTCCGCGGAATTAAACACTAGGATCTCCGATGAAGAAATTGCTGCCGTTGTTAAAGGTTTGAAATCAAACAAGGCTCCTGGTCCAGATGGCTTCTCAGCCACCTACTATAAGACTTTTCTGCCCCAGCTCATGCCCCACCTTTCAACACTCTTTAATGCTGTCCTACAGGGTGCTTCTTTTTCCAAATCGGCTCTGGAGGCCAAGATTATAGTTATCCCCAAGGAAGGCAAAGATGCATCCAACTGCGTTAATTATAGACCTATATCGCTACTTAACTCTGATATTAAGATATATGCGAAAATCTTGGCCCTCCGTTTGAACAGCGTGTTGCCCCACCTTGTTCATAATGACCAGGTGGGATTTATCCCTGGTCGCCAAGCCCGCGACAACACGAGACGGGTCATCAGCATTGCTCACCATATCAACCTTACACGTACTCCTGCTCTTTTGCTTTCTCTGGACGCGGAGAAAGCGTTTGACAGGATAGGCTGGCCCTTTATGTTCGAAACTCTTGCTCACTTTGGCTTTCAGGGGGAATTTCTCACGGGGATTCAGGCTCTGTACTCGGATCCGTCTGCACGGGTCTCTGTGAATGGAGTGCTGTCGGACCCTTTGGGTATCTCCAACGGCACCAGACAGGGCTGCCCACTCTCGCCCCTGATATTTGCTCTAGTAATAGAGCCGTTGGCCGCACGCATCCGGACTTCGACCGACATTGGGGGGTTAGAGGTGGGGAGCTCAGTCTACAAGATCTCCCTGTTTGCAGATGATGTCCTCCTTTCGCTTTCCTCACCGCACACTTCTTTGCCGAACCTTCTCCATCTTCTGTCGGAATACAGGCATGTATCGGGATATAAGGTTAATTGGTCCAAAACGGAAGCCCTCCCCTTCCACATTTCTTCTACCCACCTAGCCCGCCTGCAATCCAACTTTAAATTTTCTTGGTGTGTTTCTAAAATCCGATATCTGGGGATCTTTATTACGCGCCGCTATGGTGACTTATATAAGGCAAACTTCGCCCCCTTGCTTGTCAACATTAAGGCCGATCTCCATAAATGGCAGTCCCTGATTATATCCTGGCTGGGACGTATCATAGCTCTGAAAATGAATATAATCCCCCGCCTACTTTATCTGTTTCAGACGCTGCCTGTGAAAGTCCCGGACTCTGTCCTGGCGCAAGTTCCCTCTTGGTTCCTCCGCTTTGTCTGGAGAAATAAGGTCCCTAGGATAAATTTCTCCACATTACGCAAACCTGTACAGGAAGGCGGGAGAGGCTTCCCAGATATCCGCCTTTACTATTTGGCCACTCATCTCAGCCAAGCTGTCGCTTGGTTCGCCCCTGCTCAGAACATTCGATGGCTACAGCTGGAATCTGCAGTGGGCCACACCACGTCTTTGCCGTCTCTACTTTTATCCTCCCCCAAGGCTAGATCCCCTCATTTGCAACTGCACCCTGTACTGGAATTCTCCTGCCAGATCTGGGACTACTGCGCTCGGCGCTTTCACCTACGGTCATCCCCCTCTCCGCTTACCCCTTTATGGGATAGCCCTTCTTTCACCTCGGGTCAGTCCCTGACTCAATCTCGACCATGGTCGGTAAAGAATATCCGCTTTGTACTGGATGTATTGTCTAAGGGTACGTGCGCGCCTCTATCGGATATCATATCAAAATATAATTTCCCGGAAGCGAACCCTTTTACCTACTTCCAGATAAGACACTTTGTCTCCTCTATATCCAATTCTTCCCCGTTCCAACCTTTATCCACTCTGGAGTCATACTGCTATCATAAACCGCTTGCTCGAGGAATCATCTCCCTACTATATTCCCTTCTCCAGGTTGGAGGTCAGTCGACGATCCCGGCTTTTGTTCTCCAGTGGAAACGGGACCTAGGCCCGCCGCCTGCGGACCATGATTGGTCGGATGTCTTCACTGCTGCCGCACAATCCTCCATCTCAACACTATTAAAGGAAAATACTTACAAAATATTATATAGGTGGTACTTTGTTCCCTCTAGACTCCACAAGATGTTTCCTTCCTCTTCGCCCACGTGCTGGAGAGGCTGCGGCGGTCATGGCTCTTTACTCCACATCTGGTGGACCTGCCCCAAGATCAGGTTATTTTGGGATTCAGTCACACACTTGATAAGTACAGTCCTCCAATCCCAGATATCTAGAGACCCTTGGTCTTTTCTGTTGGGCCTCCCCATTATTAACACACCTCCAAATACCGGTAAATTACTGACACAATTTTAAATGCTGCTCGCTGCTCAATTGCTCTTCATTGGAAACAGAAGGAGGCCCCCCCAATTAAGCGGGTCATTGATAAAGTATGGTACTTCGCAAGCATGGAAAAAAAAATCACTGCATACCTCCATAATAGATCTTTCCAGTTTCTCATGATTTGGGAATTATGGTTCAAGTCTCAAGCTCTAGCACGTAGAACGCGCTCCCATAAGGGTTCCGCGGCACTTCTATTGTGAATTGAGTAGTCTCGCCCCAGATAGAGTGGGTGTGTGACCGTCCTTAAAACTACCCTTTCGGGTACCTTCAGTATTACCTCCTATTTAACACTAACGCTCCGAGCGGTACTTGCTGTATAAAGAGGCGCACCGGCGGATCCTCCAACTATGTCCTTTTTTTTTTTTTTTTTCTCTCTCCTCCCTACACTATACTTTCCTCGTCTTTCCCCTCTCCTCTTTTCTCTTTTCTTGCTTTCTCTTTATCCTTCTGCCTTCTACTGTTACAGCCACATGATCTCTGTTTTTGGATTACATCTCTGCTCTAAATACAATGTTGTTTTACGGAAATACCCTCCCCACCTGTTGCGGGGGGCTAATGTAACCCTGTATAACTTGAAAAATTAAATAAACAATAAAAAAAAAAAAAATGCCCACTGACATGCAGTGCTTTTTTATAATGTAAATACACAATATAAAGCACCAATTTCACTGTGCCCCCCCCTGTTTTGCACCCTGATACTTGTATTCATTAGTGGAGGAGGACCAGCATTGTCTCTGTAGCCTGAGGAGAGAGAGAGAAAATGGCGCTGAACAGTGTGCTGGCTGACTGAGGAGGAAGCTCCGCCCCTGCAATGGCGCGTTTCTCCTCAGAGATTCCGATAACTATATTTATACTGGCGTGGGTAGGGCTGTGCCTCGGCATCTTATGCCCCTTTTCTACCAGTTTTATAAAGTTTCATGCTGCCTAGGGCGCAGTGCCTGTGTTGTGTGGGCAGTATGGCGCACTGCGCTCCCGCCAGCCGCGCGGTACCTTTAGCCGTCACCTTGATTGAAGATCTCTCTTCTAACACTCACCTATCTTCTGACTTCTGGCCCTGCAAGGGGGGTGACGGCGTGCTGTGGGAGTGAGCATCTAGGCACAGCTAGCATTCAGTACCCTTCAGGAGCTAATGGTGTCTTGTCAGCCAGAAGCAGAGCAGAGCCATGAAACTATTCAGGAAGTTGGTTCCTACTTCTGCCCCCTCAGTCCCACGAAGCAGGGAGACTGTTGCCAGCAGTCCTCTCTGAAAATAAAAAACCTAACATAAGTCTTTTCAGAGAAACTCAGTAGAGCTCCCCTGGAGTGCATCCAGTCTGCCTGGGCACATTTCTAAAACTGAGGTCTGGAGGAGGGGCATAGAGGGAGGAGCCAATTCACATCCTTTGAAAAGTCTTAGAGTGCCCATGGATCCTGCAGAACCGTCTATACCCCATGGTCCTGAAGTGGACCCCAGCATCCTATAGGACGTATGAGGAAAAAAAAATCACCTTTAAACTGTAAGAAGAGGTGTTCTACATTTAGGCATTTCTTTAAATGTTGAATGCATTAGATCTCTTTGCCGCTCAGGCAGTGAGATCTTCTGGAGCCCCAAATTCCCAGAGAAGGTTGTAAGGTCCTAAGGTTGGCAAAGAAAATTCATATCTTCCACTGGTGAAGCTTCATTGGGAGACTCTAATGGTATGTAACATAATGCTTTTTCTGTCAGGTGCCTTAGTAGTCTCCTTTACTGAAGCCCTGCCAAGATAGACCCTGGAATATTTGGATGGTTTGACCATTGCACTCACGGTCACCCAGTCATCTTGACTTTGGCGGATTTCATCTTGGATGCAAAATACTGGTACCCAGATATAATGTTGCGTTTACCTCTCTTTTTGAGCGCATTTTGTCAAATATTATAAACCTCTCTGGGTCAAATATTATAAACCTCTCTGGGTCCACAATTTCTTTGAATATTTTCATCAGTGCATCATCTGTGCCTTCCAGCAAAATCTGGACCTACTGTATACATTTATGTACCATCAATGATTGTCAAGGTCTTTTAGACACTTCTGAATATGCCTTACTTCTCTTGTTGTCTCAGATAAATTACAACATTTTTTTTTTAGATGAACGAAAAGTGTTACGACGATGTACTTTAATGTGATTACTGTTTCCACCATATGCATTTTGCAGTCAGGATGGCGGATATATATTTTTAGCTATTTTTACTAATTTATAAATGTTCTTTCCTTCAATTTATTACATTATAACCACAAAAAATATAATTAACATTAGAGTCATGTCACTTCCCATTCAGTATTATACAGTATGTATTGTTAAAATATAATAGCTAGTGTGCGATCTTTCGTCCAGCAAACAGTATATTCGGCAATACTGCATATTTCTGTTTGTACCATGCAATGTGCTCATTGATCGTGCTCTTCATATAATAACCTTTTTAACCTTTCTTTTATCACACATATGCACTCTGAAACTGGCTTTATTCACACATCTAGAATAGAAAAATGACATCTTTACCTGGATTCTGGGACTGAGATATCAGATACTGATACCCATTATGGGACAAAAACATACTGTAGACATTCTTAAAAAGACAATTCCACATTTAATCTACTTTTTATTAAATGGGCTTATCCACCTCAAGTATTTATACGGTTGAGGATTAGTATTAAAATTTCAATCTCTGTTGCCTGTAGCAGAAGAAACTTGACCATACAAACAATTCAATGGACAAAGTGCAGTCTCTGTCCCATTAGCTACACGCTGGCCACTTCCAATGGTGCCTGTGTCCAATTACTGGAAGTCCACTGTTCCACATATTGGGTGGAAGGGATGTTCATCTAAAATGTTTTTATTTGCTTGGAGAAGTGTTTTAATTAAACCCGGGCTAAGTTAGTTAGGAAGTAATCGCTGAATATTTCTTTAGATCCAAAGGGTGGGGCTGATGTTCATGCTTACATGCTTATACAATGGTGTTAATCAAAGATCTGAGAGCTAATGCACTGTAACTGGAATCTCCAAGCTAAGTTCAGAATTGGGAGATGGAAGCGGGCTGGTTGAATAAATTTCCTTCAAATGAAGAGTATAAGACTTGAGGACGTAGTTTAAGAAGAAAAGAAGAATGATGATGGTACTATGGATCCGAAGGGATGACTCCGGGAGGGACGTGGACACCGGTATACCGTGATCTGGGATTGAGTCGAACCCTCAGGCCCATAACCTCTCCAGTCCAACAAATACTGTAGACGACCATAACGTCTTCAGGAGTCCAGAATTTGTTTGACCTCGAACTCAACTCCTCTGTCAGTAAGAACGCTGGGGAGACGTGTAAGACTTCTTTGAAAACGATTAAGCACCAAGGGTTTAAGCAAGGAAATATGGAAGGAGTTAGGAACTCGCAAATATGGAGGGAGATTGAGTTTGAAGGCAACTTGATTAATAACCTTTTCTATAGGGAATGGTCCGATAAATCGGGGAGCGAGCTTCATAGAAGGAACTCGAAGTCTCAGATTCCGAGTAGACAGCCACACCAGATCTCTAACCTTAAGACTGGGTGCTGCACTTCTCTTTTTGTCAGCCCAGAACTTATACCGGTTAAAGGATTTGCGAAGAGCAGCATGTACTTGCCTCCATTTACTAGGGAATTGCTGGACAGAAAGTTTAACTGCTGGAAGATCTTGAGTGGGTAGAAATTCTGGAACTTGGGGATGCATACAATAGACAATGAAGAATAGAGTGGTTTCTCCTCTGCCCAGGGAAGAAGCTCAACCCAATTATTCTGAGATGAAGATAAATGAAGACGTAAAAAGTTTCCAAATCTTGATTCACTCTCTCTGTCTGACCGTTGGTCTGGGGATGATATGCTGTGGAAAATATCAACTTGATCTGGAATACTGCACAAAGGCATCTCCAAAACTTGGCCACAAACTTAACTCCACAATCAGATATGATTTCTGAAGGTAGTCCATGTCGCCTGAAAATAGTGGAAATGAAGAGTCGGGACAGCTCCAGAGCATTGGGAAGACCCTTGAGCGGAACAAAATGGGCCATTTTTGAAAAACGATCAATGATCACCCAGATCTTAGTGAAACCTTGAGAGTTGGGTAAGTCTGTAATAAAGTCCATGGACAAGTGGGACCAAGGTTGATGAGGAACAGAAAAAGGTTGCAATGGACCCAAAGGAGCTTGACAAGGTGTCTTGATGCAGAAAGATAGCACCTCTTAGATCCAGTTTGGTAAAAAGGGACAATCCTTTGACTCTATCAAAAAGTTCCGTGATCAACGGTAATGGGTATCGGTTCTTTATGGTGATTTCATTCAAGCCCCTATAGTCGATGCAGGGGCGGAAACCCCCATCCTTCTTACTCACAAAAAAAAAAACAGCACCAACAGGAGATTTGGATGGACAAATTAATTCCTTACTTAAATTTTGTTGGATGTATTCAGACATCGACCTAGTTTCTGAAGCTGGTAAAGGGTAAATACATCGACGGGGTGGTAACTTTCCCGGCATTAGCTCAATCGGGCAGTCCCATGGCCTGTGGGGTGGCAGGAAGTCAGCACTTTGTTTACTGAAAACGTCTCTCTAAATGCTGAATACTGAGGGGGAATGGAATCTGGAAGGTCACAACTAGTACTCTGAATAGGTAGATTTTTGGACAAACAGGACAAGAAACAAGTCTTTCCCCATTAAAGAATTTGCATTGTGACCCAATCAATCCTGTGATTGTGTCTCCGGAGCCAAGGAAGGCTGAGAACTATTCCATGAGAGGCCTTGGCAATCACCAAAAGTTCTATTTGTTCAGCGTGGAGTACCACTATCTGAAGACTTAGGGGAAGGGTTTGAAGAAAGACAGTCCCGTTGGAGATTCGGTTACCATCCACCACTGTAAGAATAATACCCTGATCCAGGGATCGAGTCAGAATTTTCTGTTTCTGGACGAGTTCCGCTGAGATAAAATTTTCTCCAGCTCCGGAATCTAAAATAGAAGATACAGAAATGACTCCTTGTGAACACTCCAGTGTAACTAGAATCTCGGACTCGGAATTTCTTGGAGAATGATTAATTACTCCCAACCTGGCTTCTTCTGGGCTGATTAGGAGCGGAAGTTTCTCGGTGTTTGTGGGCAGAAAGCAAGTAGATGGCTGGAATCCCCACAATACATGCACAAATTCTCGCGTCGGCGCTTCAGCCGCTCCTCAGGTGTCAGGCGGGCCCGACTGATTTGCATAGGTTCCTCAGTGGGGTCTGGAGCTGCCAACGAAGGTGGTGGAGGAGGAGCAACCCGTCATCCAACTTGGTAAGCGGGTCTCGAGTCGCCAGATCATCTTTCAGTCGCTCAGATAGTCCGTTCCAGAATGCAGAAACCAGGGCTTCCTCATTACATTCCAGCTCAGAGGCGAGTGTCTGAAACTGTACAACATACTGTCCCACAGTTCTATTTCCTTGATGGAGATGCATAATCTCAGAAGAAGCTGAAGAAACCCTCCCGGTTTCGTCAAAGATCTTTCAGAACGAGGAAATGAACCTGATATGGTCATTCAATAATGGATCGTCTCTCTCCCACAGGGGAGAAACCCATTCCAGGGCGGCACTGGTAAGCAAGGAGACGATATAGGCCACCTTAGTTATGGAAGTAGGTAAGGCCAGGCTGCACTGTAAAATGCACATCGCATTGATTTAAAAAGCCACAACAAAATTTGGGATTTCCATCATACTTGTTGGGAGTTGGTAGCCACAGAAGGGTTGGAGATGGAACAGCAGGAGGAGAGGCGACTTGACTGACAGAATTGGTCTGAACTGAAGTACGCGCTCTATCCAAAGAAGACTGTAAAGAATCCTGTTGCAAAGATATTTCTTGCAGGCACTGAATTAACTGTCGCTGGGTTAATTTCAACCCTTCAAGACGGGCAGCAATGGTTTGTAAGAGGTCCGTACTCAAGGCCTGTGCACCAGTTGGATCCATTGGGCCAGTGCAAACTGTCAGTAAAGTTCTAGCTGAGACTGGTGGTTCCAAGCTGGATTTAGGTTGGGAGACGGACTCTCCGGGATGGAAGTGGCCTGATGGGTCAAAGTGCTCACTAAGGTAACAACTGTAACTGGAATTTCTGAGCTAAGTTCCGTTTGGGAGATAGTCTCTCCGGGATGGAAGCGAGCTGGTTGAATAAAGTTCCTTCGCATGAAGAGTATAAAACTTGAGGACGAAGATTAAGAAGAAAAGAAGAATGATACTGGTACTGGTATACCGTGATGTGGGACTGAGCCAGACCCTCACAGGCTGTAGCAGAGACAGAGATGTCTGTAGCGGAGCGGCGTCAGCAGTTGGACTTACACGGTACCGGTACAGGACAAGGAGCATATGAGCTTAGACAAGTGGAGACCCTGGCAACGGAACGGCAATAGACAACAGGAACCAGCAGCAAGAGTACACTCTGGAAACTGGGAGCACAGAGTACTAGCACTAGCGTCAGAACGCCCCAGAATGCTCCCAGAAATACCTTGCCCCCTCCTGGGATTGGTGCAGCTGAAATTATCTGAATCAGGACTCTGACTGGTCCCCACTGGTCATGTGCCAGTACCAAGATGGCGGCACCCTAAGCCTGGCGCTGCCGGGACTCTGGCCGCACGGAGCTCCATTCCACTGCCTCCACGCCCCCTCCTACCTCCTAGAACTCTCGCCGCACACCAGCTGCCCGCTCCCGCCGCAGAGAGAGGGATCACAGCGCCCGGACAGGTAAACGCCGGCTCCCCGCAGCCACACTCCTGCTGGCCGTGACATGCACAATTCAAATTGCAAGCAGAATTTGTGGATTACAGTATCTTAGAATTCCCAGTCTACAGTCTTCAAGTGCTCCCATAAGGGTAGAAAGCAAAGTTACTGATATAATTAGATTATTCCAACTGCACCTATTACAAAAAATGACAGTGAAACAAAGCAATAAGGGCCCGATTCTGAAATGGACGCAAATGTCGCTGCGTCTTTGTACACAAAGGTTGTACGAAAATATGCAAAAGGCGCAGGAGGCTTCTTGTGTAGAATGACACCCACTTCCAGCTACTCTGATCCCGTGCGGCGTTCGAATACTTTGCAACCATTGGTCACAGCATCAGACCTCTGACTGGCTTCAACGCGCCCAGAAAACAAGGCTGACACACCCCTGTTTTCTGCCCCCAAAACGCATGCAGCCTGTAAATCAGGCTGCAGCTATCAGGCCACTGCGACCAGAACACTTCATCACATGAGCAGTCCCAAAAAAAGTGTTCAATTTGCGAGCGAATCCGGATTGCGTCTGTGGCTGAATCAGCCCCTATGTGCATTGTAACATTCAGAATGTGCATTGTAGGTATATCCAGAATTAATTGTCCCATTCGCCAAATACTTTATTTATATGATGACTTAAATCCGTAAGGTGGACGCAGCAAGCTGACAATAAATGTCACATATTAGTACTATTTGCAAGCACATTTTGCAAACATAAAGGAAAACAAACTCGTCTGAATACTGGCACAACTACAATGGGGTTAAGAGCTGATAACAGGCTGATTTTTTTCTGCAACTAATTTCCATTTTATTTGGCAGCAATTCAATGTTAGCGTAATGTCACACGAGCTATTAAAATGCCAGCATTTAAGTGCGGCACTTAATTGCTAAATCACAGATACACAGTAATGGCTGGAGACTTGCAACTATCGATATTAGAGACTACAAATGCTACTTCAGAGTTGATGAAACTCTCCCAAAGCACCGTGGTCATCAGGGCCGGATTAAGGGCCATATGGTGAAAATGGTCAAAATCTTACGGGGCCAAAACATCAACAATCGATAGGCACAATGCTTCGCTTTGCTGATAGATTGTGTAAAAATATAATCAAAATCCAAAATGTTGGAAATTCTCGACTCACCGATTCCTACCCATAAATGTTTGGAATCGGCAAGTCTGGGATTTCTAACATGTTGGATTTTGCCGAATGTCAGAGAAGCAGAGATCAGGAATCTGATTGGAGAATCGCACAATTGATGTATCGGCCCCTTTATTGTGAGGGTGTGGCAATAACCATGTGACCAGTCCTGTGTGGGTGTGGCAAGTAACATACCCAATGTCTCCCTAAATACATAAAAGAAAAAAAAAATTTTTTGAGGAAAAATAAGATTTTACTCACCGGTAAATCTATTTCTCGTAGTCCGTAGTGGATGCTGGGAACTCCGTAAGAACCATGGGGAATAGCGGCTCCGCAGGAGACTGGGCACAACTAAAGAAAGCTTTAGGTCACCGGGTGTGCACTGGCTCCTCCCACCATGACCCTCCTCCAAGCCTCAGTTAGGACACTGTGCCCGGACGAGCTGACATAATAAGGAAGGATTTTGAATCCCGGGTAAGACTCATACCAGCCACACCAATCACACCGTATAACTCGTGATACTATACCCAGTTAACAGTATGAATATAACTGAGCCTCTCAACAGATGGCTCAACAATAACCCTTTAGTTAGGCAATAACTATATACAAGTATTGCAGACAATCCGCACTTGGGATGGGCGCCCAGCATCCACTACGGACTACGAGAAATAGATTTACCGGTGAGTAAAATCTTATTTTCTCTGACGTCCTAGTGGATGCTGGGAACTCCGTAAGGACCATGGGGATTATACCAATGCTCCCAAACGGGCGGGAGAGTGCGGATGACTCTGCAGCACCGAATGAGAGAACTCCAAGTCCTCCTCAGCCAGGGTATCAATTTTGTAGAATTTAGCAAACGTGTTTGCCCCTGACCAAGTTGCAGCTCGGCAAAGTTGGAAAGCCGAGACCCCTCGGGCAGCTGCCCAAGATGAGCCCACCTTCCTTGTGGAATGGGCTTTTACAGATTTTGGCTGCGGTAGTCCAGCCGCAGAATGCGCCAGCTGAATTGTGCTACAAATCCAGCGAGCAATAGTCTGCTTAGAAGCAGGAGCACCCAGTTTGCTGGGTGCATACAGGATAAACAGCAAGTCAGTTCTCCTGACTCTAGCCGTCCTGGAAACATAATTTTTCAAGGCCCTGACTACGTCCAGTAACTTGGAATCCTCCAAGTCCCTAGTAGCCGCAGGCACTACAATAGGTTGGTTCAAGTGAAAAGCTGATACCACCTTAGGGAGAAACTGGGGACGAGTCCTCAATTCTGCCCTATCCATATGGAAAATCAGATAAGGACTTTTATATGACAAAGCCGCCAATTCTGATACACGCCTGGCCGAAGCCAAGGCCAATAACATGACCACTTTCCGCGTGAGATATTTTAGATCCACGGTTTTTAGTGGCTCACACCAATGTGATTTTAAGAAACTCAACACCACGTTGAGAACCCAAGGTGCCACTGGAGGCACAACCGGGGGCTGAATATGCAGCACTCCTTTTACAATGTCTGAACTTCAGGTACTGAAGCTAGTTCTTTCTGGAAGAAAATCGACAGAGCCGAGATCTGTACCTTAATGGAGCCTAATTTTAGGCCCATAGACACTCCTGCTTGTAGGAAATGCAGAAATCGACCTAGTTGAAATTCCTCTGTTGGGGCCTTTTTTGGCCTCACACCAAGCAACATATTTTCGCCATATGCGGTGATAATGTTTTGCAGTTACATCTTTCCTGGCTTGAATCAGTGTAGGAATGACTTCCTCCGGAATGCCCTTTTCCTTTAGGATCCGGCGTTCAACCGCCATGCCGTCAAAACGTAGCCGCGGTAAGTCTTGGAACAGACAGGGCCCCTGCTGCCGCAGGTCCTGTCTGAGCGGCAGAGGCCATGGGTCCTCTGATATAATTTCTTGAAGTTCTGGGTACCAAGCTCTTCTTGGCCAATCCGGAACCACGAGTATCGTTCTTACTCCTCGCCTTCCTATTATTCTCAGTACCTTTTGTATGAGAGGCAGAGATGGGAACACATAAACCGACTGGTATACCCACGGTGTTACCAGAGTGTCCACAGCTATCGCCTGAGGGTCCCTTGACCTGGCGCAATATCTTTTATAGCTTTTTGTTGAGGCGGGACGCCATCATGTCCACCTGTGGCCTTCTCAATGGTGTACAATCCTTTGGAAGACTTCTGGATGAAATCCCCACTCTCCCGGGTGGAGGTCGTGTCTGCTGAGAAGATCTGCTTCCCAGTCGTCCACTCCGGGAATGAACACTGCTGACAGTGTTAACACATGATTTTCCGCCCATCGGAGAATCCTTGTGGCTTCTGCCATCGCCATCCTGCTTCTTGTGCCGCCCCGTTGGTTTACATGGGCGACTGCCGTGATGTTGTCTGATTGGATCAGTACCGGCTGGTTTTGAAGCAGAGGCCTTGCCTGACTCAGGGCATTGTAAATGGCCCTCAGTTCCAGAATATTTATGTGTAGGGAAGTCACCTGACTTGACCAAAGTCCCTGGAAGTTTCTTCCCTGTGTGACTGCCCCCCAGCCTCAAAGGCTGGCATCCATGGTCACTAGGACCTAGTCCTGTATGCCGAACCTGCGGCCCTCTTGAAGATGGGCACTCTGCAGCCACCACAGTAGAGATACCCTGGTCCTTGAAGACAGGGTTATCAGCCGATGCATCTGAAGCTGTGATCCGGACCACTTGTCCAACAGGTCCCACTGAAAAGTTCTTGCATGGAACCTGCCGAATGGGATTGCTTCGTAGGAAGCTACCATGTTTCCCAGGACTCGCGTGTAATGATGCACCGATACCTGTTTTGGCTTCAGGAGGTTTCTGACTAGAGATGACAGCTCCTTGGCTTTCTCCTCCGGGAGAAACACTTATTTCTGTTCTATGTCCAGAACCATCCCCAGGAACAGTAGACGTGTCGTAGGAACCAGCTGTGACTTTGGACTGTTTAGAATCCAACCGTGCTGTTGTAGCACTTTCCAAAATAGTGCTACCCCGACTAGCAACTGCTCCTTGGACCTTGCCCTTATAAGGAGATTGTCCAAGTACGGGATAATTAAAACTCCCTTTTTTCGAAGGAGTATCATCATTTCGGCCATTACCTTGGTAAACACCCTCGGTGCCATGTACAGTCCAAACGGCAGTGTCTGGACTTGGTAATGGTAATCCTGTACCACAAATCTGAGGTACTCCTGGCGAGAATGGTAAATGGGGACATGCAGGTAAGCATCCTTGATGTCCCGGGATCCCATGTAATCCCCCTCGTCCAGGCTTGCAATAACTGCCCTGAGCGATTCCATCTTGAACTTGAATTTTTTTATGTATGTGTTCAAGGATTTTAAATATAAAATGGGTCACACCGAACCATGCGGTTTCGGTACCCCAAACCGTGTGGAATAGTAACCCCGTCCTTGTTGAAGTAGGGGCACCTTGAGTATTACCTGCTGGGAATACAGCTTATTAATTGCCTCTAGCGCAGCCTCCCTGCCTGAGGGAGTTGTCGGCAAGGCATATTTGAGGAAACGGCGGGGGGAAGACATCTCGAATTCCAGCTTGTACCCCTGAAATACTACTTGAATGAAACAGGGAGCCCACTGATCGCTGAAATTTTTGAGACGGCCCCCCACCGTACCTGGCTACACCTGTGGAGCCCCCGCGTCATGCTGTGGGCTCAGAGGAAGCGGGAGAAGAATTTTGATTCTGGGAACAGGCTGACTGGTGCAGCTTTTTCCCTCTTCCCATGTCTCTGTACAGAAAGGAAGCGCCTTTGACCCGCTTGCTTTTCTGAAGCCGAAAGGACTGTACCTGATAATACAGTGCTTTCTTAGTCTGTGAGGAAACCTGAGGTAAAAATATTTCTTCCCAGCTGTTGCTGTGGATACGAGGTCCCAGAGACCATCCCCAAATAATTCCTCACCCTTATAAGGCAGAATCTCTATGCGCCTTTTAAAGTCAGCATCACCTGTCCAGTGACAGGTCTCTAATACCCTCCTGACAGAATGGACATTACATTCATTTTGGATGCCAGCCGGCAAAATATCCCTCTGTGCATCCCTCATATATAAGACGACGTCTTTAATATGTTGTCATGTTTGACAGGGTCACCGACCACGCTGCAGCAGCACGATCTGCAGGTCTCAGTCTAGTACCTGAGTGTGTAAATACAGACTTCAGGATAGCCTCCTGCTTTTTATCAACAGGTACCTTCAAAGTGGCCGTTCCTAAAACGGCAGTGCCACCTTTTTTGACAACCGTGTGAGCGCCTTATCCACCCTAGGGGATATCTCCCAGCGTAACTTATCCTCTGGCGGGAAAGGGTACGCCATCAGTAACTTTTTAGAAATTACCAGTTTCTTATCGGGGGGAACCCACGCTTTTCACACACTTCATTCATTCATCTGATGGGGGAACAAAACACTGCCTGCTTTTTCTCCCCAACATAAAAACCCATTTTTAGAGGGTTAATGTCAGAAATGTGTAACACATTTTTTTTATTGCCGGGATCAAGTCACGGATGTTCCTAGCGCATTGTGTATATGTCTCAACCTTGTCGACACTGGAGTCAGACTCCGTGTCGACATCTGTGTCTGCCATCTGAGTGAGCGGGCGTTTTTGAGCCCCTGATGGCCTTTGAGACGCCTGGGCAGGCGCGGACTAAGAAGCCGGCTGTCCCACAGCTGTTACGTCATCCACCCTTTTATGTAAGGAGTTGACACTGTCGGTTAATACCTTTCACCTAACCATCCACTCTGGTGTCGGCCCCACAGGGGGCGACATCACATTTATCGGCATCTGCTCCGCCACCATATAAACCTCCTCATTAAACATGTCGACACAGCCGTACCGACACACCGCACACACACAGGGAATGCTCTGACTGAGGACAGGACCCCACAAAGCCCTTTGGGGAGACAGAGAGAGAGTATGCCAGCACACACCAGAGCGCTATATAATGTGGGGATTAACACTATAACTGAGTGAAATTTCCCCAATAGCTGCTTGTATATATAATATTGCGCCTAAATTTAGTGCCCCCCCTCTCTTTTTAACCCTTTGAGCCTGAAAACTACAGGGGAGAGCCTGGGGAGCTTTCTTCCAGCTGCACTGTGAAGAGAAAATGGCGCCAGTGTGTCTGAGGGAGATAGCTCCGCCCCTTTTTCGCTGACTTTTCTCCCGCTTTTTTCTGGATTCTGGCAGGGGTATTTACCACATATATAGCCTCTGGGGCTATATATTGTGGTATTTTTGCCAGCCAAGGTGTTTTATTGCTGCTCAGGGCGCCCCCCCCAAGCGCCCTGCACCCTCAGTGACCGGAGTGTGAAGTGTGTGTGAGGAGCAATGGCGCACAGCTGCAGTGCTGTGCGCTACCTTGGTGAAGACTGATGTCTTCTGCCGCCGATTTTCCGGACCTCTTCTTGCTTCTGGCTCTGTAAGGGGGACGGCGGCGCGGCTCCGGGACCGAACACCAAGGCTGGGCCTGCGGTCGATCCCTCTGGAGCTTATGGTGTCCAGTAGCCTAAGAAGCCCAAGCTGGCTGCAAGCAGGCAGGTTCGCTTCTTCTCCCTTTAGTCCCTCGCTGCAGTGAGCCTGTTGCCAGCAGGTCTCACTGAAAATAAAAAACCTAATTCTATACTTTCTTTCTAGAAGCTCAGGAGAGCCCCTAGTGTGCATCCAACCTCGGCCGGGCACAAAATCTAACTGAGGCTTGGAGGAGGGTCATGGTGGTAGGAGCCAGTGCACACCAGGTGACCTAAAGCTTTCTTTAGTTGTGCCCAGTCTCCTGCGGAGCCGCTATTCCCCATGGTCCTTACGGAGTTCCCAGCATCCACTAGGACGTCAGAGAAATAGAAATACGGTTTTAATACTTCTGATTTATGGCCAACCATGTGACCAGCTGGGTCACAGGTCATTATCATCCTGTCATGGTGATGGGCCTATTTTTATGTGCAGAACTAGGGCTGTAGTCCCATCGAAAATCTGACCCTAATGGTCAACCAACCCCAAACCTGCATTGTTGTTATGTTGGATTAATTCCAACACACAGAATTGTTGATGCTCCCACAGATACTTTCTATTGACATGTAGTAGAAACTACACAATGAAAGGGGCATTAAGAGCATCGCAGTGTGAATTAAGGGCCTAATTCAGAGTTGATCGCAGCAGCAAATTTGTTAGCAGTTGGGCAAAACCATATGCACTGCGGGGGGGGGGGGGGGAGGGGCAGATATAACATGTGCAGAGAGATTTAGATTTGGGTGGGGTGTGTTCAAACGGAAATCTAAATTGCAGTGTAAAAATAAAGCAGCCAGTATTTACCCTGCACAGAAACAATATAACCCACCCAAATCTAACTCTCTCTGCACATGTTATATTTGACACACCTGCAGTGCACATGGTTTTGCCCAACTGCTAGCAAATTTGCTGCTGCGATCAACTCTGAATTACCCCCTAAGTCAGTTTGGGTATTTAGCAGGAGACCCCAGGTTGCAAGAATGCTGGATCCCAGGTAAGTAAAACTGCTATCTATTATATAATGAATGTATCAGTCTAGCAGCTGAGCAGTAAGAGCTGGCGGGAGGTCCTGTTCACCTATCCTCACAGCTATCACTGGCTGCCTGATGGACAAAGGCTCTCCCCAAACGGCACTCAAACCCTACCCCACACCCCCTACAGGAAAACGAGCACCACCACTAACCCGCCCGAGAAGGTCCCAAGCCAGTTGCCTCACCACACCATCTTTCTGCTCCCATCGCCAGTGGAGAAGGCTCCGAAGTGGGTGCCTCCTTGTAACCCCTCCCCCACTCAGGAAAGTCCTCAACCAAAACCAAAACCAACCCATGTCATCCCCCTCAGGATAAAAGGTTCCCAACAGAAGAAAAGGAGAGGAAGAGAGAAAGCAGGAAGAGGGAGAGAGTGAAAGTGCTCATGAATCTGCACTTTGTAAAAAAACAAATGGAGCTGCGACACCGGCGGCAAAATTGAACTGCTGTGTGTAGTATTTTGGAAGGACTAGGAACACCGAAGACCGAATCCTGAAAGCAAAATATGCAAAACTCAGCAGCTATTTGCAGATTGAGGTGAACATTTCTCTCCCACCTGTTTAGTAATCACGTTATCGCAGCTCGTCTGCTATGTGCTGTCTGATTCAGATATGCATATTTAATAACTTACACTAATATCAGAGTCGGACATGTCCCGTGTGTTCGTACAGTTGCGATTTCAGACATATGCATGGAGTTGCTTGAAAATGTATTGGGCATTCCGGGACAGTGACTGGGAGTTGGCTAGTCAGACACACAAAGGTCGTACGTCTTATGAGAGTGTTGCGAGCATTTTGCATTCGTTACGTACACAGACACTTAACTGCTCATGTAGGAGGCCATATTCAGATGGGATACATACGATTTGCCGGTGGTCATATGGCCGACACCAGCATCCCGAAGCAGAGGATCCAGACAGTCATTGGGTAAATATGTTAACCCCCCCAACCCTCCCTTTACGCAGCCTAACCGTAACAAACTTTTTTATTTTTAGACTGAACCGCTCAGTCTTACATTTGACTCAAATGAATCCCACACAATCCTCACTATCAAGTCAATTTTCCATCCTTCATTTAGCTCCAACCATTCCAACCTCATTCCCATCTCCAGTTTCCTACATCCCCTTTTTCAGTGCACTCTGTGATGTTCGGTCTGCCAGCAAAAGGCTTGAACCTATTCACATCCCTTTCCTCTCTATCTCATTCATTCATTTAGTCTCTGTGCCCTTTTGGAAACCTGGCTCCGTCATTCTTACACTAGTTCCCCAGCAGATGTCTCCTATGGTGGCCTCTCCTCAAACAGGTCACCAACGAAGTGGTGGAATATGATTCTACTGTCCCCTACTTGTACCTTCTGTACCATCACCCCAGATTCCTCCCTGTCTGCCTCTTTTAAAGTTACTAAAATACATATCTTCGGCATTCCACCTTTATGTTTCTTCTATTACTCCTCAGGCCAGTTACCCAGTTCCTTAACTACTTCATCACCTGGAATTCTTTCTTACTTTCCACTGACCAACCCACACTTATCCTAGAGCAGTGGTTTCCAAACTTTTTTGAATCACGGCACCCTAGAATATCAGAATTTTTTTTGCGGCACCCCTAGGCCAAAAATTTCTTATTGAGAAATCTAGAAACAAATATTACATTAAGTAGATCACGTTTATATGTCATCCTTGGGGTCAGTTGTGTGGTGAGGGACAGGATTTGCTTCTGTTTGGCCACATATTTTATGACTGGCAGCCACCAGCACTGGTTTTGCCTATTATATTGAATTGGTCCTGGACCACCAACCCAGGGCACCCCTGCAAGTGTCCCGAGGCACCCCAGGGAGCCACGGCACACAGTTTGGGAACCTCTGTCCTAGAGTATTTAAACATCTCTTGTACTGTACTGCCTCCAAACTCAAACTTACTTCTTCCAGTGGTCTCTCCCAGTTGACGTTGTGTCCTAGCCATTAAAATGAACACCCCCTGGACCTTTCCCATGTCTGAGACTTCTTCAGCATCTCTTACTCATCTATGAGCACCAAATCCTTTCCTTCTACTTCAACTTGCCTCCTGCACCTTATACAAACACAACTGGGTGGCACACAAGGTTAGAATTGGATGCATGCATAGTAAATAAAAATGACAACTATGGGCCTCATTCAGACCTGGTCGCTCGCTAGCTATTTTTTGCAGTGCTGCGATCTGATAGTCGCCGCCTATAGGGGAGTGTATTTTAGCTGTGCAAGTGTGCGAACGCCTGTGCAGCCAAGCGGTACAAAAAAGTTTTGTGCAGTTTCTGAGTAGCTCAGAACTTACTCAGCCGCTGCGATCACTTCTGCCTGTTCGTGTCTTCTTCCTGTCAATCTCCTTGCGATCGGCTGTGCGAATGGATTCTTCGTTAAATCCATCGATCAGCAACGATCCGCTTTGTACCCATACGACGCGCCTGCCCACGGCGGTGCATACGCATGCGCAGTTCTGACCTGATCGCACAGCAGCGAAAAAACTTTAGCTTGCGATCAGGTCGGAATGACCCCCTATGTCCAGCATTGACATAGCATTGTGACTTTGAATCTGGCCCTTTAACTACTCATTGTCCCTGTTTCTGCCCGATCGTGTCCTAATACTGAAGTTGTATTCTACAACTACACTTTTTGCAGCCTTTGCGAAGCAGCTCCAGCCACCACATATCATCTGCAACAATCCACACACCACACCTGTTCCTACAGTCAGGTAATAAAAAGAGGGAGGTCGTCTAAACAACATTAAAATTATTACCATATGGCATGATAAAAGTGCATTAAAAATGTATAATATTTAATATGGAAATATTAGTGATGGCAATTACAAACATAATACATACAAATCAGAAAATAATGCAGGTCAGTGGTATTCAGGCAAAATACCAGATGTTGCCGTGGGCCACTGGTCTGTCCAAATAAGTGGGTACCAATAATAAAAGATAGCGGACCAACTGCAAATGGTAACTTCAAAGGTAATAGGTGTTAGAAAGAAGTTATATAAATCCTGGTAATTTCTAGTTATCAGATACAGTAGTTATATTACCAGCGTGTTGTGGAGGTCCATCAAGTCTTTAGCAGGTAAGCTTGTACTTGGGGGCAGATGACAGTTGTTAATGCTGGATGTCTCAAAATTCCTGCTCTTCAATTCTGGTTTGGGTAAGGAAGGACAAGTGGCCCAAAAGTGTCTGGTTGGATAATTAGACTCACTACTTCTTCGGAAGCGATCCAAATAGAACCACCTGCAAAAGTGCTCTCGTACAGATGAGCGCCAATAGAGAAAATATCACTTCAACAGAAACCTCCCCCATCTCAGATCTATCCTGTCTTCTTACTATACCATTTTCTCTCTTGCCAAGCAAACCTACTTTATATCCCTAATATCCACCTAGTCCACCAACATCTGTGGATTCTTTGCCAGTCAACTTGCATCTATGCCCTCTCCCACCCTCCCCATTTTCCCACACTGCTATGACTTCCCAACCTACTTCAAAGTAAAAAATCAGCAGCCACCATGACATCTTCTCTCACCAGAGCTGTCACACTAAACCCACCTTCTCCTCCACTCACCCTCAGTCCTTTCTGTACTATTACTGAAAATGAGGCCTTCACAACTCTCTCTTTCCTCTAAAACTGTTCCCTTGATCCTCTTCCTCCCAAATCGTAGACATCTTACACCATCTACAATGCTTGTCTGACCCTTGCTCGCAACCCTGTTCATCCTATCCCATTTCCCTGACACTATCCCTTCCATCTTCAAACAAGCACTTATCTTCCAGAAACCATATCTTACAGCTTATAAACACATGCTACGCTTTCTCTCTGCTCACTCTATTCTTGATCCTCCACAAGTGGACTTACAACCTTCTCTGCTCCATTTAGACTGCTCTTACTAAAGTGACCAATGATTTCCTCCAACCCAATCACTCCCTTGGCTATCCCGGCACAATTCTTTCTTGGTTCACCTCCTACGCTCTCTCGTGGTCACTACTATTGAAACATCCCTTGTCATTGTTATTATGAGTGCATTGTTTTATAACAATGGTGCCAACCATTAACTGTTGGAATTCCTCCAGGTTCTGTTTTTGGCTCTCTGTTGGAAAAGGTTGCACTTTAGATCAGCTCTGTGCCCAACTTCCCACATGATCATCTTCCCATGAATGCACAGTAAAATTAATTGTTAATGTTGTCAACTGTCATTGCGTTTGGCATCTCTATTGCTCCTTCGTAGATCTTTGCTTTTGGCTTGGTTGCAACAGCTGCCATCGAACATGGGGAACAACTGTCCTGGCATATTTTTCCAACAGTGAACATGACACTAAAGCAGAATTTTGGTCTCGACATGTATTCCAAACAGACAACCATAATGGTGTATGTGCAGCAGGAAAGCAAAACCTTGCTCCAGAACCAGTAGAGGAAGGACTCTCGGTTATGGTAAATAGTGAAGGAAATTTATGTCTGCCAGCAACTATTTAAAGATGTCTTCAGTGACTTGTTTATGCTCATGTCTCAACCTTCTGTTGCTTCATTCCAACTGAACTAAACTAAAGGTAGCTACAAAGAAATGTCAGTCGCCACAGACTGTTTTATTATTTTCCACTGGAGGCTGATAATTCTGCTGCCGAAAACTGACACCAATTTTACCCACCAATTGTTATTGAGTTGTCTTCTGTATCACGTGTTCTCCACATGATATCGATTATAAACTCATTAGGTCAAGGCAATCTTTACCTTCTGTTTTAAGTCATTGTATGTAATGTTTGCCTCGCAAATTACAATGCTCTACAATATATCTGTGCATTATAAATCTAAGAGGACTATTACCTCTTTTCTTTGTGAACTAATACATTTCTTTGGCCTTCATCACTTTCAAGCAGACAACAAAGAAATCTACCACTCATCCCCTGACCTGTCTCCTGTTATTCCGTGTCTCCCACTACCTCTCTCCCATCTCCACCTGGAAGTGTAATGCTACATAAAGCTCAACATGTCCACAATGTGGTTCATCATCTTCCCCCCTACTAGTGCTGCTATTCCACCTCTAGTTTTCCTTATGGTTGACAATTTAACACTCTCTCCTTTTCCCCAAGTCCACTACGTTGTCACTCTGCACATGCAGTCCCTTGTGTTGTCTTGTAGCCTTTTCCTTTGACTTATTGCTGAAGTATACCCCTCTTCACTGAGGATGTTACCAAAACACATCCATTTTCTCATTATCTCCTGCCTTGACTACTGCAACCTCCTACTATGTAATCCTTCCCTTCATCCATCTTTTAAAGCTAAAATCCATCCTAAATGCCACGGCAAGACTGATCTTCTCTCACCACTCCACATCCACTACAATGCAGACTAAGGGGGTCATTCCAAGTTTATCACACATAGCAACTTTGTGCTGCCCGTGCGATCAACTAGACGCCGCCTATGGGGGAGGGTTTATTTGCATAGCAAGGCTACGATCACTTGTGCAGCCGAGCTATGCAAAAACATTTTGTGCAGTTACTGAGTAGCTCTGGACTTACTTACCCGCTGTTATGTCTTCAGCCTGTCCGGTCCCGGAATTGACATCAGACACCCGCCGTGCAAACGCCTGGACACGCCTGCGTTCGCCGCACCACTCCCCGAAAACGGTCAGTTGATGACCCGGAACGCCTTCCTCCTGTCAATCTTCTTGCGATCGCAGTAGCGATCGCTTTCTTCATTCTTCTTGTCGTTGCCCAGCGAGCCAAAGACGCGCCTGCGCATTGCGGCTGCCGCGCATGCGCAGAACCGACCCGTTTGCACCGCTGCGAAAAACAGCAGCGTGCAAACGGGTCGGAATGACCCCCTAAGTCCCTACATTGGCTACCTATTTACTTCTACTTCAAGATTCTCCCAACATATCCTGAAGAACCATGCCCAACTGCTCAGCTTTGCACATTTATGACCTTTTCATGAGATACACTATGTGATTCACATCTGGCCTACACATCTACTCCCTGTTGGTAACCACCTCTCCATCCCGTGTCCAAGACTTCTCCTGTGCTTCCCTCCACTTAAGGAACTTCCTAATTCACCTCTCCAGGCACTCTCCCAAACCTTCAAACTTTCAAGTATTTTTTCAAAGACAATCTCTTCTATATGGGCTAACAAACTCCCGCCTGTTACCACTCAGCTGGGTGTTCTACCAGCTACTGTCCCAATTCAACACCAACCTACCTCCTATTAAGTCAGCATTGCTCTCATTCCAAATGCAGGTTCTCACCGCACTCTGTTTCACTCCTGCACTTGGGGGGTAATTCCAAGTTGATCGCAGCAGGATTTTTTATAGCAATTGAGCAAAACCATGTGCACTGCAGGGGAGGCAGATATAACATTTGCAGAGAGAGTTAGATTTGGGTGGGTTATTTTATTTCTGTGCAGGGTAAATACTGGCTGCTTTATTTGTACACTGCAAATTAGATTGCAGATTGAACACACCACACCCAAATCTAACTCTCTCTGCACATGTTACATCTGCCCCACCTGCACTGCACATGGGCCCTCATTCCGAGTTGTTCGCTCGGTATTTTTCATCGCATCGCAGTGAAAATCCGCTTAGTACGCATGCGCAATGTTCGCACTGCGACTGCGCCAAGTAACTTTACTATGAAGATAGTATTTTTACTCACGGCTTTTTCTTCGCTCCGGCGATCGTAATGTGATTGACAGGAAATGGGTGTTACTGGGCGGAAACACGGCGTTTCAGGGGCGTGTGGCTGAAAACGCTACCGTTTCCGGAAAAAACGCAGGAGTGGCCGGAGAAACGGTGGGAGTGCCTGGGCGAACGCTGGGTGTGTTTGTGACGTCAACCAGGAACGACAAGCACTGAAATGATCGCACAGGCAGAGTAAGTCTGGAGCTACTCTGAAACTGCTAAGTAGTTAGTAATCGCATTATTGCGAATACATCGGTCGCAATTTTAAGAAGCTAAGATTCACTCCCAGTAGGCGGCGGCTTAGCGTGTGTAACTCTGCTACATTCGCCTTGCGACCGATCAACTCGGAATGAGGGCCATGGTTTTGCCCAACTGCTAACAAAAATCCTGCTGCGTTCAACTTGGAATTACCCCCTTTATATGCATCATCCTCACAAAGTTTTGTCCTGTTTTTATGAAAAGTGTGTACGCTTAACGATTTGCAACTCTGTCCGGCGCTGCGGAGATTTGTGTCACATTACAGATAAACAATGATGATGATTATTTTACAGAACAGTTTTGTTAATTTGGCCTACAGTACACTGAAGCCGTGATCCAGTTACATACAGTAGCTGACACTTTTGAAAATTGGTTCCAGACGCACGTTACTGCTGAGCCACCGAATCTAGAACCCGAATGACTGAGATTTGTCATGTTTTCGCGATTTGATTAATAAATGGACTGTACGGTTTAGTTGGTCAGGATAGACCAACTATGAAGTTGAAAAGTGTGGCAATTATGGATTTCTATGCATTTTAGTTGCCCTATATTCCTGCAACCCCGTAGGTGGCAATGTGGGCGCTGCTAACACCATTTGAGGATGGCATTATTGGTCTAATTCAGAGAAGTACGCTAATGCAGCTGCAAGAGCGATTTTCTCCGCAATGAAACTGCTGATATCAGCTAGTGAAGCTGCCGCCCAGAAATAAAAAGAGACGCTCACCTGGAGCTACCGCAACTCATTCGCAATTGCATACACATACGCAGACTATATACGCAAGAGAAAGGCACATCGGACTGAAGGGTAAAGCTATGGCTATGGAGACTGTACCTGGCAGCAGTCATGCAGTTGCCATGTCTTTGTACGTTAGGGCTCAGTTTATGTCAATGCACGACCTGAAAACAGCCATGGCACACCTGCGTTTTTTTTACAACCACTCCCGGCTAGCACCATGTTACACCCCCAACTGGTCACTTCCTGTCAATCACTTTGCAATGGATTCCTCATTGCGTGCGAGTTCGCATCGGCACTTTGACACATACACAATGCGAACGCAACACATGCGCAGTCTGCTGATAATCGCTCAGTTCCATAGAACATCGGCTTTGCGTACGTCTCTGAAATAGGTCCTATGTCTACTCGCAATGGAGAAAAGCATGGACGAGAGACAGTTCTCTTCCTGCCTTCTCCCACAATGCAGTGCTTACTCGGCTCCCCAGAATCCCCTGTGCACGTACCTGGGTAGCCTCACGCGCACTGGACTACAAACACGTGTCACCGTCTTTCGCATTTGGGAACGATGGTAACAAAGAGCATCCCGTCTGCGAGTTTTCCCCTCACCACGACAGGTCTTTCCGCTCCATGTCTGTGAGAGACTGTGAAAACTGGCTGCAGGATTTTGCCGTTTGTACTAAATGGGCGCCCAAATCTATCAAGCCTGGTCCATGAGAATGAAGGACAGGATGCAACTATCACCTCACAAAGTATCCCTAGACAAGCATAACTATTCAAAACTGGTTTTCCAACTGATTGCAATTAGAAAGTAAGTTTTAAAAAGCAGCATCAGCCCATCCTACACAGGAAACCTGACAGTTTCTCCAGCCTCATGTGCACACAATCCTATTCTAAGACCTGACAATGCACCCACAATGCCTATTATACACAAGCACACAACCAGTGTGCAAACCCTATTCTCTAAAAAGCAGACTTTCATGTGCTGACATGAACTGACTGCATGGCACCATCCCAGAGCTAAGCAGGCTGCCATGGGTAGGGGGGGCTACAGGTCCCACTCTCTGCTGTGAGGGCATGCTGACACCTGTAGTTCCACACTACAGGATACCTAACCCCACCATCCCCATCTTATTCATTCTAACTATATAGCAGTCACTAGAGCAGCAGCAGCAATAGCAGCAGAGCCACCTGCCCTGCTCTCCGCGCATGCGCGCCAGGGCCAGCCCTCCCCGGTGACGTCACACCCCCTACTAGAGTACCAGGCACCTGCAGCGAGTGACTGACAGCGGAGGAGGAGGAGCGAGCAGCCGTGGTCGCTGTGTCGCTTTTAAATAAAGAGCGACGATTGAAAGTAGAGAAAAAAACACACCCTCCCTCAGCAGCAGCAGCAGCAGCGAAGGAGGGGGGGGCGGCGCGGGGGAGGGGGTGGGGCCAGCGGCCGGGCGATTTTGGTTAAAATATTCAAAATGGCGGACGGAGGAGCAGCGAGTCAGGATGAGAGTCCGGCGGCGGCGGCTGCAGCAGGTAATCATTACCGCGTTTTACATATTCATATTCATACACGCGCCGCCACTTAGCATAATTTATTAGTACTCCGGATTATTATAATTACCGCGGGTGGGGGGCGGGTGTGAGGCAAATACACCGGATTCCGGGTAGCTATAGAAGGCAGAGGAGGCTGGCAGCGGGCAACAGCCCTCACCCAGCCCGCTGCAGACGGGGGGAGCTGCCCGGCCAGTCAGGGGGCGAGGGCCCACGGGGCCCCTCCGGGCTCTCCTCAGGTGCAACGGGGCTGCCCGCCCTGAACAATGAGAGCGGCTCCTGGATTATTACTATTATATACCCCCCTCACCCATCACTATTACCCGGTCACACGGGGTGGTAGTATTAGTGCTGTTTCCTCACCCAGCATTATTACTATTATCCAGTATTATTACTATTATTATTACCCCACCATTCATCTGCCCTTGTTGTTATTATTCCAGCATTTTAGTAGCAGTAGTATTATTACTCAGCCATCTTATTAATATTGTTATTACTAGTAGTACTGTTACCCCACCATCCATCTGCCCCTGTTATCCTCATTATGCCCTCATCCATCATCCTTATTATAAAAAGCACCCATCTGCCCCTCAGCCCTATTATTAATAATAATATTATTATTATTATTATTATTATTATTCCCATGTGTTGCCATTATGACTGATATTATAATATTTCCATGAATTTTATTAATATAGCCAACAACAATCTGCCCCATTATTATTATTATTATTATTATTATTATTATACTAGCCAAGTCCAATGAGCCCCAAAGCTCTCATTATCATTTGTATGTTCATGATCTATCTGCCCCCTATCATTATTTACCCCACCATCCATCAATGTATTATTATAGTGAGCACCTATCGACCCCCTTATTATTCGCATTAGACCCACTCATTTATTGCCCCTCACTATTTTTTATTTTTATTGTTAATATATTGACTTATTGCATTATTATATTAGTCTCCCTGTTTTATAGCGGGGTGCACACCTGTATTATCGGGGTACAGCCCTGGAGATGTAATTCTACATTCTTCTCTGCTCTTCTCCATCTTTATTTTATGATTTGAAGACATGGTTATTCAGTTTTATTCATTGCATAAAACAGTTTTTTTAATACAGATTTTTGTTTCTTTTTATTTATTGTGGCTTTGTTTAAAGATATATATATTGTCTGTGTCTTACATGGACGGGCCGGAGTGTCCAGGTAGCTGCCCTGAGGTGAGAGAGGGCCGCGGTTTGTGTGTGTGGTTGGAGCACTAGGTTACCCTATTAATAATAATTATGATAATAGTAATAATGCGGTTGCACCTTTATGCTGTACCATTCTGCTGGCCATTCATAGGTGTGTGTGTTAGTGGCTGTCAGCAGCGCCCTGTTACGTGGATATACTGTATGACTATGTATTAAAAATAAAAATGATGTGTATGCTGCCTGGGAGCTGCTTGGGGGGGGGGGGGGGGGGGTGTGACATTGGCAGTGTCACCGGCAGCATTTCAGCTCGCAGTGCACAGAAGTTGGTGACAGTTTCCAGATCTGTAAAAATTATTATGTATTTTATCTATAAATACATGCTAAACAATTAGTTTGGTATTAAACATACTGCGTCCTAATCCCACGGTCGAGCAAAGAAAAATATTTTAAGGAAATGTATAAACTATAGTTTTAAGTATTAATAAATGTGCCATAGAGCATTACAAATCAGTCTGTATGTAGCTGTATTCCTCTGTGTTTAAAGCCCTGATTTCCACCCCCTGGTACTCCTTATTTTACATATTCATTTCTGTGCTCTGGGTTTAGCATACTTTTTAAAGGGACACGGAGTCTCTTGAAAACTCCCAGAGCTGCTGGGGGCAGAGGAACTGCTCTCTGAGGGGATGTGCTTTGGGCTGATACAAGCGTTCAGTTTTATCTGTAACCGACGGCCCTTTAGAATGGCTGAAGGTAAATGGATTCAAGTCCTTTTTTATTTATTTTTGAATCACCTAAAGTAGCCCGGTCTCCCCCTCCCACCCTCTCCTGTGGGGCGTTCCCAGTTACAGCAACCAGTGCATTATAACAAAGCTTAGCCGCATGGATGACAGTCAGGAGGGGGGGAACGTGTAGCAACCTGTATAAGCAAAAAAAAATAAAAATCACATTTCAAGGCCTGTGCGTGCTCCCAGCCTTTCCCTACCTCCATAAATGGCTGGTGTAATTAATAGGTACTGTATTGTCGTGTGAAATCACAGGGACAAAGAAGTGTATTTCTGCCAGAAGCCAGGGGTCAGGGGGCACGGGGGACCATTTTTGTCACGTTATCTCTGCAACCTGAAAACAAAGCAGTGTGTGTAGCTATTACATGGTAAGGTACAACGCAGCAGTTAGGTTTCTGCAGTCAAGAAAATGTGTGTGTGTATATATATATATATATATATATATATATATATATATATATATATATAATTTAATTCTTTTTTTTTTTTCTTACAAATTTTTTTTACTTTATCACTGTATAGGGGAGGTTTTCCTCTGTTAAGCCCAGTGCAGTTTGAGGTCTGGCATGCTTTGATGTGAGGTGAATGTAATACAGAGGTAATCATTTCATTAGCAGACTCTTTCATCCCCGTCCTCCTCTAACTTCTATGTACTCCCCGTAATAAAACAAGTGCGCCTTGTATTCTGTAACATGAGTGTCTCCTATTTTGCCATGTTGGGTTTCTTAGTCGGCAGCGTTGCAAATACATACATCTATTTTCTCCCGATACTCTGGCCTAGGCCTGTGCGCAGACTGACATAATTGTCCCTTGACTCCGTCATATGACAGATATCGGTTTCATGTGTCTAGTGACCACTGGCTACTGTCCGAGTCTGTAAAGGGCGATCGGTTTGATATACAGGATTATAGTTGAATAAAATGCATACGCTCCACTATCTTGGTCACAATCACCATGGGGGTAATACGTTCAGCTGTGTTTCTATTATAGTGTATTAAATAAAATGGCTTTCCTGAAAATTGGTTATTCTCAGTGATTTTAGAAACAGTGTTGCAATCTAACACGGGTACAATCTAAGATACTAGTGTAGACTGGGTAATTGCGTGTATTTGTGTATTAACCTCTATGAATATAGTTTCATCAAAATTCACAAGCTATTATTGTATTATGTGTTAATGTTACAATGAATATGTATTTGTAGCTGGTAGTTGCTTATATTGTAAATAAAGGTATGTGTTGTTTTTTTCCTGATACAAGGAGAATTGCTGCTCGTCATACACATTACGCAGAATAGTGGGTAATATGTGCTGTGGACAAATAGCCTTTGAATAATAACTACTGCATTATATAATTGCTTTATCACCACCCTGTCCAATATGTGTCTGGCGTGTGTCTGTGTTTAATAGTAATGTATGTCGCTGTCGCTGTGCCTAACGAGGATGGATGACACTTTGGCCATTTGGAATGACCTTGGAACTCTGCTTATGCTCTTATTAGGAAAATAATAGGTTCGCTTTTTGCTTTGTTGGTGGAGACTGACAACCAATAATTACAATGAGGCACCCACTGTGCCCACTAGGAGAAGGAATAGAAGCTGTGATCTTCCAGAAGCTTTGGACAAACTTTTAGCAGTCGTAGTATGTCATGTTTATTCCAATACACAGGGCGTTTCAGAATGCAGCTGTAACAGTCCAGTATAAGTCCAGGAACGTATTCAATAAATACCATTATACATGTGAATTCAGGAGCTGTTAACCCTATACTGGCCTTTAATATCTAGGGTGACTGGTATTCAAGAATAGCCTGACACAGTGAGACATAACTTTCATCCAAAGTGGGGCTTATCTAGTGTAAAAAATATGTGTATATATATATATTTTTTTTTACTATATATTGTACTCTGTTGGACGTTTGATGTATCATTATCGGGCTTTAATTCAATTGTTTCTCGCACCTGTGGCAACTCAGTGAGCAATAAACCAGGTTGGGGCAGGTGTTCATGGATCATAGGATTGTTCTGAGAAAGGTCGACAGTCATTAGGTCCTCAACGAAAGGTCAATAGGCACTTGGTCGACACATGAAAAGGTCGACATGAGTTTTTTGTGTTTATTTTTTTTTCTGTGTTTACTCAGTAAAGTGACCAGGGACCCCATTTAGTGCACCACATCCCCTTGCGCTGCGGGCAAGGTGCCCCGCTCCGCTCTGTTCAGCACAGGTTACTATTCGTAGTCCACGTGGATGGTAAAGTATGAAAAAATTGGAAAAGAAAAGACATGGGGGGTCATTTTGAGTTGTTCGCTCGGTAAATTTCTTCGCATCGCAGCGATTTTCCGCTTAGTGCGCATGCGCAATGTCCGCACTGCGCCAAGTAAATTTGCTATGCAGTTAGGAATTTTACTCACGTTTTTTTCTTCGTTCTGGTGATCGTAATGTGATTGACAGGAAGTGGGTGTTTCTGGGCGGAAACTGGCCGTTTTATGGGAGTGTGTGAAAAAACGCTACCGTTTCTGGGAAAAACGCGGGAGTGGCTGGAGAAACGGAGGAGTGTCTGGGCGAACGCTGGGTGTGTTTGTGACGTCAAACCAGGAACGACAAGCACTGAACTGATCGCAGATGCCGAGTAAGTCTCGAGTTACTCAGAAACTGCACAGAGATGTCTTATCGCAATATTGCGAATCTTTCATTCGCAATTTTGATAAGCTAAGATTCACTCCCAGTAGGCGGCGGCTTAGCGTGTGCAAAGCTGCTAAAAGCAGCTTGCGAGCGAACAACTCGGAATGACCCCCATTGTAAAAAAACTTATGCCGACCTTTTCATGTGTTGCCCTCTCCCGTGTCGCACTTTTTCCATGTCGACATAATGACTGCCGACCTTAGTCATGTCGACCTAACATCCGGATACCGGGGCAAGTAGATGTATATTATGTATAACAGGCCACAGCGCTGATAGGGTTAATGCGGCTACATTCTGCTATTAAGGTTCATTTGGATGAATGAAATAGTCCAGGGGTTAATAATGCTGTGTTCTATGTGGTGAAGGTGGGTGGGGATATTATATAGGAGGTAAGGCTCTAAATGTGGGGAGGGGGGATAAATAGGGGGGGTAATGCTCCCGCGGTTGGAGGTGGTGGGGTAAATGGGGTTGGTGGAACACCAGCAGTGGGGGTAGGGGGGGGTGAATGGTGGTCATGGGGATCCAGCAAGGCGAGGAGTTGTAGGGCCTCAGCAGCAAGGTTGGAGGATTGTGGTGGTAGAGTTCCAGCATTGGGGGGGTTAATGGAGGAGTAAGGTCTCCAGTAGTAAGAGGGGAAGTGGCGAAGGTAGGTTCCCTTCTCTATGGGGTGTTAGTGGTGGGGGGGGGGGGATTATCATGCTCTGTGTCTAGGAGCTGGCAGGGGATATGGGGGTAGTGAGGGGGTCTGGATCTCACAGCAGGAGGGTAGTTAGTGGGGGTCGGGGCAGCGCTGAGGACACCAGGTGATATGAATATACATATGAGTGTGCAGTAGCAGCACTGCTCCCCCTCTCTCATGTATAGTAATTACAGCAGGCGCTGCGTGCTGACCTCCCCTCCCTGCCCATCTGCTCTGGCTCCCGTGCTCCATACACAGTAATTCACAGCATATAGTTGTGGCCCCCATCTCCAGTGCATATGGAGGGAGAGTGGTGGGTGAGACGGATTGTAAGAGAATGTAGGGAAGGGGTTAAAGAAATGGGAGTAAGAAGGGACACAGGCGGTGGAGGCTGTGAGTATCTATATATTGTACAAGGTTAGAGCCCCCTGTGCCCCTCATCCAGGGACACTGCTGGCCAGGGAGCAGTACGGTGCATTACACGGGGGAAGGTGACACCTACAGAATGCCCCATGTACCTCTGGTGATATAATGTGTACGAGCGTCTGTGTCTGCAGCTGCTGGCACCAGGTGGAGAAGAGGTGCTGCTGCTGCTGCTAAAGTCACATAGTGACTCATGGGCGCATCCACACTATGATACACCTTTATGTTCCATTAATATACAGCAGACGTTCCTCATTCATAGATGGGAGGGAGCTCTGCATGTTGCTGACTGCTTGCTCATACCTATTACAGTAACTTATGTGTATTGCACACTTAGTGCTCTCTGTGTGCATGAAGCATTTACACCAAGATGACAAAATCATTAGCGGCCGCCCATTGCCGTGTGTGTTACCATTGTTGCCCTCTCGTTCTGTGTCTGTGTATCTCTTTAGAGGCTGTCTGTATAAGTTATCATGCAGTGGTAGAATTTATTAGCTTGGAAACCTTTACCACTTCATAAGAACCCAGAATGAAGCTTGTAAAGAGATCAGACATGCATCTCTTACTCCCAGGTTCCTTCTCAGATGGCTGCTGGGGGCACAGGGGTGCACTCATGGAGCCCGGGAACATCCATTGAGCGATGCTGAGCCCGGACTCTGCACTTTATCTCTCCCGTAGAACGCTTCATTTGCTGCTTCTTACTGTTAAACTTATCGATTTTAGAGGAAAATCATCTTGGCGCCAACAGTTTTCTTATGTACCAGCTGCCCCCACGGAATCCACTGCAATGCTTTGCAGGTGACAGCGCCTGTGTTTACATGTGTCGCCTTGTCTTCCTTGTTACCCATCCTAATGAGATGGAAATAACTGCTCCTATATGCTTCTTGTCTGGGGAGGGTTCAAGCTTAGTGCATACAATGGGTCTATGGGCTTTGTTTTGTGTTTTCTTTGGGTCTGGGACTCCAGGTTGACAACAAAAAGGTCGACGCCAATTGGTCGACACACCTTAGGTCGACATGGACAAAAGGTCGACATGAGTTTTTTATGTTTTTTTGGTGTCATTTTCTTCGTAGAGTGACTGGGAACCCCAATTAGTGCACCGCGTCCACTCGCATGGCTCGCTTCGCTCGCCATGCTTCGGGCATGGTGCCTTTGCTCCGCTTCGCTCGGCACAGATTACCGTTCCAATCGTAGTCCACGTGGATCGTTATGTATGAAAAGGTTCCAAAAAAAAAGAAAAAAAATTGTGAAAAACTCATGTCGACCTTGTCCCTGTCGACATTTTGTCCATGGCGACCTAAGGTGTGTCGACCAATTGGTGTCGACCTAAGGTGTGTCGACCTTTTTGTTGTCGACATGGAGTCCGGATACCGTTTTCTTTAATCCATATACTGTACAATGTTTATTCATACAAGGCCTGATTTTGAGTCACATGTAACCTTTTTTTTGGCAAATTGCGCAAGCTCCACAGCAGCTATACAGAGGTATGAGCGATTCCCAGTCGGGCGCATGCCATCTTTTCTCTCCATCCATCAAATGGCTGTTCCGGGGTGGCAACTACAAGGCAATAATGTGGATGCATGTAAGGGTATGGATGTATTGGTGAGTGTACGAAGAGCTACATCCTAGTCTATGTTGTCCGTATGCAGAGTGGATCCCCAATTCAGATGGATCGTATGCTCCTACTATACCTACCCCATAAGTGCCCATGATAGGTTGGGGGTGGGGTAAGGGGGTCGGTGCTATCGCTGAGATCTGTGCTATCTGTGGGTACATAGCTGCATTAGGTTACAGTTCAATGTCCGTTTGCAGGGAGCATCCACAATTGCATTACGTGTGAATATTTTCAATGCTGGGTGGTTGATTTATGTTTCTGTACCTATGTTGTTAGCGTAACAAGTGTCATTTAAATCTGCCAATGCCTATTCAGTTGTCCACAAAAATGTTTTCACAGTAATTTTACTGCAAATTTCAATTCACCAACTCTCAGCAGGTGATAAACTTGTGGAAAATCCCTATTTTAAGTGGAAAAAAAGAATCGGGATTTGGTTCTGAACCCCTGCGACAACCCCCTGAATGACTAAATAGGCACTTAAAAGTCTTAATTATTTTTAATTGGCCAATAATGACATGTCATTTTTGGGGTGAAAAAGTGCAAAATGATGGAAGTTGGGGTAGACTTGCAGATGGGAGTAATCGGTCTGTTTCACCTTTTTTTTATTTATTTTTAAAATCCCCTAAAATGACGTAAATATATACTTGTACCCCTAGTTTAATTTTGGCAGTTATTTCCCTGAAAAAAAATAGCTTTCTATAATTATTTAAAAATTGTTTAAAAAATTAAATTAAATGCATATAACAGCCATTTAAAGTACCAGAAATACTTTTTATTATACCAAATAATAAACTTATAGTGTTATTCGATGTTAGTTTTGTTTTTTTGGGGGGTACGGACAGTTTTACTAATTTTTTACTTTTGGCACCAGTTTTTGCGGCAATCCCATCTATGCTAATTTGCATATGATTTGGGTGAGCGCACATACATTCGCAAAAAGTCAGTTTGCTAGCGTAAAAAGTGTCATTTAAATCACAGTAGACCTATTTCTGACAATGAGTGTTTGTTTTTCATATTTATTCTCGCAGCATTAAAAAAAAAAAAAATACAATTCAACGCAATGTGCCAGACACATATTGGCGATATATGGTAGGGCTGGAATCATGAGATGCCAGTAGGCATTCTGGAACGGCACATAGCGTCCGTCACACTGAATTGCTTTCACCCTTTCTGTCCTTAGTGGAGTTAACCATTTTGAGGGTTGATAAGGTATTAATGAAAACATAGCTGAACAATTCAGCGGGTGCTAGTAGCATCCTGGACACTTTGCCAAGAAATCCAGCACTCTGCCCGATCAGTTTCACGTAGTCTATCATCTGTCAGAGAATGAAACCACTCTACAGTACATGTGTGTTGCATGGACGCTGTCTGCAGTCCTAATGCTTCGTTATGCCGTCCGATCTGCTATGCCAGGATAGAGGCCGTCTCATGGGACTCTGAAGCCTCTGACGTCACCTGTCGATTTATAGCCAGAGACAGGAATTTTTGTGTGGCTGTAATCTGACAGTAATCGGTAAAAATGTTACAGATCTGGGCACTGAGTTGAGAGATGAGCAACAAAAAGAAACTAATTGCTGTACACTTTGGTAAAACCATTCTGCATTGCAGGAGGGGCAGATGCAAGATGTGCAGTGAGATTCAGATTTGGGTGGGGCATGTCCAAACTGAAATCTAAATTGCAGGGTAAAAATAAAGCTGTCCAGCATTTATTGACTACATGCAAAACCAGCAGCTGGTATACTGCATGCAAAAAAAACAAAAAGGGGGGTTAATTTAATTCTGCGAGGATTGAATAGCGCCAGAAATAATCTCCCTCCCAGTGCTATTTAATTCAGCATGCTTGTACGTCGGAGAAAGCTGGTTCTCACGGACTAAACAGGGTGTTTTGTCGCGAGAAGCGGCATTCTCCAAATTAAGTGGCGGACACGATGCTGTATCTGGCGTGCTACGCCCTGTAAACAGCACTATTGCCGGATTTCTGCTCGCACCCCCAGAGGGGAGCGAGAAGAAATCCACTCGACGAGCGGCACATTACACTGAATTTAATAGCACCGGGAGCCAATTCTTGGCGCTATTCATGACACGCAGAATTGAATTGACCTCCTGGTTTGTGACAGGTGCAAAGTGACTTGCCACTTTTCCTTTGCACCAATCTGTGCAGCCTCCGAGAAGTTTGAATAAAATTGTGTCAATTTGATTTTAACTACTATGGCACAGCGGTAAGCCATATATTGAACCTATAGTAAAAAGACACAAAATTACTGCGAATCGTGGTAAATCTGCCAAATGCCTATTCAATTGTCCACAAAAACGGTTTCGCAGTAATTTTACCGCAATTTTCAATTCACCAACTCTGAGCAGGTGATAAACTTGTGGAAAATCCCTATTTTAAGTTAAAGTCAGGATTTGGGCCCTCATTCCGAGTTGTTCGCTCGCAAGCTGCTTTTAGCAGCTTTGCACACGCTAAGCCGCCGCCTACTGGGAGTGAATCTTAGCTTATCAAATTTGCGAACGAAGGATTCGCAATATTGCGAAAAGACTTCTCTGTGCAGTTTCTGAGTAGCTCGAGACTTACTCTTCCAGTGCGATCAGTTCAGTGCTTGTCGTTCCTGGTTTGACGTCACAAACACACCCAGCGTTCGCCCAGACACTCCTCCGTTTCTCCAGCCACTCCCGCGTTTTTCCCAGAAACGGTAGCGTTTTTTCAAACACTCCCATAAAACGTCCAGTTTCCGCCCAGAAACACCCACTTCCTGTCAATCACATTACGATCACCAGAACGAAGAAAAAACCTCGTAATGCCGTGAGTAAAATACCTAACTGCATAGCAAATTTACTTGGCGCAGTCGCAGTGCGAACATTGCGCATGCGCAGTTAGCGGAAAATCGCTGCGATGCGAAGAAAATTACCGAGCGAACAACTCGGAATGACCACCTTGGTTCTCTACCCCTGGGACAACCCCCTGAATAACTAATTAGGCACTTAAATTTTATAAATTACTTTTAATTGCCCAATAATTACGTAATTTTTGGGGTGAAAAGTGCAAAAATGATGGAAATTGGGCTAGACTTGCAGGTGGGAGTAATTGGTCTGTTTCCCTTAAAGTGACATAAATATACTTGTACCCCTAGTTTAATTTTAGCACTTAATTTTCTGAAAAAAACTAGCTTTCTATCTTTTTTTTTCTCTAACGTCCTAAGTGGATGCTGGGGACTCCGTAAGGACCATGGGGAATAGCGGCTCCGCAGGAGACTGGGCACATCTAAAGAAAGCTTTAGGACTAACTGGTGTGCACTGGCTCCTCCCCCTATGACCCTCCTCCAAGCCTCAGTTAGATTTCTGTGCCCGACGAGAAGGGTGCACACTAGGGGCTCTCCTGAGCTTCTTAGTGAAAGTTTTAGTTTAGGTTTGTTTGTTATTTTCAGTGAGACCTGCTGGCAACAGGCTCACTGCATCGAGGGACTAAGGGGAGAAGAAGCGAACTCACCTGCGTGCAGAGTGGATTGGGCTTCTTGGCTACTGGACATTAGCTCCAGAGGGACGATCACAGGCCCAGCCTGGATGGGTCCCGGAGCCGCGCCGCCGGCCCCCTTACAGAGCCAGAAGAGCGAAGAGGTCCGGAAAAATCGGCGGCAGAAGACGTTCCTGTCTTCAATAAGGTAGCGCACAGCACTGCAGCTGTGCGCCATTGCTCTCAGCACACTTCATACTCCGGTCACTGAGGGTGCAGGGCGCTGGGGGGGGCGCCCTGAGACGCAATAAAACATGATAAAAATACCTTACATGGCAAAAAATACATCACATATAGCTCCTGGGCTATATGGATGCATTTAACCCCTGCCAGAATATACAGAAAAACGGGAGATAAGGCCGCCGAAAAGGGGGCGGAGCCTATCTCCTCAGCACACTGGCGCCATTTTCCCTCACAGCTCAGTTGGAGGGAAGCTCCCTGGCTCTTCCCTGCAGTCACTACACTACAGAAAGGGTTAAAAAAAGAGAGGGGGGCACTAATTAGGCGCAGTATTAAAACATACAGCAGCTATAAGGGGAAAAACACTTATATAAGGTTATCCCTGTATATATATATATATATATAGCGCTCTGGTGTGTGCTGGCATACTCTCCCTCTGTCTCCCCAAAGGGCTAGTGGGGTCCTGTCCTCTATCAGAGCATTCCCTGTGTGTGTGCTGTGTGTCGGTACGTTTGTGTCGACATGTATGAGGAGAAAAATGATGTGGAGACGGAGCAGAGTGTCTGTAACAGTGATGTCACCACCTAGGGGGTCGACACCTGAGTGGATGTACTGTTGAAAATTACGTGACAGTGTCAGCTCTATATAAAAAAACAGTGGTTGACATGAGACAGCCGGCTACTCAGCTTGTGCCTGTCCAGACGTCTCATAGGCCGTCAGGGGCTCTAAAGCGCCCGTTACCTCAGATGGCAGATACAGACGCCGACACGGATACTGACTCCTGTGTCGACGGTGAAGAGACAACCGTGATTTCCAGTAGGGCCACACGTTACATGATTGAGACAATGGAAAATGTTTTATACATTTCTGATAATACGAGTACCACCAAAAAGGGGTATTATGTTCGGTGAGGGAAAAACTACCTGTAGTTTTCCTGAATCTGAGAAATAAAATGAGGTGTGTGATGATGCGTGGGTTTCCCCCCGATAACAATTGATAATTTCTTAAAAAGTATTGGCTGTATACCCTTTCCCGCCAGAGGTTAAGGTGCGTTGGGAAACACCCCCTAGGGGGGGATAAGGCGCTCACACGCTTGTAAGAACAAGGGCTCTACCCTCTCATGAGATGGCCGCCCTTAAGGATCCTGCTGATAGAAAGCAGGAGGGTATCCAAAAATGTATTCACACACATACTGGTGTTATACTGCGACCAGCAATCGCCTCAGCCTGGAGGTGCAGTGCTGGGTTGGCATGGTCGGATTCCCTGACTGGAAATATTGATATCCTAGATAAGGATAGTATATTATTGCCTATAGAGCATTTAAAAGATGCATTTCTATATATGCATGATGCACAGCGGAATATTTGCCGACTGGCATCAAGTATAAGTGCGTTGTCCAATTCTACCAGTAAAATGGTCAGGTGATGCGGATTCCAAACGGCATTTGGAAGTATTGCCTTTGAAAGGGGACATTTGGGGTCGGTCTTTTAGACCTGGTGGCCACGGCAACAACTGGGAAATCCACGTTTGTACCCCAGGTCGCCTCTCAAAATAAGACGCCGTATTATCAGGCGCAGTCCTTTGTTGGCAAGCGGACAAAAGGTTCCTCTTTTCTGCTCGTGACAGAGGGAGAGGAAAAAGGCTGAAGAGATTACCCAGTTCCCAGGAACAGAAACCCTTTCCCGCCTCTGCAAAGCCCTCAGTATGACGCTAGGGCCTTACAAGCTCAGGCACGGTGGGGGCCCGTTCTCAATGAATTTCAGTGCGCAGTGGGCTCACTCGCAAGTAGACCCCTGGATCCTTCAGGTAATATCTCAAGGGTACATATTGGAATTCGAGACGTCTCCCCCTCGCCGTTTCCAAAAGTCGGCTTCCCCGACGTCTCCCTCTGACAGGGAGGCAGTTTTGGAAGCCATTCACAAGCTGTATTCCCAGCAGGTGATAATCAAGGTACCCCTCCTGCAACAGGGAACGGGGTATTATTCCACACTATTGTGGTACCGAAGCCAGACGGCTCGGTGAGACCGATTCTAAATCTAAAATCTAAAATCTTTGAACACTTACATACAGAGGTTCAAATTCAAGATTGAGTCACTCAGAGCAGTGATTGCGAACCTGGAAGAAGGGGACTACATGATGTCTCGGGACATCAAGGATGCTTACCTTCATGTCAAAATTTACCCTTCTCACCAAGGGTACCTCAGGTTATGGTACAGAACTGTCACTATCAGTTCAGACGCTGCCGTAGGGATGGTCCACGGCACCCCGGGTCTTTACCAAGGTAATGGCCGAAATGATATCCCTTCGAAGGAAGGAAATTTTAGTTATCCCTTACTTGGACGATTCCCTGATAAGGGTAAGATCCAGGGAACAGTTGGAAGTCGGTGTAGCACTATCTCAGGTAGTGTTGCGGCAGCACGATTGGATTCTCAATATTCCAAAATCGCAGCTGGTTCCGACGACTTGTCTTCTGTTTCCTAGGGATGTTCCTGGACACAGTCCAGAAAAAAGGTGTTTCTCCCGGAAGAGAAAGCCAGGGAGTTATCCGAGCTAGTCAGGAACCTCCTAAAACCGAACCAAGTCTCAGTGCATCAATGCACAAGGGTTCTGGGTAAAAATGGTGGCTTCCTACGAAGCAATCCCATTCGTTAGATTCCACGCAAGAACTTTCCAGTGGAACCTACTGGACAAATGGTCCGGGTCGCATTTTCAGATGCATCAGCGGATAACCCTGTCACCAAGGACAAGGGTATCCATCCTGTGGTGGTTGCAGAGTGCTCATCTTCTAGAGGGCCGCAGATTCGGCATTCAGGACTGGGTCCTGGTGACCACGGATGCCAGCCTGCGAGGCTGGGGAGCAGTCACACAGGGAAGGAATATCCAGGGCTTAGGGTCAAGCCTGGATACATCACTTCACATAAATATCCTGAAGCTAAGGGCCATTTACAATGCTCTAAGCTTAGCAAGACCTCTGCTTCAAGGTCAGCCGGTGTTGATCCAGTCGGACAACATCATGGCAGTCACCCACGTAAACAGACAGGGTGGCACAAGAAGCAGGAGGGCAATGGCAGAAGCTGCAGGGATTCTTCGCTGGGCGGAAAATCATGTGATAGCACTGTCAACAGTATTCATTCCGGGAGTGGACAACTGGGAAGCAGACTTCCTCAGCACGACCTCCACCCGGGAGAGTGGGGACTTCACCCAGAAGTCGTCCACATGATTAAAAAACTCGTCAGGTATTGCACCAGGTCAAGAGACCCTCAGGCAATAGTTGTAGACGCTCTGGTAACACCGTGGGTGTACCAGTCAGTGTATGTGTTCCCTCCTCTGCCTCTCATACCCAAGGTACTGAGATTGATAAGATGGAGAGGAGAAAGCACTATATTCGTGGCTCCGGATTGGCCAAGAAGGACTTGGTAACCGGAACTTCAAGAGATGCTCACGGAGGATCCGTGGCCTCTACCTCTAAGAAGGGACCTGCTCCAGCAAGGACCCTGTCTGTTCCAAGACTTACCGCGGCTGCGTTTGACGGCATGCCGGTTGAACACCGGATCCTGAAGGAAAAAAGGCATTCCGGATGAAGTCATCCATATCCTGATCTAAAGCCAGGAAGGATGTAACCGCAAAAACATTATCACCGCAATTGGCGAAAATATGTTGCGTAGTGCGAGCCCAGTAAGGCCCGACGGAGGAAATTCAACTGGGTCGATTCCTACATTTCCTGCAAACAGGAGTGTCTATGGGCCTGAAATTGGGGTCCATTAAGGTTCAGATTTCGGCCCTGTCAATTTTCTTCCAAAAAAGAACTAGCTTCAGTCCCTGAAGTTTAGACGTTTGTAAAAGGGGTACTGCATATACAGCCTCCTTTTGTGCCTCCAGTGGCAATTTGGGATCTCAATGTAGTTTGGGTTCCAAAAGTCACATTGGTTTGAACCACTTAAATCTGTGGAGTTAAAATATCTCACATGGAAAGTGGTCATGCTGTTGGCCCTGGCCTGGGCCAGGCGCGTGTCAGAATTGGCGGCTTTATCCTGTAAAAGCCCTTATCTGATTTTCCATTCGGACAGGGCGGAATTGAGGACTCGTCCTCAGTTTCTCCCTAAGGTGGTTCCAGCGTTTTCACCTGAACCAACCTATTGTGGTGCCTGCGGCTACTAGGGACTTGGAGGAATCCAAGTTGCTGGATGTTGTCAGGGCCCTGAAAATATGTTTCCAGGACGGCTGGAGTCAGGAAATCTGACTCGCTGTTTATCCTGTATGCACCCAACAAGCTGGGTGCTCCTGCTTCTAAGCAGACTATTGCTCGTTGGATTTGTAGTACAATTCAGCTTGCACATTCTGTGGCAGGCCTGCCACAGCTAAAATCTGTAAAAGCCCGTTCCACAAGGAAAGTGGGCTCATCTTGGGCGGCTGCCCGAGGGGTCTCGGCTTTACAACTTTGCCGAGCAGCCACTTGGTCAGGGGCAAACACGTTTGCTAAATTCTACAAATTTGATACCCTGGCTGAGGAGGACCTGGAGTTCTCTCATTCGGTGCTGCAGAGTCATCCGCACTCTCCCGCCCGTTTGGGAGCTTTGGTATAATCCCCATGGTCCTTACGGAGTCCCCAGCATCCACTTAGGACGTTAGAGAAAATAAGAATTTACTTACCGATAATTCTATTTCTCATAGTCCGTAGTGGATGCTGGGCGCCCATCCCAAGTGCGGATTGTCTGCAATATTTGTACATAGTTATTGTTACAAAAATCGGGTTATTATTGTTGGGAGCCATCTTTTCAGAGGCTCCTCTGTTATCATACTGTTAACTGGGTTCAGATCACAAGTTATACGGTGTGATTGGTGTGGCTAGTATGAGTCTTACCCGGGATTCAAAATCCTTCCTTATTGTGTACGCTCGTCCGGGCACAGTATCCTAACTGAGGCTTGGAGGAGGGTCATAGGGGGAGGAGCCAGTGCACACCAGTTTGTCCTAAAGCTTTCTTTAGATGTGCCCAGTCTCCTGCGGAGCCGCTATTCCCCATGGTCCTTACGGAGTCCCCAGCATCCACTACGGACTATGAGAAATAGAATTATCGGTAAGTAAATTCTTATTTTTTTTTTTAACATAAAAAAAAATAAAAATGCATATAACAGCCATTTAAAGTACCAGAAATACTTTTATTATAACAAATAATAAACTTATCTAGTGTTACACTATGTTAGTTTTGCTGTTTTGGGGGGTACGGATAGATTTACTAATTTTTTACTTTCGACACCAATTTGTGCGGCAATCCCACCTTCGCTAATTTGCATATGATTTGGGTGAATCGTCGGAGCGCGCATATAATCGCGAAAAGTCAGTTTTTGCTGCTAAAATGGCAATCGCATTAAATTGCCTCTAATTGACTACCCTCATATTACCAAATAAGTAATTTCTTGGAGTCCTTTTTCTTCACAGAATTAAATATAGTGCAGCTGCAGGGCATATTGTATTTGCTTATTCCCTTTAAACTCCCAACATGCTTTTCTGTCAAGTCTTTATATTATCAGTCAGAGGGGGCGCTACAATTGTTTAACGGATGCCCGCCAGCAACAATTCAATTTGTGCTGCCGTACGTATGGGCATGCATGCTGCTGATTCCGACTTTTCTGCAAGCAGAATGTGAAAGTGTCCCATTTGGGTGCGATCAGTGCCATTTGTGCGCCCAGTAAACAATTGATTTGCCCCCAGAGTGGCTCATTTTGGCTGTGTCTGAAGTGTGACATAACTCTGTTACGTACCCACCAGTCTGTATACCAGCCCCTCTAGTACTAGGTGCCTCCAGAGGCTACAGGACATGAAAAGTGCACACTGACCAGGAATCATAGCTGGACAGGGCTCATGGCCATTTACTGCCCACAAACCACTGTTTGCAAAGTTCAACCATTTGTCTATTATATTTGCTGCCTAAATATAATTTATTTTATTGTTGTTCTAACTGCGCTACCACCTAAAGATTTTCCTTACCCCAGCCAGAGCCCCAGTGGCTGCTACAAGCTGCCATGTTCCTGAGGCTCCAGCTAAGGGGTGCGGCACATCGGCAATACATTTTCTGCAGGTGGTTGCGCAGCTTTACTAAATACAGTGCTACCTTCCATTGCCAACCTAAAACACAATCCAGCACTGACATTCCAGTAGGGGAGGTGATGGGAGGGGGGTGACCGAATGGAATCCGTTCATCGTAATGTACTTTTGTGCAGAGGATAATCTTGGTGAGGGAGGGGATCCGGTCTGAAGATCAACATTGTCTAGGTCAACCACTATAGGGCGACAGGATTGGAAGGTCGACATTTGCTAGGTCGACAGGTCAAAAGGTCGACATGAGTTTTTTAAATTTTTTATTTTTTTGACCTTTTCCATACTTAACGATCCACGTGGACTTCGATTGGAACGGTAATCTGTGCTGAGCGAAGCGAGGCACCTTGCCCGAAGCGAGGGGGCACAGTGCACTAATTCGGCATCCCGGTCACTGCACGTAGAAAACGACACACACAAAAACCCCAAAACTCATGTTGACCCTTTGACCTGTCGACCTTCCAACCCTTTTGACCTAGTGACTGTCGACCTATAGTGGTCGACCTAAACATTGTCGATCTAATGATCCACCCCCGTGAGGGAGACGTTATACCGAGTGAATGCTGAATATTCTGTAAAACCATGGTAGGTGAATTTTCTGCCCCCTGGATAAACCGTATGCCCTTTTCTCTGACGTCCTAGTGGATGCTGGGGACTCCGTCAGGACCATGGGGATTAGCGGCTCCGCAGGAGACAGGGCACAAAAATAAAGCTTTAGGATCAGGTGGTGTGCACTGGCTCCTCCCCCTATGACCCTCCTCCAAGCCTCAGTTAGGTTTTTGTGCCCGTCCGAGCAGGGTGCAATCTAGGTGGCTCTCCTAAAGAGCTGCTTAGAAAAAGTTTTAGGTTTTTTATTTTCAGTGAGTCCTGCTGGCAACAGGCTCACTGCATCGAGGGACTTAGGGGAGAGAAGTGAACTCACCTGCGTGCAGGATGGATTGGCTTCTTAGGCTACTGGACACCATTAGCTCCAGAGGGATCGAACACAGGCCCAGCCATGGAGTCCGGTCCCGGAGCCGCGCCGCCGACCCCCCTTGCAGATGCCGAAGATTGAAGAGGTCCAGAAACAGGCGGCAGAAGACTTTTCAGTCTTCATGAGGTAGCGCACAGCACTGCAGCTGTGCGCCATTGTTGTCAGCACACTTCACACAGCGGTCACTGAGGGTGCAGGGCGCTGGGGGGGGCGCCCTGGGCAGCAATGTATAATACCTTTCTTATGGCTAAAAATACATCACATATAGCCCTTGAGGCTATATGGATGTATTTAACCCCTGCCAGATCTCACAAACTTCGGGAGAAGAGCCCGCCGAAATAGGGGGCGGGGCTTATTCTCCTCAGCACACAGCGCCATTTTCCTGCTCAGCTCCGCTGTGAGGAAGGCTCCCAGGACTCTCCCCTGCACTGCACTACAGAAACAGGGTAAAACAGAGAGGGGGGGCATTTTTTTTTGGCGATATTACTATATTTAAGCTGCTATAAGGATACAACACTTATATAGGGTTGTTCCCATATATATTATAGCGCTTGGGTGTGTGCTGGCAAACTCTCCCTCTGTCTCCCCAAAGGGCTAGTGGGGTCCTGTCTTCAATAGAGCATTCGACATGAGTTTTTTAAATTTTTTATTTTTTTGACCTTTTCCATACTTAACGATCCACGTGGACTTCGATTGGAACGGTAATCTGTGCTGAGCGAAGCGAGGCACCTTGCCCGAAGCGAGGGGGCACAGTGCACTAATTCGGCATCCCGGTCACTGCACGTAGAAAACGACACACACAAAAACCCCAAAACTCATGTTGACCCTTTGACCTGTCGACCTTCCAACCCTTTTGACCTAGTGACTGTCGACCTATAGTGGTCGACCTCAACATTGTCGATCTAATGACCCACACCCGTGAGGGAGACGTTATACCGAGTGAATGCTGAATATTCTGTAAAACCATGGTAGGTGAATTTTCTGCCCCCTGGATAAACCGTATGCCCTTATTTGTGAATATCACCCCTGGATTTCATTACAAATCCTGAGCCATTGGTTGTTAATAACCATCTCTATTATCCAACGGAGAAGGTGAATGATGATCATGTTAGTTTGTTCCCATTTGATAATTCTCTATGCGCAGTCGTTCATAATACGGGCAGGGCCAGCAACAGAAATCTTGGGGCCCGGTACACCGATTTCTGTGGTGCCCCCCATAACCACCCACGAGTCGAACCCCCCCCTCCCCCCTATCTCCTCCTCCAAGCATCCCTCCCTTGCATGTGCATTTAAGGTACTATAAATATAAGAGCTATAGGTCATGTATAAAATCTGGATTTAAGATGTATATAAGTGTGTGTATGTGTTTATATATTATATATACAATGTGCAGGCTCTTTAAAAGTAAGTTTGGACTCCAGCCCTCATGTAGTGTGGCACACTGTCCCTATCTTACCCCACAGACGTCTTCTCATACCCCGGAGAGATGGTTCAGCACTGCAGATCTCACTCGGGTAGGTGTGCTCACTCCAGGGGCTCCCCTCAGTAATGAACTGTGCCCGATGGAATGCACAGGTTCCACGCTATGCGGGGGTCCATTGTGTTGGGATTGTGCTGCAATACAGGTGTTGGTGCAGTCACTACAGTGGCTCCCCCCGCTGTGCCTGGGTCCTGCTGCCAGACAGGTGGAAGTTCTGGAACTGCTGCGGCTTCTTTCCTCAGTTGCAGCAAGCAGTACTAGCACAGATGAGGGTGATGCGGCAGGGCATGGTGCTGTGTACCGTATACCTAATAACACTGTAATCTGAGTATATCAGATCACTGTAATCGTAGGGGCAGAATTATTATTATTCATATTTTTACCAGGCAGGTTGTTGTGTGACTTGTAGTGCCTCTACATGTGGGTATAACGTGGTGCATAGTGTGCACCAAGTTATACTCGCATGTAGCTGCAGTCACACAACAACCTGTCTGATAATAATAATAATAATTCCCCTTCCATTAAAATGATCGGATATACTCAGTGCCGTCTGTCTGTGTATTACATCCATGATATGTGCCTGCCCGCAGCCCGCCCCAAACCAAACCCAAAGCCCCAAACAAACTCTGAGTCTGTGCTGCTGGAGAGCCGAGCGCGCCTGCAATGCACTGTGCACACACTTGACTTACCAGTCCAGCAACACACAGGCACAGCCTCCGAGTGACCAGTGACCTCCATGCCGCCACGGGGTGCCAACAGTCCCGCTCCTGCTTGGCCACGCGCTCCTCACACAGCAGAGACAGCCAGGCTGGCAGGGAGGACTCGGAGGGGAGGGCCAGACGCTGCGTCATGTACAACGTCATTGCACTGCACACGGGGACTGGCTGACAGCTGATCTGGGGCACTGACAGGTGACCACAGGGCTCGGGGGGAAGGGGTGGCTGAACAGAAAAAGGCACTGTCTGATTCCTTTTGCGGGCGGCTCGCGGCTTGCATGATGCAGCAATATATAAAATTATTTAAATCTATGACATGATGCTGCCGCCGCTGAACCTTGGGGCCCCTCACAACATTGGGGCCCGGGATGAATGTCCCCTTTGACCCCCCCTGTCGCCCGGCCTGAATACGGGTATAAACTATTTCCGTCTATGCACTGATTGGTCTTGGTAAGGCAGGAGGATAGGAGTGCTATACTCTGTGATCTGTTTGCTTCCTAAATTGATTTGCAAGGCTGAGGGTAGGTATGTGATACGCTGGCACGCCTTCTCCGCAGCTGGCTGGCATGTGGCATCACTTATGAATAATCTGGACATTCGCTCACAACAATTCTTTTGTTGCCTGAGGTGTCTGGCCTCCGCTTTGACTTATTTTAGTGTCTTTGGTTGAATCAACACCATTTTCTGTAGCGGCAACTTTTTTTTACATTTTATTTATTTTTGGTTTCTAAAGTTAGATCCTTAAAAATCCTTTAATTGATCTCCATGAACGGAAGTCTGGGCACTGTGGTCACAGTTTGGTGTTTCTCTAGGGGTAGAACTCATGGAAGAATTGGCTGTTCTGCTATAAATTGTATTTATCTCTCTGAATAATCTATGTGCAATGGTTTCATTATGAAGCAAGTTTGTGTTTTGTTTATTTTGTGGCTTTTGTAAGAATTTCATTGTATGCCTCATGACTGAAAGCTCTCCGTCCATGCAGTATTATAAATAGCAATATATGTGACCTGTAGGTACAAGCATGGTATCCGAAGCGTTGTAAGGCAAGCTGAAAACAAATTAGTGTAGTAGTTGTGGCTCTTCTAAATGTTTTATCCATGATATCTGGAACTGTACGCAGAAGCACATCACCCCCTGGGGGAGTATTCAGCGCTAATTGCCATAAAATCCCCATGGTGTGGGGAAAGGCTATTCAATTTAAAAGCTTTTTTTCTGCGCCTACAAATCAAGGTATCGGGCATAGAAACCCACTGATTCCACGTAAACTGCAGAATCAATGGGTTTTTCCCACACAGCTGAAGCCCTGATTTTGCTGTTTTTGCATGAACATTAAGCTTCTGTCTATTATCAAAGATTCACATGTTGGGTTATCCCCGCTAATTGGATTGCACCACGACTAATTGTATATACCCCTAGGTGTAGTATAAAATTATTGACGTTGGGATTTTTAGGGGGTTGCTGAACGGTTAGTTCTAAATCCAAGTTGGGAAAGGGACCTCTGATGTCACCAGGGGGAGGAGCCACATCACCAGGGGGAGGAGCCATGGCCGAACTTCGATTTGCTTCGCTTGCCACGCTTCGGGTTACTAAAGGTAATAGTTGGTGGTGTGGATAGTAGAAGAACTATCCCGCTGGCCTAGCTTCTCCTGGTGACGTGGATCCTCCCCCTGGCGTCGTAGGTGCTTTAGGCCACTTGAGTCTAGCATCTACCGTTGCTGAACTGCAACATGAGTCACATGTGCAACTAATCCCAGTGTCTGGTAACCTCTTTGTGCCAGGGGCCTGCTTTCCAAAGATTGATGATTAAGTTTCCAACTTGTTTCAGTGGATACTGATTAACCGGAGCAATTCAGTTTTGCTTCGGTGCAGGGTCAACTGCTCCCAAAATCATATCATCTTATGTGCTGCATGTCAGATGTGACGACCCAGCTGACGCCCGCATGCATGTGAATGCAGGATGTACCGCTATATCGCACGGCTCGTGTAGTGTTTAGCCATGCAGTATATATCTGCATTGGCTAATAAACACAATATCCTAATGTGTACCCCACCTTAGGTTGCCTTGAGGACCGAGTTTGGGACAATCTGACTAAATGGAGGGTGAATTAACTTGATAACGTCATCAGATCTTCTGTCTAAAGTGACGGGAGATCTCAGGGGGGATATTCAATCGATGCCCGTTATTACGCCATTTAGCGTAGGGTTTCAAAAAAGGAACATGAAGCTTTCCAAAAACACGGCAGAATCGCTTGTGATTGGTCAGTGGGTATGATCACACTATAGTATATGCGATCACTTGCACTATGAGATCTGACTCTTGCACCACAGGATCAGTGCAGACTGCCTCATCCAAAGTGTAACTTCCATCTGTCTGCTGACCGCACAGCCCTTACACCTGAACCCTTTATATTCTGCTTTCTCCTCCCGGCTGGGTGTTGTGATTGTGTTATATAAATAAACTATATAGAACTACATACTAGTCAGAGGCAGGCAAAACAATGTACAATTTATGATTCAGCCAGTTCTAGGAACCAGATGGTTTATTTAAGGAGGGATTGAGATACAGACCCGTTAAATCTTATAGGGCTAAATTTATTTATTGTTATTTATATAGCGCACACATATTCCGTAGTGCTTTACAGAGAATATTTTGCCCATTCACATCAGTCCCTGCCCCAGTGGAGCTTACAATCTATATTCCCTACCACATGTACACACACACATTCACACTGGGGTTAATTAATTAACCTACTAGTATATTTTTGGATTGTGGGAGGAAACTCGAGTACCCGGAGGAAACCCACGCAAGTACGGGTAGAATATACAAACTCCACACAGTTAGGGCCATGATGGGAATTGAACCCATGACCTCATTGCTGTGAGGCAGTAATGCTAACCATTACACCATCCGTACTGCCCACAATGTAATATCCTGTGAGAAGCAGGAAGCGCGGGACTTTGTGCGATAATTTTTAAAGCGGCAATTTTTAAAGCGCCAATGGTTTTGTCTTGTAAATCGTTGCCGCTTTAAAAATACGGGCATTCTCACATTAAGTCCCGCACGTCCTACTTCTCGCAGGCTATTACATTTAACCCATAGAATTTACCTCCAGCAAATTTTTTCCAGACCTTAACTATTAATGTAGTTGACATTGTAATGATGTTTGTTGTACAGCTGAGTGAGCTATTGTTCTTTCAGCCTTTTTCTGCAAAAGGTGGCCAACATTATCTGACCTCCATGTCCTTCAATGGAATTACAAATAGGACAGCTGCTGTTTGTAGGGAAATGACCCTCCTCCATGATCACATCTATATTTTACGTATCCATTCAGATGAGATTTTAATTAATAGTTGTTGTTTTTTCTCTGACGTCCTAGTGGATGCTGGGAACTCCGTAAGGACCATGGGGAATAGCGGCTCCGCAGGAGACTGGGCACATCTAAAGAAAGCTTTAGGATCACCTGGTGTGCACTGGCTCCTCCCCCTATGACCCTCCTCCAAGCCTCAGTTAGATTTCTGTGCCCGACGAGAAGGGTGCACACTAGGGGCTCTCCTGAGCTCTTTGTGAAAGTTTTAGTTTAGGTTTATTATTTTCAGTGAGACCTGCTGGCAACAGGCTCACTGCATCGAGGGACTAAGGGGAGAAGAAGCGAACTCACCTGCGTGCAGAGTGGATTGGGCTTCTTAGGCTACTGGACATTAGCTCCAGAGGGACGATCACAGGTTCAGCCTGGATGGGTCACCGGAGCCGCGCCGCCGTCCCCCTTACAGAGCCAGAAGAGCGAAGAGGTCCGGAAAAATCGGCGGCAGAAGACGATCCTGTCTTCAGATAAGGTAGCGCACAGCACCGCAGCTGTGCGCCATTGCTCTCAGCACACTTCACACTCCGGTCACTGAGGGTGCAGGGCGCTGGGGGGGGCAGCGCCCTGAGACGCAATAAATCGATAAAAAAAACCTTATATGGCTAAAATAAATGCATCACATATAACTCCTGGGCTATATGGATGCATTTAACCCCTGCCAAAACATACAGAAAAAGGATGATAAGGACGCCGAGAAAGGGGCGGAGCCTATCTCCTCAGCACACTGGCGCCATTTTCCCTCACAGCTCAGTTGGAGGGAAGCTCCCTGGCTCTCCCCTGCAGTCACTACACTACAGAAAGGGGTTAAAAAAGAGAGGGGGGCACAAATTAGACGCAGTATATAACAATACAGCAGCTATAAAGGGAAAAACACTTATATAAGGTTATCCCTGTATATATATAGCGCTCTGGTGTGTGCTGGCAAACTCTCCCTCTGTCTCCCCAAAGGGCTAGTGGGGTCCTGTCCTCTATCAGAGCATTCCCTGTGTGTGTGCTGTGTGTCGGTACGTTGGTGTCGACATGTATGAGGAGAAAAATGATAAGGAGACGGAGTAGAGTGTCTGAAATTGTGTTGTCACCCCCTAGGGGGTCGACACCTGAGTGGATGTACTGTTGAAATTGCGTGACAGTGTCAGCTTTGTATAAAAGACAGTGGTTGACATGAGACAGCCGGCTACTCAGCTTGTGCATGTCCAGACGTCTCATACAGGGGCCCTAAAGCGCCCGTTACCTCAGATACAGATGCCGACAGGGGTACTGACTCCTGTGTCGACGGTGAAGAGACAACCGTGATTTCCAATAGGGCCACACATTGCATGATTGAGGCAATAGAAAAAGTTTACACTTTTCTGATAATATGAATACCACCAAAAAAAAGGGGTATTATGTTTGGTGAGGAAAAACTTCCTGTAGTTTTCCTGAATCTGAGAAATAAAATGAGGTGTGTGATGATGCGTGGGTTTCCCCCCGATAACAATTGATAATTTCTAAAAAGTTATTGGCAGTATACCTTTTCCCGCCAGAGGTTAGGGTGCGTTGGGAAACACCCCCTAGGGTGGATAAAGCGCTCACACGCTTGTAAAAACAAGGGCTCTACCCTCTCCTGAGATGGCCGCCCTTAAGGATCCTGCTGATAGAAAGCAGGAGCGTATCCTAAAATGTATCTACACACATACTGGTGTTATACTGCGACCAGCAATCGCCTCAGCCTGGATGTGCAGTGCTGGGTTGGCGTGGTCGGATTCCCTGACTGGAAATATGATATCCTAGATAAGGACAGTATATTATTGCCTATAGAGCAATTAAAAGATGCATTTCTATATATGCAGGATGCACAGCGGAATATTTGCCGACTGGCATCAAGTATAAGTGCGTTGTCCAATTATTCCAGTAAAGTGGTCAGGTGATGCGGATTCCAAACGGCATTTGGAAGTATTGCCTTAAAAGAGGGGATGTACCCCAGGTCGCCTCTCAAAATAAGACGCCGTATTATCAGGCGCAGTCCTGGTTGGCAAGCGGACAAAAGGGTTCCTCTTTTCTGCTCGTGACAGAGGGAGAGGAAAATGGCTGCAGAGATCAGCCAGTTCCAAGGAACAGAAACCCTTTTCCGCCGCTGCCAAGCCCCCAGTATGACGCTAGGGCTTTACAAATTCAGGCACGGTGGGGTCCCATTCTCAATGAATTTCAGTGCGCAGTGGGCTCACTCGCAAGTAGACCCCTGGATCCTTCAGATAATATTTCAGGGGTACAAATTGGAATTCGAGACGTATTCCCCTCGCCGTTTCCAAAAGTCTGTTTTACCGACGTCTCCCGCTGACAGGGAGGCAGTTTTGGAAGCCATTCACAAGCTGTATTCCCAGCAGGTGATAATCAAGGTACCCCTCCTGCAACAGGGAACGGGGTATTATTCCACACTATTGTGGTACCGAAGCCAGACGGCTCGGTGAGACCGATTTTAAAATCTAAAATCTAAAATCTTTGAACACTTGCATACAGAGGTTCAAATTCAAAATTGAGTCACTCAGAGCAGTGATTGCAAACCTGGAAGAAGGGGACTACATGATGTCTCGGGACATCAAGGAGGCTTACCTTCATGTCAAAATTTACCCTTCTCACCAAGGGTATTTCAGGTTATGGTACAGAACTGTATCAGTTCGGACGCTGCCGTAGGGATGGTCCACGGCACCCCGGGTCTTTACTGAAGTAATGACCGAAATGATGATATTCCTTCGAAGGAAGGGAATTTTAGTTATCCTTTACTTGGACGATTCCCTGATAAGGGTAAGATCCAGGGAACAGTTGGAGATCGGTGTAGCACTATATCAGGTAGTGTTGCGGCAGCACGATTTGGATTTTCAATATTCCAAAAATCGCAGCTGGTTCCGACGACTTGTCTTCTGTTCCTAGGGATGATTCTGGACATAGTCCAGAAAGAAGGTGCTTCTCCCGGAGGAGAAAGCCAGGGAGTTATCCGAGCTAGTCAGGAACCTCCTAAAACCGAACCACAGTGCATCAATGCACAAGGGTTCTGGGTAAAAATGGTGGCTTCCTACGAAGCAATCCCATTCGGCAGATTCCACGCACAGTGGAACCTTCTGGACAAATGGTCCGGGTCGCATCTTCAGATGCTTCAGCGGATAACCCTGTCACCAGGGACAAGGGTATCCCTCCTGTGGTGGTTGCAGAGTGCTCATCTTCTAGAGGGCCGCAGATTCGGCATTCGGGACTGGGTCCTGGTGGCCACGGATGCCAGCCTGCGAGGCTGGGGAGCAGTCACACAGGGAAGGAATTTCCAGGGCTTATGGTCAAGCCTGGAGACATCTCTTCATAAAAACATTCTGGAACTAAGGGCCATTTACAATGCCCTAAGTCAAGCGAAACCCCTGCTTCAGGGTCAGGCGGTATTGATCCAATCGGACAACATCACGTCAGTCGCCCACGTAAACAGACAGGGCGGCACGAGAAGCAGGAGGGTAATGGCAGAAGCTGCAAGGATTTTCGCTGGGCGGAAAATCATGTGATAGCACTGTCAGCAGTGTTCATTCCGGGAGTGGACAACTGGGAAGCAAACTTCCTCAGCAGACACGACCTTCACCCGGGAGAGTGGGGACTTCACCCAGAAGTCTTCCACCTGATTGTAAACCGTTGGGAAAAACAAAAGGTGGACATAATGGCGTCCCGTCTAAACAAAAAACTAGACAGATATTGCGCCAGGTCAAGGGACCCTCAGGCAATAGCGGTGGACGCTCTGGTAACACCGTGGGTGTACCAGTCAGTGTATGGGTTCCCTCCTCTGCCCCTCATACCAAAAGTACTGAGAATCATAAGAAGGAGAGGAGTAAGAACTATACTCGTGGTTCCGGATTGGCCAAGAAGGACTTGGTATCCGGAACTTCAAGAGATGCTCACGGACGAACCGTGGCCTCTACCTCTAAGAAAGGACCTGCTCCAGCAAGGGCCTTGTCTGTTCCAAGACTTACCGCGGCTGCGTTTGACGGCATGGCGGTTGAACGCCGGATCCTGAAGATCCCTACCCTGGTCAAGGCCAGGAAAGACGTAACCGCAAAACATTATCACCGCATTTGGCGAAAATATGTTGCGTGGGGTGAGGCCAAGAAGGCCCCTACAGAGGAATTTCAACTGGGTCGTTTCCTCCATTTCCTGCAAACAGGACTGTCTATGGGCCTAAAATTAGGGTCCATTAAGGTTCAAATTTCGGCCCTGTCGATTTTCTTCCAAAAAGAACTGGCTTCAGTGCCTGAAGTTCAGACATTTGTAAAAGGGGTACTGCATATACAGTCTCCTTTTGTGCCTCCAGTGGCACCTTGGGGATCTCAATGTTGTGTTGAGTTTTCCTAAAGTCACATTGGTTTGAACCACTCACCACTGTGGACTTAAAATATCTCACATGGAAGTGACGAGTTAGCCCTGGTTTCAGCCAGGCGGGTGTCAGAATTGGCGGCTTTATCATATAAAAGCCCTTACTTAATAGTTCATTCTGAAAGGACAGAATTGAGGACTCGTCCTCAAATTTTCTACCTAAGGTGGTTTCTGCATTTCACATGAACCAACCTATTGTGGTACCTGCGGCTACTAAGGACTTGGAGGATTCCAAGTTGCTTGACGTGGTCAGGACCCTGAAAATACATGTTTCCAGGACGGCTGGAGTCAGAAAATCTGACTCGCTGTTTATCCTGTATGCACCCAACAAACTGGGTGCTTCTGCTTCTAAGCAGACGATTGCTCGTTGGATTTGTAGTACAATTCAGCTTGCACATTCTGTGGCAGGCCTGCCACAGCCAAAAATCTTAAAATGCCCACTCCACAAGGAAGGTGGGCTCATCTTGGGCAGCTGCCCGAGGGGTCTCGGCTTTACAACTTTGCCGAGCAGTTACTTGGTCAGGAGCAAATACGTTTGTAAAATTCTACAAATTTGATATCTTGACTGAGGAGGACCTGGAGTTCTCTCATTCGGTGCTGCAGAGTCATCCGCACTCTCCCGCCCGTTTGGGAGCTTTGGTATAATCCCCATGGTCCTTACGGAGTTCCCAGCATCCACTAGGACGTCAGAGAAAATAAGAATTTACTTACCGATAATTCTATTTCTCGTAGTCCGTAGTGGATGCTGGGCGCCCATCCCAAGTGCGGATTGTCTGCAATACTGGTACATAATTATTGTTACCAAAAAATTCGGGTTATTGTTGTAGTGAGCCATCTTTTCTAGAGGCTCCTCTATTATCATGCTGTTAACTGGGTTCAGATCACAAGTTGTACAGTGTGATTGGTGTGGCTGGTATGAGTCTTACCCGGGATTCAAAATCCTTCCTTATTGTGTACGCTCGTCTGGGCACAGTATCCTAACTGAGGCTTGGAGGAGGGTCATAGGGGGAGGAGCCAGTGCACACCAGGTGATCCTAAAGCTTTCTTTAGATGTGCCCAGTCTCCTGCGGAGCCGCTATTCCCCATGGTCCTTACGGAGTTCCCAGCATCCACTACGGACTACGAGAAATAGAATTATCGGTAAGTAAATTCTTATTTTTTTTTTTTTTTGGTGTTTTTTTTTTTTTTTTATATAATCCAACTATTGTTTTAATTTATGACATATTATGGGTCAATGGGCTGTCAAGTGCTTAAAAAACCAAGTAGAATAATGACCATACCTATTTACTCTACTTAGTACCTTGCATAAATGCTGGGAAGCGCCTTTGGAAGACAGTCAGATGGACACTCCTAATGGTGTCATGAGAGAGTTATAAATTCTAACCAAAGACCTGTGACTAGACCAGCCTATTGCACCTTGTTTGGAGAGATGGAAGATTTTCTGTTTATTTGTAAAATTGTAAAATGTACCTGACCTAACAAAGGACTGTTGGCACACGTACAAAGAGCAATTTACCATGAACGATGATCATTTATTTACACTATGTAGACAAGTGATTGGACACCAAGCACCCCCCCCCCCACGCGCAGAACAAATGGTGTGCTTCTGCAGCAGACACGTGTTAGTGAAGGTATAAAACAGATAAAGGGGCACTGATTAGATCATTTGCTAACGGAATGGCTTGCCGGAAGGAGCAAAGAGTTTGTAAAGGGGATCATCGTAGGCTGCGTGATGTCATGCTTCTAGGGCGGAGCTGGACTAGTATACAGAAAATTCAGTAACCTGGGTGGACTGGCCAGCTCAGAGTCCAGATCTTAACCCCACTGAGAACCTCTGGTTTGTTAAATTCCTACCGCGGGATGTAATGGAGTCCGAGATCGCTGGCGGTGCAGAATGCCAGCCGGTCTCGGACTTTTCTTAAAGGAGCAAACACAAGGTCTTGTAAGTGTAAGTGGTCCATGTCTTGTAAGTGATCGCCCCTTTAAAAAAATGTCTGGGATTGGCGTGCATCCCGCACCTCCGGCGATCTCGGACTACATTGCTTCCCGCTGCTTGTGTCAAACTGACATTCTGCCAAAACTCACTGAATACGTAAAATCGTGCAGACCCATTCCTTGACAGGCTGCTATCATGTTGTGGGCAGTACGGATGGTGTAATGGTTAGCATTACTGCCTCACAGCACTGAGGATATGGGTTCGATTCCCACCATGACCCTAATTGTGTGGAGTTTGTATGTCCTCCCCGTACTTGGGTGGGTTTTCTCCGGGTACTCCGGTTTCCTAACACAACCCAAAAATATACTGGCTACCAAGAAAATTATGCCTTGTGCGTATGTGTGTGCGTGTACATGTGGTAGGGAATATAGATTGAAAGCTCCACTGGGGCAGGGACTGATGTGAATGGACAAATATTCTCTGTAAAGCGCTGCAGAATATGTGTGCGCTATTTACACAACTGGTAATAATCAATGTTGTTATTATTATTTCTATTAAACAGTTTGTCTTGCATTGATTTTGACCAAAAAAAATGTTCCACCCAACAACAAGCTTTACAGGTGGTATAAGTGGATAATGATGTGAACACTGCAGTCGTCCTGTCCTGGGATATTTTCACCCCTCTCTGCCATTAACGTACCGGTACCATCAGATGCTCACTAGTGCATTAAAGATACATGGCTCATTTCTTAAGGGCAAAGTCCCACCATGGCTGGCTAAATGAAAGCTGCACCTACTGTTTTAGAATGTGGCATGACTGATTTTTCTCCTGCGTGGAACCGCTAGTACCACTAGTACAGTAGTTTGGATCGTTAAAGCAAAATGCGTGGAAATGCTTTAAGGACTCCTCTGCAAAACGTGCGTTGGTTTTCTTGGATTTCACGTATTCTCCCTGCGCATGTGGATGACCGAATTCTTACCCGAATCTCCTCAGCGTTGCATTCACTTTGTGCTGTGATGCCTCAACAGCTGTTTGTTTTCGGCTGGCATTTACACACCCTGGAAGTTAGGGAAGGGTGGGTTTTGTCTTTGTTCCGTGAAGCCCACCCGGCTCGGGCAGAGTAACCGTGTGTGTGCAGAGTAATAATTGCTGCTAGACTTTCTACTTGGCAGCCTCCAATTTTTTTTTTCTTTATTTTTTTCATTTTTTCTTTTCTTTTCTTTTCTTTTTCTTTTCAGCCAAAGAGCATAGAAGGGTTTTGCCTCCCTCTTTGTTGTATTCATCTGCTCTTGGTTGTCTTGGATTGAAGTCCTATTCTCCTGGTTACCCTTTACTGAAAGACATGGGGTCACTGCTATAATTGGGGAGTGTCCTGTGTTTTTCTTTCTACTTGTTCTGAAGTTGCCTTCACAAGATAGAAGTCAATGATCACATTGGGAGTTGTATCCTGCTAGAGACCCTAAAACCGTGTTTCAGCTACTTGTATGTTTTCTCCTGCACTTTGCTGTTACTCTGCAAACACATTATATATTTTTTTTATCATTTTTAGTATGGCCGTTACTCCGTTTTGTAGATAGTGTAGTGCGTATTAAATGTGCCATACAAAAGACCAGGATCTTTTATTGAAAGTGTTTAAGTGAAGGCAAACATAACTGGTCCATTGTCTAGTGCTAGAATATAGCAATTTGCAGACGGAGCTCGAAGTAAAATCCCCTGAATAAAATTAAGTTTTGGAGAACGATCAAAGGATTCCTCAGCTGGTGACACTTTCATGCATGACGCGTGTGTGTGATCCTGTTTTCATTCTCCTGGTTGTCACCTACAGGGAGAAGAAACAGTGAAGTCAGTGGCTTAAACGTGGGGTTCCAGAGCGTAGCAATCGGTGCCCCCCAAAAAACCAGGTCGCTTGTGCCATTAAGAATGGGCCGATAAGTCCTTTTTCTATTCTGCCACTGATAAAACAAAGTATCCTATTTTAACTTGTAGACATGTCTAACTTCCTATTTATCGTGCGAAATCTCAGATTGCAGTGTTTTTATATATTCCATGTAAGCATACTACTATAATTACCTACTTATATAATAAACAAAAAATTAAAACTTGAAATTGCCCCTATATTAAGTGCTTGTATGAATCCGCAGTTATATAACCCATGGCCTATGCTGATGTTTGTGCAAATTATAGCTGTTTTTGAACTTGGCATGCGTATAAGTCTCACAAGTTCATCCGTGCCAAGGGTGTATGAGCACAGGGGGTCATTCAGAGTTGATCGCTCGCTAGCAACTTTTTGCAGCGCTGCGATCAGGTTAAATCTCGGCAAAACTGCGCATGCGTATGCACCGCATTGCACAGGCGCGTCGTACGGCTACAAAGAGGATCGTGCTGGGAAATGGATTTAACGAAGAATCCATTAACACAGCCGATCGCAAGGTGATTGACAGAAAGAGGGCGTTTCTGGGTGTCAACTGACCGTTTTCTGGGAGTGTTTGGAAAAACGCAGGCGTTTCCAAGTGTTTGCAGGGCGGGTGTCCGACGTCCGTTCCGTGACCAAAAAGACTGAAGTGATTGCAGCGGCTGAGTAAGTCCAGATCTACTCAGAAACTGCAAAAAACTTTTTTGTGCTGTCAGCTGCAAAAGTGTTCACACACTCGCAAAGCTAAAATACACTCACTCCCCCATAGGCGGCGACTATCTGATCGCAGCGCTGCAAAAAGTTGCTACCGAGCGATCAACTCTGAATGCCCCCCCCCACAGAGCAGTGGCGTAAGTTCACACCAGTCGCCTGGAGGCAACTTTGAATTAGCCCCCCCCCCATATATAAGACTACTTCGGGGTCTCCAGACAGTCTTTTTTTTTTATTCCCCTTCAATCATCTCCAAATCTGGAAAACAGCGTAACAACAAAGTAGAAGAACTGCAGTAAATTTATAAATGTGTAATAAAATCACATACATAAAGGTAATGTATAATCAGCATAAACTAATCACCCAAATGTCCAAAGAAAAGAGTGTCCACTCTGCGGTTCCACCTGGAATCAGTGGGATCTCCAGCAGCAGAAGTGTAGAATTATGTAGAAGCTGCAGTTTCTGCTTATTATTATGGAATATTGCTTTGTACTTAAGGGCCCTTGGTGGTCATTCCGAGCTGTTCGCTCTCAAGCTGCTTTTAGCAGCTTTGCACACGCTAAGCCGCCGCCTACTGGGAGTGAATCTTAGCTTATCAAATTTGCGAACGAAAGATTCGCAATATTGCGAAAAGACTTCTCTGTGCAGTTTCTGAGTAGCTCGAGACTTACTCTTCCAGTGCGATCAGTTCAGTGCTTGTCGTTCCTGGTTTGACGTCACAAACACACCCAGCGTTCGCCCAGACAGGCAGACACTCCTCCGTTTCTCCAAACACTCCCATAAAACGGCCAGTTTCCGCCCAGAAACACCCACTTCTTGTCAATCACACTCCGATCTCCAGAACGAAGAAAAAACCTTGTAATGCCGTGAGTAAAATACCAATCTCCATAGCAAATTTACTTGGCGCAGTCGCAGTGCGAACATTGCGCATGCGCAATTAGCGGAAAATCGCTGCGATGCGAAGAAAATTACAGAGCGAACAACTCGGAATGAGGGCCATTGAGCGATCCGCCAGGCAAGCTGCCCGACGGCGGATATGGGCGACCCGACGGCAGGGGGGCAGTGACGGGGGAGTGAAGTTTCTTCACTCCCCCCGTCGCCCGGCTCCATAGAAGTGCAGTCAAATATGGACGAGATTGTCCATATTGGCCTACATGCACAGGCGACGGTGCACCAGCGATGAACGAGCGCGGGGCCGCACATCATTCATCACTGGAGCCTCCACACTCAAAGATATGAACGTTATCTCGTTCATTAATGAACGAGATCGTTCATATCTTTCAGTAATATCGCGCAGTGTGTAGGGCCTATAAGGGCCCAAAGCAGGACATTTCGCAGGATCTATCACCTCAGACCGCAGTTTGACCCCTATGTACAGTCTTTTCAAAAGCGCTGTCCCTGTAGAAATGTTTGATACATAGCAGGGATAATCATGTAATAATTATTCCCGCAGCAACCAGAATTGTTAGTAATCGTGGAACTCCCAAGATTAGTGATACATAGGCCCCCTAATACTTGAGACATTGCATAAGTATACTGTTCAGAAATGAACTGTATTTAATATATAATTACTAGCATTTGACCGCGTAGATGTCTGTCATTGCTCAGCAGAACTAATTTTACAAAGACAGTAGTGCCATCTAATATTGTGATGTATATTTTTTATTGTACACATTGGGCTTGATTCAATTCTGGGCGATATTAATAGCACTGAAAGGAGAACCCGGAGCAATTACATTTTCCTCATCTCTAGTCAGGAGCTATTAACATCTCCTTGAATTTAATCGACACCATTGATCACAAAATTTCTTTGTAAACAATATTTGCAGTTTTTCCTTCAGTTTTCCTAACACAAAAAGGTGCTTGTGGCTACTAACGCTTCAGCAAGCCACGTAAAGCTGCCCATGGGAGAAGCAGCTGGTCCTGAGATCTATGCCTGCAGCCCTGAGCATTTGCCCCTGAGACTTGTTGATCATCATAACGAAGCAGAAAAGGAAAATTGTTGGGTATAAGAGGTATACATTGTAAAAACAGTCTCACCAGCGCCACATCCCGGTAGAATCCCTTCCTCAGTTAGGTTCCTCTGTAGAGCAATCACTTTAAGTCTGGTTCTGTTGCATAACTTAGGTGGAGTCAAGTACCGCAGAAGCATGATCGGAACACCAACTTTCTGTGTTCCTAGTGTCAAACGTCCCCCCCTTTATTGCTCCTCTCCCCAATGTCACATCAAGATCCTACATACCTCAGTTTCTTTCTTGGCCCCTAGGCTATACAATAGTGAAAACGCAATCCAAATTCATCCAGTAGCTTTTGCGTGATGAAAGACAAAAATTCTGAAGGGTTATTTTTTTTTCTTTTCTGTCTCCATAGTTAATACAGTCCTTAGATGAATATCTCTCCCCAAAAAATACAAATAATTGCTATGTACAGACACAACCCTCACAGCTTATTATATGTATATAGTAATAATATTCTGTTATAATAAAAAAATTATGACATATTAAAAAACACGAGGTATCCAATCTGACTGCCAAAGGGAGCCCTTACAATAAGAATTGCTGATTTGATGGCCATGTATGACGCAGAACAGGAAACGTGAACCTGTTTTACAGCTAGTTTTCTGAATGGCTATAAGCCGCTTTTACAGCTTGGGACTATTTTGTGTGTCTGTAATAATTATGAGACATTTCTGCGAAGTCTGTGTATGTGGTGGTTCTGGATAATGAAAGCATTGTGTATGCTTTCTTCTGTTTTATTATCATACTTTACACGCTACATTATATAGCGTAACACGTGTTTTCTAGCATGCACTTTCTGTGTGTTTCATGGGTAAGCTTAACGCCTTTTGAAATGTTTTTATTCCAGCGATGTAAATGGGATGTAGGTGTTGAAGTATTCTTGGAGGAATTTTATATTACAAACAGGTTATTGTTGTAGCATCAAAGGATTTAAAAGGGAATTTCCATGTAGGAGAAAATGTCTAGTGCCGCTGGTGTGATAACCAGGTTAAACACAACGGTATTAATTTTAAAACATTGTTACTTGTTCTATTCCCTGAGAAGACTCTGCAGAATTATTATGTTACAGTCTCACTCTGTTTCTCTATGCCAGTGTTCAGCGCAGAGAGATATAGTCATGAACTGGAAATGCAGAAATTCTAAATGAAGACGAACCTGTATGTCCTCTTGTAGACAGACACCGATCACCCTATTTCCTGAATGTCCAGCCGTATTTGTATGATTTCTGTGATGGTTTTTCTGTAATGAACACCTGTAAAGAGGATCTTGCTAGCTGCAACCCTTTAAAGAGTGCTTTTGCCGGTCGCACTGCTGCCACTTTATGCAAAAGTCACTACAAAGCCGTCCCCTGGTGTACGTCCATGTGTGTAAATGTGCAAGGACTGTCGGCAGCCGTAAACGCTGACCATATGGTGCGTCTTCAGAGGTCACATCACAAAAACGTGCACCAGCCTTGTGGTTTCTCAGTCTGAGTGTGGCCTCCTTAGTGAGCAGTTGACCGCCTCTGTACGGAACCACTTACAGCGACACTCGCATAACACTGACCATCTCCATGTGTCCTCTAAGCCACCTCACTGTCCATGCCCCTAATACATTTTCTAAATATTTCTAAGGCCGTGTGTCTCAATCGCAGCTCAAACTGTGCACACAATATCTGGACGCATGTGCAGTGTTGCTTAGACGCATTTGCAGAAAAAAAAATCGATCCACTGTGTCCATCATCTCCGCTGCGTCCAACTGAGGGGGTAATTCAGACCTGATCGCAGCAGCAAATTTGTTAGCAGTTGGGCAAAACCATGCTCACTGCAGGTGGGGCAGATGCAACATGTGCAGAGAGAGTTAGATTTGGGTGGGTTATATTGATTCTGTGCAGGGTAAATACTGGCTGCTTTATTTTTACACTGCAATTTAGATTTCAATTTGAACACCCCCCACCCAAATCTGCATACACATGGTGAGATTCAGCCTAACCCCGACTCTCGCTGTGCGCCAGTGGCTTGGTTGGCATCACAAGCACATAATGACTGTGCTTGCGATGCTGACTATCTGCGATTTTGGCTAAGTGTCATTTTTTACTATCTTTTCTACGAGATACACTGTGCAGGAAAGTCAATTTTGACTATCTAGGCTTGCGATGCTGACCGCGCATCGGCATCACATCGGGATCGCAAGGCGACTTTCACCTTGCCAACTGCACTAACTTTTTTCTTACGATTTTTACTATATAGTCAAAATTGTAAGAAAATATCTCACCGTGTGTACACACCATAAGGGTCGGGTCCTAACTGTTCTTGAGGAGATATTCGGTCTACTCGCTGGTTTCTCCTCTGAATAAAGCTAATTGCGTTCATTGTGTGTCGGCGGATCATAGTTTATTGTATGCAGTTGAGCAGGCTCCTCTCTCCTCCGATCACGTGACTCCTTTTCATTCATGATCCACAACAGTGGGCATTGCCAGCAAAAGGGGACAGCACAAGATGGGATGTATATGTTATGTAATCTCCTGACAGCCTGGAGATTCATATGTTTGAGAAGTCAGTTGGGAGTCTGGTTTATCCTATCTAATAGGCAGGAAATAACAGACACCCAATCGACTTTTCAAACATTTGAATTCCCCCCCTATGTCTTCACTTTGACCAATTGCTACGATTGTCTGTCCAAGCCAATGGCAAGAAATGACATCATAGTATCTTTTAAATGTGTGACTGGGTGATAAAAAGTCAATTGATCTGATAGTAGAGCTAGGAATATCCAGTTTGCCACAGCAAAAAAAAAAAAAGAGGCCCTTTTCCCAGCGGATCGTGCGCCCCATGTTTGCTATCCCCTCACTTTGACGGATGAGAGAGATAGATAAAAAAAGTCTTAAGGGGGGTACTCACGGAGAGATCCATGCTTAAAATCTAAGCAATCTGACTAGATTGCTTAGATTTTAAGCACAGATCACTCGTGTGTACCCCCCTCAGCGATAGCAATGCGCGGCCCCGCATATCGCTATCTAGTGTTCACTCTAGCAGTGAAAAGGGGCATGGCGCCGGACTCCGGGGGCATATGTGCGCGCGGCTAAGCAAATTAGGGGGCGTGGCCACGCCTACGTCATTTTAGTGGGCGGTGCGGCCCACAGACGCTACTATAGAGAGCGTCTGTGGCCGGCGACATCACTTTTGGGGGCGTGTCCAGCACCTCCATCGGTTCTGGGCTTCCCCCCAGCTCTCTCCCAATGCGTGAATGGATGCCGCGCGCATGCGCACGGCATCTTTACACGCTGGGAGGGCAGGAAGCGGGCGGCTGTTCTAGCAGGGCGCCGCAAAAGGGGCAGGGCGGGTTTTGCCTGCTAAAAAAACGGGCAGGGCGCGGCGCCCTGCTAAAACAGCCTAGAGTGAACACTAGCTATCGCCGGTGCCAATCTAGCACGTCGCTCATTTCACCCGCTGGGTGAAATGAGCGGCCCCCCGTCCTCCCCCGCATCGCTCAGCACACATCGCGCTGTGCTGAGCGGCGGGAGAGATGTGTGCTGAGCGGTTCGCTCAGCACACATCTCTCCCGTCTATATGGGCCTATACTTGGGAGTTATTATCTCTGGATCATTATATAATTACTGGCTCCTATCTTCTGCAGAAATGTGGCAGCCCTCCATGTGTTGTCTGCTAATTAGTTTCATTTAATATTTATTTCTCCCTGGCAAGAAAGTGGTGTAAAGGACTGGCGCTACCTTATAAGCAATTCCAGTCCACTTTTTATCTTTCACTATACCCCTTGGGTTACTGGTAAACTTCCTAGTGAAACACAGACTACTTTATTCCTTCCATACAAACAAACAAACACATAAATAAATATTAGTATTATACAGGTTGAGTATCCCTTATCCAAAATGCTTGGGACCAGAGGTATTTTGGATATGGGATTTTTCCGTATTTTGGAATAATTGCATACCATAATGAGATATCATGGTGATGGGACCTAAATCTAAGCACAGAATGCATTTATGTTACATATACACCTTATACACACAGCCTGAAGGTAATTGTAGCTAATATTTTTTATAACTTTGTGCATTAAACAAAGTGTGTCTACATTCACACAATTCATTTATGTTCCATATACACCTTATACACACAGCCTGAAGGTCATTTAATACAATATTTTTAATAACTTTGTGTATTAAACCTAGTTTGTGTACATTGAGCCATCAAAAAACAAAGGTTTCACTATCTCACTCTCACACAAAAAAGTCCGTAATTCGGAATATTCCGTATTTCGGAATATTTGGATATGGGATACTCAACCTGTATTATGTATTCACTGCCTGCACACTGGTAGCTGCTGTCCATTCGCTCAGGAGGATCTTCCGGCAACATCCTAAATAGGAATGGCCATCAATGATTCGAAATCATCGATGGTCTATGACCGATGTTGAATACTTTTACCATCGATAGGGGAGAACCTCCCGCCATCAATGGTTCAGTGCTATGGAATTTTTTTCAGTTAATTTTTTCCCCTCAAAGTGTCAGGGCACAGAGCTTAGCCCTGCCCCGGCACTCGTAAAGCCACGCCTCCAGGCTCTGATTAGTCCGTGTTTCATTATACAGTAATGCAGGGGTGACCATCAATGGGTAAAACCATTGATGGTACGCTTACAGATGGTTTTACACCATTGAAATTATCCATCAGTGGTACCATCAATGGTGACCATCCATGGATAACCCACAATGTTCATCCCTTATCCGAAACTTTAGGATGTCTGCTTGCTCTTGGCTGATTAGTGCTTAGTGATCACATGATTAGGTTTCCAGGAACTAAAGCTCATAAGGCCACACATAATAGGTAATTGAAATAATTATAGACCTTTAATGAGCCCTTTGGTGGGAAGAAGACATTGATTTAAGTCAAAGGCTGTGAGGTGACGGGAGTCGGGATTGATGGAAGGAACGTGCCGCAGAGTGGGGGGCAGGGCGGTGGGAGTTGTAGCATTGGGTGACGTGAGAGCGGAGTGCTGGGAGGTGCAGCACAGGATTTGGGATACAATAGTGAGCAATGTTCCTACAGTATATGGGGGATGATGCACGGCGCAATTCAGAGACCGGAGCGGATGGGTATAAGCAATCGCTGAATTGTGGCCGACACTATTTAATGTCCATAGTGACTTGATGAGTTGTCTGTTGAAATTTTGTTTACATGTATAGCACCTGCATAGTGTGTTTCTGCATAGCCTTTACGTTGGATGCAGTCCTCCTTATTCTTATTTTTTCTGGGATTTATAAAGTAATGTTTACCAAAGGGAAGTCATTATAATACAGCCCATTGGAATGTGAAGTATGGACAGTAAACATGGCATGCCGGTTATTCCCGAGACAGTCTCCTTTTGTCCTACCTGTGTTTTTTGGATCCCTTCCCCCTCTTCCTACTTGTAATTTAATCCTCCAGATGCACCAAACTACACAGTCTGAGCAGAAGCTAAAAGCAGTCTGTAACATGGGGGTGATTTTTGGGCCTGAGCAAATCTGGTCACATGGCTGTTTCTTTTTCATTGTTAATTGTAATTACTAGAAATTCCTAAATGTTTAAAAATGTGTAAAGATGTACATGTTATTAAATAACATTTTATACCTAGGGGCCTATCTATTTGTAATCGCGGCAGTGTCCGATTCAGTAGCCGGGGGGAGGTTGCGGGAGAGGGGAATGTAAGATCCCTCTCCTGCAAGAATGCCTACCTATGTATAAATATGAGGATTGCATAATCCACCAGGGACTTTCGGAGTTTGGAATAAAAGGGTCAGATCGTAGTCCTCATCGATAATAATGGGGACTGCGGTATGCACCGATAAACATTTGCAGGGGATTTCTGTAAAATATCTGGCATTAGGCTATTAGTACATAGCAGTCATACATAAAATTATATGATAAACTGCCTTGATAAATAGGCCCCTATATGAACAAGCAACAGTTTGTGACTTTTAACGCTACTTGTTAGAAGTAAATCGATTTGCCTACGAAAGTGTCTTTTGCCGGCTTATTTTTCTGATTTTGTTTTCGCTGCCTTATTCTGAAATGAAGCAATGGAAGCCCCTTCTGTAGGGATCCTGGCTGTGACAGGCTGCACATGATCCCTATCTAGGGCTTATTCTGAAATGAAGCAATGGAAGCCCCTTCTGTATGGATCCTGGCTGTGACAGGCTGCACATGATCCCTATCTAGGGCTTATTCTGAAATGAAGCAATGGAAGCCCCTTCTGTAGGGATCCTGGCTGTGACAGGCTGCACATGATCCCTATCTAGGGCTTATTCTGAAATGAAGCAATGGAAGCCCCTTCTGTAGGGATCCTGGCTGTGACAGGCTGCACATGATCCCTATCTAGGGCTTATTCTGAAATGAAGCAATGGAAGCCCCTTCTGTAGGGATCCTGGCTGTGACAGGCTGCACATGATCCTCATCTAGGGCTTATTCTGAAATGAAGCAATGGAAGCCCCTTCTGTAGGGATCCTGGCTGTGACAGGCTGCACATGATCCTCATCTAGGGCTTCTGATCTTGACCTGCGCTTTATGCAGTTGTATCAGGAGCCCGGGTATGCTTAAACGGGTGTGGATCATGGAGTCAACCAGACTTAGATCTACAGTATCTAGGTCGACCGCTATTGGTCGACAGTAACTAAGTCGACACAAGCATTAGGTCGACATGGGTTTTTTTGGGGGGAAATTGGTGTTGTTATCTCCGTAGAGTGACCGGGAACCCCAATTAGTGCGCCGTGTCCCCTTGCATGGCTCGCCATGCTTCGGGCAAGGTGCCTCGCTGCGCTCCGCACTGGTTACCGTTTTCAAGCATAGTCCACGTGGATTGTTAAGTATGAAAAAGTTATAAAAAATGATTTAAAAAAACAACTCATGTCGACCTAATGCATGTCGACCAATAGTGGTCGACCTAGACACTTTCGACCTAAGTGTGGTCGACCTAGAGACCAGATACCGTCCAGAGATACGAGGTTGAATACTATACCTTTATAATGCTGTCTGCTGATTTCCTTCTAAACCCTGACTGGTGAAGTTGGTTGGCGCTGTAGGCTGGCCCTATACGGCAATGACCTGTTGATACAGTGAGTGTTGTGCGCCAATAAAATGTTTACGAGATGGGGATTAAGATGCCGCCTTCCTGATGCCTCTGTGTTGTGACTGTGGAGACACTTTATCCAAACATATATGCATAATGAAGAACAGGTGCACCCCTGCAGTATCAAGTGATTATTTAGGAAACACCAGTACGCAGTATTGGAGTGATGGAAATGCAGCACACGGATGTCTTGCTCTCATTACTGGATGCAGAGTGTTTTCACGGTGCAGAAATCGCTTTCCTGCCGAGCTTGGAGACCCCACAGAAGTTCATGAAGTGCAGCACAATAACTCTAACTGTGATGTCAAAACAGGCGAAATAACAGCACAAATTATTGACTCTAAAATGAAGATGTTGCTAAAGGTCCAATCTTTTAAAACCACCGTCAGCTGAATAATCATTGTGACGGTCTTCCCATAGAAGAAGAGAACTGTCCTACATTGTGCATTTAGTTAGGGGCAGCCATGGTGATGAATCCTGCTGTAGAGGACAGCTAAAGAATGCACATGGAACATTTACAAGCGGCAATAAAGTCACAGGATGAAGTGTTCTACCCGTGCAGCACACCGATCCATTGCCGATGAGAGGGGTGAGGTCTCCGAGGCAATCTGGCGTCCCCGTCTGGTCCCCTCAATGTCCTGTGTCCAGTATGACTTTCCTGACTGCTCTGCTCTCCTTTGTGTCCGTAACCTGCAGGTCTGGTTGTTGGACACCAGTGGCTTCATGTTCCATATGTCCAGTGCAAATCCAATAGACAGAATAATGGTCTACGCGGGCTCAAGTCTACCGGAATAGCCCACAGTTCCATCTGCACGCACACACTCAACTTTACCGAGGTGAGAAGGCCCTTTTACAGCCCCACTGTGCCTCTTCAGACTAGTGTGGAAATGTGTGCGACTCTGTATCCCCCGCTATTAGTCTCAGAGTATGCGCGGGGCAAATACATGCAAACTTTGGTGCATCTGAGGAAAACTGGGCATCTGGATGAAACGCGTTGAAGATGCATTCTCTGCACAGATGGGGCCCTCATTGAACCCATGACCCCAGCGCTGTAAGGCCACAAGGCTGCTGGCACCGCTACCCAAATGCTACTTTGTTATCTAGCTGAGGTTTTCCATATTAGGCTCTGAATGACCCACAGATGAATTACTTGTGATCAGAATAGTAGGATTTTATTTTATATACAAGCCAGACTTATTTGTGATACATTTAATTCTTACAGGCATCCCCGTAAGTGGGAAAAGAAGTGATGTCAAAAGGAGGAATCAGAAAAAAAAAAAAAAAACTTGAGAAAATTCGTTCTGAACATTTTAATACATTTAATTTTTCTGAAAATTTATTTTTTTTGGGGGGGAAAAAATAATTGCTGTTCGGGTAAGCCTTAGCTAATGTACAGGGAATACATTTTATGAAAGGACACAGGTGGTCATTCCGAGTTGATCGCAACCAGCAACTTTTTTCTGCTGCTGCGATCAACTAGTAAATACTGGCAGGGGAAGGAAGATGGCAGCCACACTATAATGACGCAGAGAGGCAAGAGCATCCATCTTCCTTCCCCTGCAGAGCGGGCTGACGCGGCGTCCCACGTGAGCGGGCTGACGCGGCGTCCCACGTGAGCGGGCTGACGCGGCGTCACAGGACTGATGGGGGCTGAGGCGCTGAGTGGATCCCGCGCACCGCAGCACAGCGTGGAGGATCCCCGACTGGACCCAGCCCCCGCACCCAGGGGACTCACCCTCTCAAGAGGAAACCAAGCTACCAGGCGGCGGAGCCGGGAGGCACTTTTTAGTGCGTCTACAGGTTGCGGCCTGCCCGTCCCCACGTACGCGGGCTTTGCACATAAGGGTGAGCAGTCATATTTTGAAACATATTTTGTGTCTGTATTGCACAAGAAAAGATACTGCGCTCCACTTTAGGGGTTTGGGATGCAATTAATTCTTACACCCTGGGAGTAAAGAAGTCATCGTATACATAAGATTACAATTAGATATTTGATTTTGTGTTTTTTTTGGACCTCGGTCAAAATAATTAGATAACATCCGGACTCCATTAAAAATTACTTGCCTACTCCTGAACTAGTCTATGCCTATGGGGGAGTGTATTTTATCTTAGCAGGAATGCGATCGCTTGTGCAGCCCTGCTAAGCTAAAAATGTTTCAAGCAGAACATGACTAGCCCTGGACATACTTACCCTGTGCGACGATCTCTGCGATGCTGGGGGCGGCTTTGACGTCAGACATCCGCCCTCCGTTCTCCGGGACACGCCTGCGTTTTCCTTACCACTCCCCGGAAACTGCAGCCAACGGTCCGGATCCGCACAGGAACGCCTTCTTTCTGTCAATCTTCTTGCGGTCGGCCCTGCAACTGCTTTTTTCGTAGGACGCGACGTAACCCGGCGACCCCTGTCGCTGGGCAACGGCGCGCGTGCACAGTGCACCCACCGCGCATGCGCATTCCAGACCCATTCGCACCACAGCGACAAACCGCTGCGTGCGAACTGGTCGGAATAACCCCCACAATACGTGTATGTATGTGTATATATGTGTGTGTATTTACACATTATATATATATATATATATATATATATATATATATATATATATATATATATATATATATAGTATATATGTGTGTAAAAAAATTTTTTTTTCAAAAATAAAAAAAAATACAATATATATATATATATATATATATATATATATATATATATATATATATATATATATATATATATATTATATGCCACTTTATTTGTATTTATATTGTTACCACCAGTTTTTCAATGGATAATGGGGGTCATTCCGAGTTGATTGCTAGCTGAATTTGTTCGCAGCGCTCAAGCTGAAAATCGGCAGTTCTGCACATGCGTATGCGGCACAATGCGCACGTGCGACGTACAGGCACAACGAACGATGTAGTTTTGCACAGGGTCTAGTGATGCATTTCAGTCGCACTGCTGGCCGCAGAGTGATTGACCTGAAGTGGGCGTTTCTGGCTGGCAACTGACCGTTTTCAGGGAGTGTGTGGAAAAATGCAGGCCTGCCAGGAAAAAGACAGGCGTTGCTGGGCGAATGCTGGGCTGGTTTGTGACATCAAATCCGGAACTGAATAGTCTGAAGTAATCGCAAGCGCAGAGTAGGTTTTGAGCTACTCTGAAACTACACCAAAAAAATTTGTAGCTGCTCTGCGATACAATCGTTCGCACTTCTGCCAAGCTAAAATACACTCCCAGTGGGCGGCGGCACGGCTGCTAAAACTAGCTAGCGAGCGATCAACTCAGAATGACCCCCAATGTGTGTCTTCTTATTTGTTATTTTGTGATGTCCTTATCAGCTTTGTGTATTTTTATTTAGAGGTCCTACTTCGGCATTTCTGGGGGTTTTTTGTTTTTTTTATTTCTGTATTTATTTGTAGAGTGATATTGTGTGTTGCCTGCTCTTAAATCTACTATTGGTGGCTCTTGTTGCTGATTCCGCTCCGCTTCGGCCAGTGGTAGCCCTTAACTCCTTCAGTTTGAGGTGAATTAGGAGCCGCCCGTTGTCCCAGACTAATTGGAACGGCAATAAGAACTTATGATCACTGCTGTTTCCTCATCTGCTCTCTAGTTCTCCGTCTCATCTTACGGAGTGACATCTTTCTATTACATCGCCAGCTGATAGGAACACAAAGGTGTTAAGTTGTGCAGAATCCATTTCTGAGACAGATGAAAACATTGTTCCATGCATTTATGTATCCTACATACACGGTCGTTACACAACGGTTAAGACTTTGCTTCTAAAACTGATCTGCGCAGTTGGTGCAGAATTTAGGGGAATATGAACAGATGGTCAGATTGATGTGATTTTTTTTGTTATTTGGTGGTGTTAGTGATTCATATGTGCTTATGAGGGGACATCCAGAAAACCTGCATTCCTCTCTTTTATACAAGTTCGCTTTGGTCTGTCTAGTCTAGGGCGTATTACAGCAGACGCAGGAAATCTGAAGTTACTGTGTAGCACAGGCATGTTATTAAATAATGGTTTGGGTCTTGTAGTTGGACAGATTATTTAGGCAGACTGCAGATTTGATCAGTCTGTAATTTGGTGGCTACTGTGTCCTATCCTATGGGGAATATGCAGGAAACCGCCAGAGGCAGGACATCACACGCAATAAGACTTGCTTTTATTTCACAAATGGCAATCTGGCTGCTATGGGTTTTTATATCTGTTTATTTGCTTTTAGATCTGATGATTACACTACACAAGACCAGTGTATAAATGTAATACAATTAGGGGCTTATGTTACTATTTAAAAAAACGTGCGTTGCGTAGCCTCTCAGTAAAAGGGGAGTCCTAGCAGAAACAGCTGCTCTCCAGCGTGTACTGTATCCAGCATAAGCCGTATCCGTATCCTGCCCGCAGCCCTGTCATCGGAGCCCGCAGCAGTTGGGAGTCCCCTGTGGGTTATAGCAGACTCGTATAATAAGCGTCCTGGGATATTCACAGGCCCCCTCATTGTGGCGCACTGCAGGTACTCTGTGTACATCAACCTTCACCAGTGCAAGGATGACTACGTCCCCCCAGCTGGAGCGTTCAGCCCTCGAGCAGATTTCTACGCTTCCAGTGCTTTCCCCTGGATCATCCTGCCTGACGCTGCATATTTCTAATCCAGTCACCATTCTCTAATTACAGCGATGTGATCTGAAGTGGCAGGACGCATGGAGTGTGAGTCTTGTGCGCTATATAATGCACGATGGGCTGTAACTGGTGTCCTTTTATGTCCATCGCGCTGGAGACACACAGCTACAGAATTCGTATTTCGTTCTAAGATTTCTCTGTAGCTCCTATAAGATGTCCAATCGATACCGCGGACATATATATATACATAGGACCTAGAGAGGGAATAAGGATAAAGTGTGGAGTGAGCTGGAATTAGGTTGTTCTTTCTGTGTAGTAGGAAGTGGCTGTATTTCATGTGAATCCCAATATCCCTGTAATCCCGAGTCTGCCCAATGTGGGACTGAAATCGTTTCTCGGGTGTGTTCAGGCATCCGCAGGAAGGGTCTTGCGTCACTTACAGATTATTAGGTATCCACAAAACCAATACACGTCACTGAATATTCAACCGGTATAAAACTTTCTATACCCTCATTGTTTATATACACCGAGGCGATTGTATGCAAAGTAGCTGTTCCGCAGATGATGCTGACCAAGGATGTCTGAATCCATATAAGAAGGGAAAGGTGAAGGTATGCAGAGCTTAATGAAGTGTGTCACTCGGGAAATAATGGGTAACGACACAAACTGATGGACTTTGACCGTGCAGTGATTGTTGGCGCTGGCAGCAGTGGGGCTGGCATTAGATAAACGGCTGCACTGGTGAATTGTTTGAGTGCGACTGTTACATTATACAAGGCTTGTGGTTATAAACAGCCACTGAGTGCTCGAGCTGAACGGAGAGGGGGCAGACTTGTCCAGTGCCACAGACGGGCAACAGTGCATCATATCATATTGATAATCAGAAAGTGAAGGGCAGGGCTTAATGACCAGGTTTTTTGTGGAGAATGGGTGGGGTCAGTGGTGCTGAGAAAGGGGGGCGGGTACTAGTTGCCCAGGCCTGATGAAGGGGCGTGGCACGCTCCCCGAAACACCTTCTCCCCCTTACCTGTCAGTCCAGCACACGCTGCAGTGAGTGCAGGGAGGCTGCTGACGCTGAGCAGCGGCAGTCTCCTCTTTCTGTGCGAGGGGTGGGGGAGTGATCACACTGATCACGCCTACCCCTCCCTGATCTGCTCATGGCTGAGGGGCACAACCATAGCCAGATTAAAGGGGGGATGCAGGGCATTCTGTACCCCGGGCTTCAGACACTCAGAATGCCAGCAGGACAGTATGGAAGGCAGAGACACAGGAGTATCAGATTTCATGAACTATTAACCGGGGTCTCCAACCAGAGGAGAGATAGGAGGGTGGAGAGAGCTGTGACAGAGGGTGGAATCCCTGTTTAATTACAGATCTCTCCACACCTGGGTGTCTGAGTCCTGTGTAATTTGTTATTTAATGAATGTCTAGAGAGAGACACACACACACACACACACACACACACACTCCTCCTGCATCCTGTCCCAGTGTGTAAGTAGTGTAGAGGCTGCTGCTATTTTTGCATGTGACGAGACAAAAATTATAGATTTTATTTTTCTATGTGTATTTTAAGGTTAAGTTGTCTTTTTTCCACTATAAGTATATTTTATAAAATAGTTGTCTTTCAATTAGGTGTAGCTATAAACAGTACCTAGGCAATATTAAACTATTAGTTTAAATTTAATATACACCATTGGACACCTTAGTTTAAATTTAATATACACAATGTACACCTCCCAACATGACCCATTCCAGGAGGGATGAAATTCTTAAGTTATGATTGCAAGCTCCTGTGTTGAAACGCCTTTCTTATCAATTAAATAGTTCAACACAGGTGACTACAATTATATATTAAGAGGGAAGTCCATGTAAAGAGCATCTTTTCACTCCTGGAATAGGTCATATCGGGAGGTATGCACATTCTTTTATACACCCCCCCCCCCCCCCCCCCTTTCCACTGGGGCCCCCCTGTATAAAGTGCCCTGGGCACCCCCAAGGCTTAATATCAGGCCCTGGGCACAATGGTAGCCCCTGTGGAGTGCAAAGCGTAACGCTGCCGCACAAAAATAAATAATTCTGTTTTTTATTGAAAGGAGACATAGCCACGCCTTCTTACATTAGGTCACGCCGCCTCAAAGTACCTGGGCCTGCTCACACTCTCTGGGTGGGATCATGTCATGTAGCCCCTCCTGCCAAGCTACACATCACATGATGCTGCATCATGACATCTACGACACCCAAGTCTTCACTGGGGTGGGCAGTGCTTCATGATGCAGACCACATCAGTTACCCATTCCCCTTGTAGGGGTACTGAGAAGATTTGTTTGCTGGCTCTGAAGTCCTGAAGATCTCGTCCCCCGTGCTCCACACTGTTTTAAGGCCCATACACACTGGGCGATTTTGAGCTGAGAGCGGGTCACTTTTGGTGTGTTTGAGCTGCTTTCAGCTCAAAGCCGCCCAGTGTGTATGGACAAGCGATGAGCGGTGAGGGCTGATGCGCACTCTCGCTTCATCGCCGGCGGCTGCCGTTCATCTGCTGATATTACCAGTAGATGAACGGCGGGGGGAGCGGATTTCCAAAGCGTCCTGCTATGGAAAGCCACTCACCCCCGCTGACTGTCTTGTAGATGCTATGGGAGACTAGGTAATGGTTTGCAGTCTAGTGGAAATAGGGGCACTGAGGCTGATCCAGAACATGAACATGGAGCAGGCATGACTAACTTGCAATATGTAGCACTTATCCTCTTGTATCAAACTTCTATTTCCCTGTAGGCTGTAATCTAGCTAGCTGGGCCCTGTCTGTTATTACTCTGTCTTCTTTATTACTTTTTTGTTCACAATTGTAAATGAACATTAATAAATAATCTGCTGGGGTTGGAGCAGTTTTTTCTCCCGCTTCTCTCTGCGGTGATATAAGTAGATGAGCACCTAGGAATGCTGATGCGATCGCTGTAACACTTTGAAATGCAGGCAATTATTTAATGTGCTTACATGAGTCTGCAGTGCATATTGAGTCTGCTTCATGAACGGAACACAACTCGCAATACGCACTGACACAAGGTTTATAATTGGTGGTCTTGGCTGCCTGCCACATTCAGTTATAGCGAAGAAAGGGGGGGGGGGGGGTGCAGCTCCAGCAAAAACTATCTGCTAAAAGGATAAGGAGACCACTAGTTGCAGCATTAGCTGAAGCTGACTTGTCCCTGTATCTTCTGATTTCTGCTCCTGTGTATTTATAGTACTATGCTTGTATTAGTCTGCACAGGGGTGGGCATAGTGCATTATACCAGCACAGAAGGTGATGGGGGAGCCAGCTTCCTCTACGTCTGGGCTAGGCAACCTGTGACACTACACATCCCAGCATGCAGTATAAAAAAATCTCAGGGCATCCTGGGATGTGTAGTTCAAGAGCAACAGGAGTGCCACAATTTGCCATGCCCTACTCTACATGTTACTACTGAAGGCATCCTGCCTGGGGCAGAGCATAATTCATAAAGAAGCTTGCCCAGGACGTAGTGTAATGCATAAGGAAGCTTGTCTTGGACCCTATTTCCTGAGCGAACGTCACATTGTGGGTGATATTCAATTGTTTCTGTTGCCGACAGCCAGTAGATGGTGCACAACAAAGCTATTCAATTGTTACTCTATTCGGGCGCGATCACCTGCTGACGTCAGCATTTCAGCTCACACCCCCTGGAGGTGGTGCACTGAAATAAGGAAACGGTTACTTTTTGCGTTGCGGCCATTAGTTTGGTTGGGTTTAACCACTTTATGCGGCCAAACCCGTCCTCCTTGGGTGCTACAAGCTTGATAAAAAGAAATAATTGAATATCCCTAACTCAGAGGGAAGTCCAGGAGCAGGGCATTTTGCACCTGGCGGAATGGGTCATGTTGGACGTTACGTATTAATGTTACAGATATTAAACATAAAAATAGAAGCTGAAAATGCCTGCCCGACGGACAATAAACCATTACGTTGCGGCATTGTGAATATCTCCACTCTTATTGTATGATTTCTACATCCATCATCATGTGATCGTCAGGCACCAACCACAGAGTGTGACCTGTTCAAAACAGTCTGCCATTGGCAGAGATCTCAAATCACATCCAGCTCTCTATAGTCACTTTAACTATCATGTTACAATTATTTTAAACCGTTTCACCAAGTTTATCTGCACCGCACACTTGGCCTGTATGTGTTATTACTCCTAGAGGGTCAGTGCTGCATAGCTGTGGCATAATACACGTTGGGGATATTTCATATCACTGTCTGTCTGAGCCTTGCCCTGTGTACTTAGCACTGAATGCCAAACAGATGCAGGTTGGACAGCGCTGGAAAGAGTCACCATAGAGAATTCATAGTAAACAGATCGCAGGCAGCAGATGCAGGCCACACTTTCTTTTCCTGTCTATTTCGGCCTGTTATCTGCTTGTTACATTCATATGTATTGTATATGGCTGTTCACTGTAGTGCTGTTGCAAATCGCTTTGATGGGTTTGGTATTGAAGATCTGCAATGTCTAGGTCGACAGGTACAAACGGTCGACACAGGAAATTTTCGACACAAAAAAAGGTTGACACGTAATTTTAAAAAAAATGATTCTGTTTTCACCGTCGGAACACATGGAACCCCAATTAGTGTGCTGCATCACCTGCCTGGCTTACTTCGCTCGCAGGTTACTATTCCCAATTGTAGTCCAAGTGGATGGTTAAGTATGAAAAAGGTGTCAAAAATTCAAAAACTCCTTAAAAAGTTGTGTTGACCATTGCCCTATTGACCTGTTGACCTTTTCCAATGTTGACCATATGGGTCAACCTTTTGTCCATGTCTACCTTTTGTCAGTGTTGACATAATGCCTGTTGACCTTTTATGGGGTTGATCTATTGTCTATACATTGGAACCCCACTTTTCTATGTTCTACATTTACAGAGCTTAGGTATAAGCATTGTAAGCACGTATTCTCCTGCTATGGGTTACTGTATATTTGGACTATTTTGTTAAATAATAGTAATAACTATACTATCAGTAGTCTGACATTGTGTTCCCAGGTCTGGGTTTCCTGTTTGCTTCAGGTTCATAGATTAGTTTCGGATACTGAAATTGCACTTTTGCATGGAATTGACTGTTAAAAACCACTGACAAGTTCTAAGCACAGACACTCAATTCTAACATCCATCACTTAATGGGCAAAGCGGTTCTTATCTGCTCTATGTAATGGTAACATATTATGGAATGCATGGTTTCGCCTGGCTTACAGTAGTTGTGAGGTAGTGATGAACCGTCATGTGACTGCGACATGTGTTTCTGCATTTTCAGCAGGTCATTTTGTGCAGAAGCGCTCTATTGATCTATTTTAATATTCAGTTATTCTGGCTAGTTCTAGAACCTAGCAGTATTTTAATTAGGCAGCACCATTTTTGACTGGAGATCCCATTTAACAGCAGTGAGTGACTGTTTGCCGTGTACTTCCCATATACGATTCATTTAACAGAGCTGCATTTAAATTGGCGTCAACAGCCGTTGTCAGCGGATCGCTGGAGGAAAATCAATAAGTTAATTGGTGTCTATGGGGGGGGGGGGGGGGATTTGCAACAATATTTCATCTGTAATTTTAACAGACATAAGTGCTCAGGGGCAGATTCGGCTAAGCGCGGAACCTCGTTTGATGTGCAGCTGCTGCTGACTTATTTGGTTATTACGTGAGGAAAAGCTCATTTGTTCTTTGTCCACACCTCTATGGGATACGAGCAAGCAAAAACGAGCACGGTTCTCCTGCCCAGATTACTCATGCCAATTGAATCTACCCCCTACAATTCAATCTGCTCCAATGATTGGCACATTACTACTTTGGTTAAACTGTTCTATCCAGAACTGTTTACTATGAAGTGATTCATGTCTTTATACCTTGCTATCATTGGTTTTTGTTTGTGTTGTGTCTTATTGGTCTTCTATGTTTTGAAGGTATAGATGGCGTTCAGAGATGTGTATGATGTATTTCCCTCTGCCATTCAGTTTTGCCACCCTGGTTTCTCACCCAAAATAAAGTATTGTCCACCACCCCACATCCTACTCTGCTCCCGCACTCAGTCTAAAGCAGGGGTGGGCAATTATTTCAGCTGGGGGGCCGCTTAACACTTCCAGTGAATAGTCGAGGGCCACACACAAAATATCTTGTAAATCGGGTCTGAACTGCACCGTAATGTGTAGGCGCGTCGGTCCGCAGCGACGGGATGGTACGAACAAAGCGATCGCACGGGCGATCGCAAGGTGATTGAGAGGAAGAGGACGTTTGTGGGTGGCAATTGACCATTTTAGAGGAGTGTCCGTAAAAACACAGGCGGGACCTGGCGTTTGAAGGGAAGGTTTCTGACGTCCGCTCCGGTCTCGATCATCGCACTGGAAGAGTAAGTCCTGGGCTGTGCAGAGACTGCACAAACTTTTGTTTGTGCAGCTCTCTGTAGATGCGATCACACCCCTGAACAGCGATTACCCCCACCCCTGTAGGCGGCGACTACCTGATCGCAGCAGTGCAAAAATCGCCTGCTAGCGATCAGGTCTGAATTAGGCCCATAGTTATGTATATAACAATAAAAATATAGTGTGTGTGTGTGTATATATATATATATATATATATATATATATATATATATATATATATATACACAACAAGCAGGTGCGGCACTCAGGAAAAAATGACAGACTCAGGAAAGTTGTATATCAACGTTTCGGTGTATTACCGTCTTCAGGATATAATTACCGGTGTATTACCGTCTTATATCCTGAAGACGGTAATACACCGAAACGTTGATATACAACTTTCCTGAGTCTGTCATTTTTTCCTGAGTGCCGCACCTGCTTGTTGTGTACATACTGCTGGGGATACCAGCATGTGAGGGCACCAGGATACGCTATATCATTATGGATCCAGTGAGTGCCAGCTACTATGTATGTGATATATATATATATATATATAACACTATAAAAACATACACCACAATATACCGTATTTTTCGGACCATAAGACGCACTTTTTCTCCCCAAAAATGTGGGGGAAAAAGTATGTGCGTCTTATGGAGCGAATAAGACGTTTGCGGGTAACGGCGGCGGCCGGCGGGTAGTGGCGGGTCCTGGATGCTGCTGCTGCGCTGTCATCAGCAGAGCGCAGAGCAGCCACATCTCAGCAGCAGAGCCGGCGTCATGTGACTCCCCCGCTCCCCCCCACCTCCTCAGGAGACGCAGGGAACCACTGGTACTGTTGGGTAGCGGCGGCCGGCGGGTAGCGGCGGCCGGCGGGTAGCGGCGGGTCCTGGATGCTGCTGCTGCGCCATCATCAGCAGAGCGACCACATCTCAGCAGCAGAGCCGGCGTCATGTGACTCCCCCGCTCCCCCCCACCTCCTCCATCCTCAGGAGACGCAGGGAACCACTGGTACTGTCAGTGTGTGTGTGTGTGTGTGTGTGTGTGTGTGTGTGTGTATGCTGGCTCTGATGTGTGTGTGTGTCTGTGTATGCTGGCTCTGACAGAAGGCTGCACTGTAATCTTGAGTCTGAGAAATCACAGAAATATCTCTTAGAGGTCAGAATATTTTTTTTCCCAGTTTTCCTACTCTAAAAACTAGGTGCGTCTTATGGTCCGAAAAATACGGTACATTAAATACGTAATTTTTAATGGGCAAAATACAAAATGTCTAAAAAAAAGTAATCCAGTAATAAAAAACAAATTAAAAACAAAACAAAACAGTGCTGAAAACAAACAGCATTCTGTGTAATGCAGGTATTCACAGCTCCTGTCTCACCCTGGGCACAGTTGCTAGCTCCCCCCCCCATCCTCCCCTGGACCCATATAGCAGTCTCTACCCCCCTCCCCGCTGGACCTATATAGCAGTCTCTATCCTCCCCTAAACCCATATAGCAGTCCATCCCCTTCTAACCAACCCTCCCCTCCCCTGAACCTATATAGCAGCTTTTAAAGTTAAGCATAGATCCCTTTACCTTTTTTCACAGTGGCAGATCCGCTGCCCGCTGCCTGATCCCCGCTGCCCGCTGTGCCGCACGGAGTCGCTGCTGCCCGCTCCTGCCGTGGCCCCGCCCCCCGTGCCGCCCAGCACCTGACCTCACAGTGGAAATCCCGGTCAGCAGACCCAGTGACGTGACTGGGATTTCCTCTGCGGCGCCGCTTCTGGGAGCTAGGTAGCGCAATGACGAGCGGCTCAGCCAGTCGGGCCGCTTGTCATTACACACTGGTGTGGGACACTGGGGCCGGACAGGATCGGTTCGCGGGCCGCACGTTGCCCACCCCTAGTCTAAGGGGTGACACTCACTCTTAGCTGCCATGTGTCCCCTCTTGTAACATATGCCCTTACAGGTTTCTCCACAAACTGCTGTTCACTTATCACTGTTTTACTTGTAGTATCAAATCACTTGTGAATGGTGAGAGAATTGTGCAAGCCCCCTTTCTTCTGGGGGCTCACATGATAGTGATACTGTACATTGCTTTGTGCCTCGGTGATGTCCCTTGTAACGGTATGCTGGCTGTCGGGATTCCGGCGCCGGTATACTGTGCGGCGGGACCCCGACAGCCGGCAAACTGAAGACCACCCCCAAGTACATAGGTTGGGTGCACTATCCTGTTTCAGCCACTAGAACGTCTGCTTAATCCATTGTAGGCAACAGTTTTACTTTAAAGGGACACCCTGTTGTTAATGTACATTACAGGGACCTACCTCCAAAACGACTATATAATATATTACCATGTCGGAATTTCATTGTTTCTAACGTCTCATGAGTATAGCCTGCTGTGGCTGTTTTTTTCCATTGCCGTTTTTGGTCAGATTTTATCCTTTGTAGCTTCTGATATATACTGTACATACCGAGGTAGGTAAGCCCCGCACTCCAGCTGCAGTAGAACTGCACATCCCAGCATGCTTTGCCACAGTTTTTGCATGCCTTGTAACAGCAAAACTATGGCAAGGGATGCTGGGATTTGTAGTTTCAGGTTGCCTAGCCCTGTATTATCATATGCAAGCACATCTGATCCATTTGGCCTGTTCTATGTCTCTCTCTCCTTATGCAATGAAAGTAATGCTCACTAGTAAAATGCTAACACCTGTGTCTCCGGACTGTTCTTTGACATTCTTATAGAAAGGCTCTCGGTGAGTGGTTTCCATGGAAAATACTACGTTCTGCAGCAAATTGCCTTTTTCTTTATGTTTATTAAAATGCAATATGCAAAATATATGGCTAAAATAAAACGTTAATTCTGCGATATCACTGTATAAAACGTTACTTCTGCTATATCATCACTGTATAAAACGTTTATTCTGCTATATCATCACTGTATAAAACGTTTATTCTGCTATATCATCACTGTATAAAACGTTTATTCTGCTATATCAGCACTGTGTATAAAACGTTACTTCTGCTATATCATCACTGTATAAAACGTTACTTCTGCTATATCATCACTGTATAAAACGTTTATTCTGCTATATCATCACTGTATAAAACGTTTATTCTGCTATATCATCACTGTATAAAACGTTACTTCTGCTATATCATCACTGTATAAAACGTTTATTCTGCGATATCATCACTGTATAAAACGTTTATTCTGCTATATCAGCACTGTGTATAAAACGTTTTCTCTGACGTCCTAGTGGATGCTGGGAACTCCGTAAGGACCATGGGGAATAGCGGGCTCCGCAGGAGACTGGGCACAAAAGAAAAGCTTTAGGACTACCTGGTGTGCACTGGCTCCTCCCCCTATGACCCTCCTCCAAGCCTCAGTTAGATTTTTGTGCCCGGTCGAGATGGGTGCAATCTAGGAGGCTCTCCTGAGCTTCTTAGGAAAAGTTAGTTTTAGGTTTTTTTATTTTCAGTGAGACCTGCTGGCAACAGGCTCACTGCATCGAGGGACTAAGGGGAGAAGAAGCGAACCTGCCTGCTTGCAGCCAGCTTGGGCTTCTTAGGCTACTGGACACCATTAGCTCCAGAGGGACCGAACACAGGCCCAGCCTCGGAGTCCGGTCCCAGAGCCGCGCCGCCGGCCCCCTTACAGAGCCAGAAGCAAGAAGAGGTCCGGAAAATCGGCGGCAGAAGACATCAGTCTTCACCAAGGTAGCGCACAGCACTGCAGCTGTGCGCCATTGCTCCTCATGCACCACACGCTCCGGTCACTGATGGATGCAGGGCGCTGGGGGGGGGGGGCGGCGCCCTGAGCAGCAATATAAACACCTTGGCTGGCTAAAATACATCACATATAACCCCCAGGGCTATATGGATGTATATTAACCCCTGCCAGATTCCTGAAAAAAGCGGGAGAAAAGTCAGCCGAGAAGGGGGCGGAGCCTATCTCCTCAGCACACTGGCGCCATTTTCCCTCACAGCTCCGCTGGAAGGACGTCTCCCTGACTCTCCCCTGCAGTCCTGCACTACAGAAAAGGGTAAAACAAGAGGGGGGGGGGGGGGGGGCACTAATTAGGCGCAGTAAAATATACACAGCAGCTATAAAGGGAAAAACACTCTGTATGGTGTTATCCCAACATATATATAGCGCTCTGGTGTGTGCTGGCATACTCTCCCTCTGTCTCCCCAAAGGGCTAGTGGGGTCCTGTCCTCTATCAGAGCATTCCCTGTGTGTGTGCTGTGTGTCGGTACGACTGTGTCGACATGTATGAAGAGGAAAATGATGTGGAGGCGGAGCAAATGCCTGTAATGGTGATGTCACCCCCTAGGGAGTCGACACCTGAGTGGATGAGCTTATGGAAGGAATTACGTGAAAGTGTCAGCTCTTTACAAAAGACGGTTGATGACATGAGACAGCCGGCTACTCAGCTTGTGCCTGTCCAGGCGTCTCAAAGACCATCAGGGGCTCTAAAACGCCCTACCTCAGATGGCAGATACAGACGCCGACACGGATACTGACTCCAGTGTCGACGATGAAGAGACGAATGTGACTTCCAGTAGGGCCACACGTTACATGATTGAGGCAATGAAAAATGTTTTACACATTTCTGATAGTACAAGTACCACTAAAAAGGGTATTATGTTTGGTGAGAAAAAACTACCTGTAGTTTTTCCTGCATCTGAGGAATTAAATGAAGTGTGTGATGAAGCGTGGGTTTCTCCCGATAAAAAACTGATAATTCCTAAAAAGTTATTGGCATCATACCCCTTCCCGCCAGAGGATAGGGCACGTTGGGAAACACCCTCTAGGGTGGATAAAGCGCTCACACGCTTGTCAAAACAGGTGGCACTACCGTCTCCTGATACGGCCGCCCTTAAGGAACCTGCTGACAGAAAGCAGGAGAATATCCTAAAATGTATATACACTCACACGGGTGTTATACTGCGACCAGCAATCGCCTCAGCCTGGATGTGCAGTGCAGTGCTGGGGTGGCTTGGTCGGATTCCCTGACTGAAAATATTGATACCCTGGATAGGGACAGTATATTACTGACTATAGAGCATTTAAAAGATGCATTTTTATATATGCGTGATGCACAGAGGGATATTTGCCGACTGGCATCAAGAGTAAGTGCGCTGTCCATATCTGCCAGAAGAGGGTTATGGACGCGGCAGTGGTCAGGTGATGCTGATTCCAAAAGGCATATGGAAGTATTGCCTTATAAAGGGGAGGAGTTATTTGGGGTAGGTCTATCGGACCTGGTATCCACGGCAACTGCTGGGAAATCCAAATTTTTACCCCAGGTAGCCTCTTAACATAAAAAGACGCCGTATTATCAGGCGCAGTCCTTTCGGCCCCATAAGGGCAAGCGGGCGAAAGGCTCCTCATTTCTGCCCCGTGGCAGAGGGAGAGGAAAAAGGCTGCAGCAAACAGCCAGTTTCCAGGAACAGAAGCCCTCTCCCGCTTCTGCCAAGTCCTCAGCATGACGCTGGGGCTCTACAAGCGGACTCAGGCATGGTGGGGGCCCGTCTCAAGAATTTCAGCGCGCAGTGGGCTCACTCACAAGTGGACCCCTGGATCCTTCAGGTGGTATCTCAGGGGTACAAATTGGAATTCGAGACGTCTCCCCCTCGCCGTTTCCTAAAGTCTGCCTTACCGACGTCTCCCTCCGACAGGGAGGCGGTATTGGAAGCCATTCACAAGCTGTATTCACAGCAGGTGATAATCAAGGTACCCCTCCTGCAACAGGGAAAGGGGTATTATTCCACGCTGTTTGTGGTACCGAAGCCGGATGGCTCGGTGAGACCTATTTTAAATCTAAAATCTTTGAACACTTACATACAGAGGTTCAAATTCAAGATGGAGTCACTCAGAGCGGTGATCGCGAACCTGGAAGAAGGGGATTATATGGTGTCTCTGGACATCAAGGATGCTTACCTCCATGTCCCAATTTACCCTTCTCACCAAGGGTACCTCAGGTTTGTGGTACAGAACTGCCACTATCAGTTTCAGACGCTGCCGTTTGGATTGTCCACGGCACCCCGGGTCTTTACCAAAGTAATGGCCGAAATGATGATACTCCTTCGAAGGAAGGGAGTTTTAATTATCCCTTACTTGGACGATCTCCTGATAAGGGCAAGATCCAAGGAACAGTTGGTAGTCGGAGTAGCACTATCTCAAGTAGTGCTGCGGCAGCACGGTTGGATTCTCAATATCCCAAAATCGCAGCTGATCCCGACAACACGTCTTCTATTCCTAGGGATGATCCTGGACACAGTCCAGAAAAAGGTGTTTCTCCCGGAAGAGAAAGCCAGAGAGTTATCCGAGCTAGTCAGAAACCTCCTAAAACCAGGCCAAGTGTCAGTGCACCAATGCACAAGGGTCCTGGGAAAAATGGTAGCTTCCTACGAAGCAATCCCATTCGGCAGATTCCACGCAAGAACATTCCAGTGGGACCTGCTGGACAAATGGTCCGGATCGCATCTTCAGATGCATCAGCGGATAACCCTGTCCCCAAGGACAAGGGTGTCTCTCCTGTGGTGGTTGCAGAGTGCTCATCTTCTAGAGGGCCGCAGATTCGGCATTCAGGACTGGGTCCTGGTGACCACGGATGCCAGCCTGCGAGGCTGGGGAGCAGTCACACAGGGAAGAAACTTCCAAGGCTTGTGGTCAAGCCTGGAGACATCACTTCACAGAAATATCCTGGAGTTAAGAGCCATTTACAATGCTCTAAGCCAAGCAAGACCTCTGCTTCAAGGTCAGCCGGTGCTGATCCAGTCGGACAACATCACGGCAGTCGCCCACTTAAACAGACAGGGCGGCACAAGAAGCAGGAGGGCAATGGCAGAAGCTGCAAGGATTCTTCGCTGGGTGGAAAATCATGTGATAGCACTGTCGGCAGTGTTCATTCCGGGAGTGGACAACTGGGAAGCAGACTTCCTCAGCAGGCACGACCTCCACCCGGGAGAGTGGGGACTTCACCCAGAAGTCTTCCACATGATGATAAACCGTTGGGAAAAACCAAAGGTGGACATGATGGCGTCCCGCCTCAACAAAAAACTGGACAGGTATTGCGCCAGGTCAAGGGACCCTCAAGCAATAGCTGTGGACGCTCTGGTAACACCGTGGGTGTACCAGTCAGTGTATGTGTTCCCTCCTCTGCCTCTCATACCCAAGATGCTGAGAATTATACGGCGGGGAGGAGTAAGAACTATTCTCGTGGCTCCGGATTGGCCAAGAAGGACTTGGTACCCGGATCTTCAAGAGATGCTCACAGAGGACCCGTGGCCTCTACCTCTGAGAAGGGACCTGCTCCAGCAGGGACCCTGTCTGTTCCAAGACTTACCGCGGCTGCGTTTGACGGCATGGCGGTTGAACGCCGGATCCTAAAGGAAAAAGGCATTCCAGACGAAGTCATTCCTACTTTGATAAAAGCCGGAAAGGATGTAACCGCAAAGCATTATCACCGCATCTGGCGGAAATATGTTGCGTGGTGCAAGGCCAAAAAGGCCCCGACGGAGGAATTTCAACTGGGTCGATTCCTGCATTTCCTGCAAGCAGGAGTGTCTATGGGCCTAAAATTAGGATCCATTAAGGTCCAGATTTCGGCCCTGTCGATTTTCTTTCAGAGAGAACTGGCTTCAGTGCCTGAAGTCCAGACGTTTGTTAAGGGAGTGTTACATATACAGCCTCCTTTTGTGCCTCCAGTGGCACCCTGGGATCTCAATGTAGTGTTGGGATTCCTAAAATCACATTGGTTTGAACCACTCAACACTGTGGACTTGAAATATCTAACATGGAAAGTGGTCATGTTGTTGGCCCTGGCTTCAGCCAGGCGTGTGTCCGAATTGGCGGCTTTATCCTGTAAAAGCCCTTACCTGATTTTTCATACGGACAGGGCAGAATTGAGGACTCGTCCTCAATTTCTCCCAAAGGTGGTTTCAGCGTTTCATCTGAACCAGCTTATTGTGGTACCTGCGGCTACTAAGGACTTGGAGGACTCCAAGTTGCTGGACGTTGTCAGGGCCCTGAAAATATGTTTCCAGGACGGCTGGAGTCAGAAAATCTTACTCGCTATTTATCCTGTACGCACCCAACAAGCTGGGTGCTCCTGCTTCTAAGCAGACTATTGCTCGCTGGATTTGTAGTACAATTCAGCTTGCGCATTCTGTGGCAGGCCTGCCACAGCCAAAATCTGTAAAAGCCCACTCCACAAGGAAGGTGGGCTCATCTTGGGCGGCTGCCCGAGGGGTCTCGGCTTTACAACTCTGCCGAGCTGCTACTTGGTCAGGGTCAAATACTTTTGTAAAATTTTACAAATTTGACACTCTGGCTGAGGAGGACCTGGAGTTTTCTCACTCGGTGCTGCAGAGTCATCCGCACTCTCCCGCCCGTTTGGGAGCTTTGGTATAATCCCCATGGTCCTTACGGAGTTCCTAGCATCCACTAGGACGTCAGAGAAAATAAGAATTTACTTACCGATAATTCTATTTCTCGTAGTCCGTAGTGGATGCTGGGCGCCCATCCCAAGTGCGGATTATCTGCAATACTTGTACATAGTTATTGTTAACAAATCGGGTTATTGTTGTTGTGAGCCATCTATCCAGAGGCTCCTCTGTTATCATGCTGTTAACTGGGTTCATATCACAAGTTGTACGGTGTGATTGGTGTGGCTGGTATGAGTCTTACCCGGGATTCAAAATCCTTCCTTATTGTGTACGCTCGTCCGGGCACAGTATCCTAACTGAGGCTTGGAGGAGGGTCATAGGGGGAGGAGCCAGTGCACACCAGGTAGTCCTAAAGCTTTTCTTTTGTGCCCAGTCTCCTGCGGAGCCGCTATTCCCCATGGTCCTTACGGAGTTCCCAGCATCCACTACGGACTACGAGAAATAGAATTATCGGTAAGTAAATTCTTATTTATTCTGCTATATCAGCACTGTGTATAAAACGTTACTTCTGCTATATCATCACTGTATAAAACGTTTATTCCGCTATATCATCACTGTATAAAACGTTTATTCTGCTATATCAGCACTGTGTATAAAACGTTTATTCTGCTATATCATCACTGTATAAAACGTTACTTCTGCTATATCATCACTGTATAAAACGTTTATTCTGCTATATCATCACTGTATAAAACGTTTATTCTGCTATATCAGCACTGTGTATAAAACGTTTATTCTGCTATATCAGCACTGTGTATAAAACGTTACTTCTGCTATATCATCACTGTATAAAACGTTTATTCTGCTATATCATCACTGTATAAAACGTTTATTCTGCTATATCATCACTGTATAAAACGTTTATTCTGCTATATCAGCACTGTGTATAAAACGTTTATTCTGCTATATCAGCACTGTGTATAAAACGTTTATTCTGCTATATCAGCACTGTGTATAAAACGTTACTTCTGCTATATCATCACTGTATATAACGTTTTCTCTAACGTCCTAGTGGATGCTGGGGACTCCGTAAGGACTATGGGGATAAACGGGCTCCGCAGGAGACATGGGCACTTTAAGAAAGAATTTAGGTTCTGGTGTGCTCTGGCTCCTCCCTCTATGCCCCTCCTCCAGACCTCAGTTTGATACTGTGCCCAGACGAGCTGGGTGCTTTTCAGTGAGCTCTGCTGAGTTTGTTGAGAGAAAGTATTTTGTTAGGTTTTTTATTTTCAGGGAGCTCTGCTGGCAACAGACTCCCTGCATCGTGGGACAGAGGGGAGAGAAGCAGCCCTACTCTCTGAAGCTAGGTCCTGCTTCTTAGGCTACTGGACACCATTAGCTCCAGAGGGATCGTACGCAGGATCTCACCCTCGCCGTCCGATCCCAGAGCCGGAAGACAGAAGCCGGGTGAGTATGAGAAGCAAAGAAGACTTCACAGGCGGCAGAAGACTCCGTGTTCTTCACTGAGGTAACGCACAGCACTGCAGCTGTGCGCCATTGCTCCCACACACCTCACATACTCCGGTCACTGTAAGGGTGCAGGGCGCAGGGGGGGGCGCCCTGGGCAGCAATTGGGACCTCTTTTGGCAAAAGTTTAACATATATACAGTTGGGCACTGTATATATGTATGAGCCCCCGCCAAAAATTGCATATTTAAGCGGGACAGAAGCCCGCCGCGAGGGGGCGGGGCTTCTTCCTCAGCACTCACCAGCGCCATTTTTTCTCCACAGCTCCGCTGAGAGGAAGCTCCCCAGGCTCTCCCCTGCAGATACACGGTAGAAGAGGGTGAAAAGAGAGGGGGGGCACATAATTAAGCGCAAAAACAATATATAAACAGCAGCTACTGGGTTAACATTAAGTTACTGTGTTATTCCTGGGTTATAGCGCTGGGGTGTGTGCTGGCATACTCTCTCTCTGTCTCTCCTAAGGGCCTTGTGGGGGAACTGTCTTCAAAAAGGGCATTCCCTGTGTGTGTGGTGTGTCGGTACGCTTGTGTCGACATGTCTGATGAAGGCTATGTGGAAGCAGAGCTGGAGCAAATGAATGTGGTGTCTCCGCCGACGGCGCCGACACCTGATTGGATGGATATGTGGAAGGTATTAAATGATAATGTTAATTCCTTGCATAAAAGGCTAGAAAAAGCTGAAGCCTCGGGACAGTCAGGGTCCCAACCCGTGCCTTTTCCTATGTCGCAGAGGCCGTCCGGGTCTCAGAAGCGCCAACTATCGCAAATTGTTGACACAGATACCGACATGGATTCTGATTCCAGTGTCGATTACGATGATACAAAGTTACAGCCAAAATTGGCTAAATCCATCCATTATATGATTATAGCAATTAAGGATGTGTTGCACATCACAGAAGAAACCCCAGTCCCTGACAAGAGGGTACATATGTATGGGGAAAAGAAGCCGGAGGTAACCTTTCCCCCCTCACACGAGCTAAATGAGTTATGTGAAAAGGCTTGGGAATCTCCAGATAAAAAACTGCAGATTTCCAAAAGGATTCTTATGGCGTATCCTTTTCCGCCAACGGACAGGTTGCGCTGGGAATCTTCCCCTAAGGTGGACAAAGCTTTAACACACTTATCCAAGAAGGTAGCCCTGCTGTCACAGGATACGGCTACCCTCAAAGATGCTGCGGATCGCAAACAGGAGGTTACCCTGAAGTCCATTTATACACATTCAGGTACCTTACTGAGGCCGGCGATCGCGTCGGCCTGGGTGTGTAGTGCTGTAGCAGCATGGACGGATACCTTATCTGAGGAAATTGATACCTTAGACAAGGATACTATATTGTTGACCTTGGGGCATATTAAAGACGCTGTCCTATATATGAGAGATGCTCAAAGAGACATTAGTCTACTGGGTTCTAGAATAAATGCTATGTCAATTTCTCTAACGTCCTAAGTGGATGCTGGGGACTCCGTAAGGACCATGGGGAATAGCGGCTCCGCAGGAGACTGGGCACATCTAAAGAAAGCTTTAGGACTATCTGGTGTGCACTGGCTCCTCCCCCTATGACCCTCCTCCAAGCCCCAGTTAGATCTCTGTGCCCGAACGAGAAGGGTGCACACTAGGGGCTCTCCTGAGCTTCTTAGTGAAAGTTTTAGATTAGGTTTTTTTATTTTCAGTGAGACCTGCTGGCAACAGGCTCACTGCATCGAGGGACTAAGGGGAGAAGAAGCGAACTCACCTGCGTGCAGAGTGGATTGGGCTTCTTAGGCTACTGGACATTAGCTCCAGAGGGACGATCACAGGCCCAGCTTGGATGGGTCCCAGAGCCGCGCCGCCGGCCCCCTTACAGAGCCAGAAGGCAGAAGAGGTCCGGAAAATCGGCGGCAGAAGACGTCCTGTCTTCAACAAGGTAGCGCACAGCACTGCAGCTGTGCGCCATTGCTCTCAGCACACTTCACACTTCGGTCACTGAGGGTGCAGGGCGCTGGGGCGCCCTGAGACGCAATAAAAACACCTTGGATGGCAAAAAAAATGCATCACATATAGCTCCTGGGCTATATGGATGCATTTAACCCCTGCCAGAATCCATAAAAAAGCAGCAGAAAAGTCCGCGAAAAAGGGGCGGAGCCTATCTCCTCAGCACACTGGCGCCATTTTCCCTCACAGCTCCGTTGGAGGGAAGCTCCCTGTCTCTCCCCTGCAGTCACTACACTACAGAAAGGGTTAAAAAAAGAGAGGGGGGCACTAATTAGGCGCAGTATTAACTATACAGCAGCTATAAGGGGAAAAACACTTATATAAGGTTATCCCTGTATATATATAGCGCTCTGGTGTGTGCTGGCAAACTCTCCCTCTGTCTCCCCAAAGGGCTAGTGGGGTCCTGTCCTCTATCAGAGCATTCCCTGTGTGTGTGCTGTATGTCGGTACTTTTGTGTCGACATGTATGAGGAGAAAAATTATGTGGAGACGGAGCAGATTGCCTGTAATAGTGATGTCACCCCCTAGGGGGTCGACACCTGAGTGGATGAACTGTTGGAAGGAATTACGTGACAGTGTCAGCTCTGTATAAAAGACAGTGGTTGACATGAGACAGCCGGCTACTCAGCTTGTGAATGTCCAGACGTCTCATAGGCCGTCAGGGGCTCTAAAGCGCCCGTTACCTCAGATGGCAGATATAGACGCCGACACGGATACTGACTCCAGTGTCGACGGTGAAGAGACGAATGTGACTTCCAGTAGGGCCACACGTTACATGATAGAGGCAATGAAAAATGTTTTACACATTTCTGATAATACGAGTACCACCAAAAAAGGGGTATTATGTTCGGTGAGGAAAAACTACCTGTAGTTTTCCTGAATCTGAGAAATTAAATGAGGTGTGTGATGATGCGTGGGTTTCCCCCGATAACAACGGATAATTTCTAAAATGTTATTGGCATTATATCCTTTCCCGCCAGAGGTTAGGGTGCGTTGGGAAACACCCCCTAGGGTGGATAAAGCGCTCACACGCTTGTAAGGGCTCTACCTTCGCCTGAGATGGCCGCCCTTAAGGATCCTGCTGATAGAAAGCAGGAGGGTATCCTAAAAGGTATTTACACACATACTGGTGTTATACTGCGACCAGCAATCGCCTCAGCCTGGATGTGCAGTGCTGGGTTGGCGTGGTCGGATTCCCTGACTGAAAATATTGATACCCTAGATAGGGACAGTATATTTTTGCCTATAGAGCATTTAAAAGATGCATTTTTATATATGCGTGATGCACAGCGGAATATTTGCCGACTGGCATCAAGTCTGAGCGCGTTGTCCATTTCTACCAGTAGAGGGTTATGGACACGTCAGTGGTCAGGTGATGCGTATTCCAAACGGCATTTGGAAGTATTGCTTTATTAAGGGAGGAGTTATTTGGGGTCGGTCTTTCAGACCTGGTGGCCACGGCAACAGCTGGGAATTCCACGTTTGTACCCCAGGTCGCCTCTCAACATGAGAAGACGCCGTATTATCAGGCGCAGTCTTTTCGTGGACAAGCGGGCAAAAGGTTCCTCGTTTCTGCCCCGTGACAGAGGGAGAGGAAAAAGGCTGCAGAAATCAGCCAGTTCCCAGGAACAGAAACCCTCTCCCGCCTCTGCCAAGCCCTCAGTATACGCTGGGGCTTTACAAGCAGAATCAGGCACGGTGGGGGGCCCGTCTCAATGAATTTCAGCGCGCAGTGGGCTCACTCGCAAGTAGACCCCTGGATCCTTCAGGTGATATCTCAGGGGTACAAATTAGAATTCGAGACGTCTCCCCCTCGCCGTTTCCTAAAGTCGGCTTTACCGATGTCTCCTTCTGACAGGGAGACAGTTTTGGAAGCCATTCACAAGCTGTATTCCCAGCAGGTGATAATCAAGATACCCCTCCTGCAACAGGGAACGGGGTATTATTCCACACTGTTGTGGTACCGAAGCCGGACGGCTCGGTGAGACCGATTCTAAATCTAAAATCTTTGAACACTTACGTACAGAGGTTCAAATTCAAGATTGAGTCACTCAGAGCAGTGATTGCGAACCTGGAAGAAGGGGACTACATGATGTCTCGGGACATCAAGGATGCTTACCTTCATGTCAAAATTTACCCTTCTCACCAAGGGTACCTCAGGTTTATGGTACAGAACTGTCACTATCAGTTCAGACGCTGCCGTATGGATGGTACACGGCACCCCGGGTCTTTACCAAGGTAATGGCCGAAATGATGATATTCCTTCGAAGGAAGTGAATTTTAGTTATCCCTTCCTTGGACAATTCCCTGATAAGGGTAAGATCCAGGGAACAGTTGGAGGTCGGTGTAGCACTATCTCAGGTAGTGTTGCGGCAGCACGATTGGATTCTCAATATTCCAAAATCGCACCTGGTTCCGACGACGTGTCTTCTGTTCCTAGGGATGATCCTGGACACAGTCCAGAAAAAGGTGTTTCTCCCGGAGGAGAAAGCCAGGGAGTTATCCGAGCTAGTCAGGAACATCCTAAAACCGAGCCAAGTCTCAGTGCATCAATGCACAAGGGTTCTGGGTAAAATGGTGGCTTCCTACGAAGCAATCCCATTCGGCAGATTCCACGCAAGAACTTTCCAGTGGGACCTGCTGGACAAATGGTCCGGATCGCATCTTCAGATGCATCAGCGGATAACCCTGTCACCAAGGACAAGGGTGTCCCTCCTGTGGTGGTTGCAGAGTGCTCATCTTCTAGAGGGCCGCAGATTAGGCATTCAGGACTGGGTCCTGGTGACCACTGATGCCAGCCTGCGAGGCTGGGGAGCAGTCACACAGGGAAGGAATATCCAGGGCTTATGGTCAAGCCTGGAGACATCACTTCACATAAATATCCTGAAGCTAAGGGACATTTACAATGCTCTAAGCTTAGCAAGACCTCTGCTTCAAGGTCAGCCGGTGTTGATCCAGTCGGACAACATCACGGCAGTCACCCACGTAAACAGACAGGGCGGCACAAGAAGCAGGAGGGCAATGGCAGAAGCTGCACGGATTCTTCGCTGGGCGGAAAATCATGTGATAGCACTGTCAGCAGTATTCATTCCGGGAGTGGACAACTGGGAAGCAGACTTCCTCAGCACGACCTCCACCCGGGAGAGTGGGGACTTCACCCAGAAGTCGTCCACATGATTAAAAAACTCGACAGGTATTGCACCAGGTCCAGGGACCCTCAGGCAATAAGCTGTAGACGCTCTGGTAACACCGTGGGTGTACCAGTCAGGGTATGTGTTCCCTCCTCTGCCTCTCATACCCAAGGTACTGAGATTGATAAGATGGAGAGGAGTAAGCACTATATTCGTGGTTCCGGATTGGCCAAGAAGGACTTGGTAACCGGAACTTCAAGAGATGCTCACGGAGGATCCGTGGCCTCTACCTCTAAGAAGGGACCTGCTCCAGCAAGGACCCTGTCTGTTCCAAGACTTACCGCGGCTGCGTTTGACGGCATGTCGGTTGAACGCCGGATCCTGAAGGAAAAAAGGCATTCCGGATGAAGTCATCCCTATCCTGATCAAGCCAGGAAGGATGTAACCGCAAAAACATTATCACCGCAATTGGCGAAAATATGTTGCGTGGTGCGAGGCCAGTAAGGCCCGACGGAGGAAATTCAACTGGGTCGATTCCTACATTTCCTGCAAACAGGAGTGTCTATGGGCCTGAAATTGGGGTCCATTAAGGTTCAAATTTCGGCCCTGTCAATTTTCTTCCAAAAAGAACTGGCTTCAGTCCCTGAAGTTCAGACGTTTGTAAAAGGGGTACTGCATATACAGCCTCCTTTTGTGCCTCCAGTGGCACTTTGGGATCTCAATGTAGTTTTGGGTTCCAAAAGTCACATTGGTTTGAACCACTTAAATCTGTGGAGTTAAAATATCTCACGTGGAAAGTGGTCATGCTGTTGGCCCTGGCCTGGGCCAGGCGCGTGTCAGAATTGGCGGCTTTATCCTGAAAAAGCCCTTATCTGATTTTCCATTCGGACAGGGCGGAATTGAGGACTCGTCCTCAGTTTCTCCCCAAGGTGGTTTCAGCGTCTCACCTGAACCAACCTATTGGTGGTGCCTGCGGCTACTAGGGACTTGGAGGCCTCCAAGTTGCTAGACGTTGTCAGTGCCCTGAAAATATATGTTTCAAGGACGGCTGGAGTCAGGAAATCTGACTCGCTGTTTATCCTGTGTGCACCCAACAAGCTGGGTGCTCCTGCTTCTAAGCAGACTATTGCTCGTTGGATTTGTAGTACAATTCAGCTTGCACATTCTGTGGCAGGCCTGCCACAGCCAAAAATCTGTAAATGCCCACTCCACAAGGAAGGTGGGCTCATCTTGGGCGAGGAGTCTCGGCTTTACAACTTTGCCGAGCAGCTACTTGGTCAGGAGCAAATACGTTTGTAAAATTCTACAAATTTGATATCCTGGCTGAGGAGGACCTGGAGTTCTCTCATTTGGTGCTGCAGAGTCATCCGCACTCTCCCGCCCGTTTGGGAGCTTTGGTATAATCCCCATGGTCCTTACGGAGTCCCCAGCATCCACTTAGGACGTTAGAGAAATAAGAATTTACTTACCGATAATTCTATTTCTCATAGTCCGTAGTGGATGCCGGGCGCCCATCCCAAGTGCGGATTGTCTGCAATACTTGTACATAGTTATTGTTACAAAAATCGGGTTATTATTGTTGTGAGCCATCTTTCAGAGGCTCCTCTGTTATCATGCTGTTAACTGGGTTCAGATCACAGGTTATACGGTGTGATTGGTGTGGCTAGTATGAGTCTTACCCGGGATTCAAAATCCTTCCTTATTGTGTACGCTCGTCCGGGCACAGTATCCTAACTGAGGCTTGGAGGAGGGTCATAGGGGGAGGAGCCAGTGCACACCAGATAGTCCTAAAGCTTTCTTTAGATGTGCCCAGTCTCCTGCGGAGCCGCTATTCCCCATGGTCCTTACGGAGTCCCCAGCATCCACTACGGACTATGAGAAATAGAATTATCGGTAAGTAAATTCTTATTTTCTGCCAGACGGGTCCTGTGGACTCGGCAATGGACAGGTGATGCCGACTCAAAAAGGCATATGGAGGTTTTACCTTACAAGGGTGAGGAATTGTTTGGGGAGCGTCTCTTGGACCTGGTCTCCACAGCTACTGCTGGAAAGTCAAATTTTTTGCTATATATTTCCTCACAGCCTAAGAGAGCACCGTATTATCAAATGCAGTCCTTTCGATCACAGAAAAACAAGAAAGTCCGTGGTGCTTCCTTTCTTGCCAGAAGCAGGGGCAGAGGAAAGAAGCTGCACAACACAGCTAGTTCCCAGGAGCAGAAGTCCTCCCCGGCCTCTACAAAATCCACCGCATGACGCTGGAGCTCCACAGGCGGAGCTAGGCCCGGTGGGGGCACGTCTTCGAAATTTCATCCACAAGTGGGTTCACTCCCAGTTGGATCCCTGGGCAATAGATATTGTGTCTCAGGGATACAAGCTGGAATTCGAGGAGATGCCCCCTCACCGATACCTCAAATCGGCCCTGCCAGCTTCCCCCCACGAGAGGGAAATAGTGTTAACTGCAATTCACAAATTGTATCTTCAACAGGTGGTGGTCAAGGTTCCCCTCCTTCAACAAGGAAGGGGTTATTATTCGACCATGTTTGTAGTCCCGAAACCGGACGGTTCGGTCAGACCCATATTTAATTTAAAATCCCTGAACATATACCTGAAAAGGTTCAAGTTCAAGATGGAATCGCTGAGAGCGGTCATCGCAAGTCTGGAAGGGGGGGGGGGGTTATGGTGTCTCTGGACATAAAGGATACATACCTTCATGTCCCCATTTATCCACCTCATCATGCGTTTGGTCTCTCCACGGCGCCGAGAATATTTAGCAAGGTAATGGCGGAAATGATGGTACTCCTGCGGAAGCAAGGAGTCACAATTATCCCATACTTGGACGATCTCCTCATAAAAGCGAGATCAAGAGAGCAGATGCTGATCAGCGTAACACTTTCTCTGGAAGTGTTACGGCAACACGGCTGGATTCTCAATATTCCAAAGTCGCAGTTGGTTCCTACGACTCGTCTGCCCTTCCTGGGCATGATTCTAGACACGGACCAGAAAAGGGGTTATCTCCCGATGGAGAAAGCTCAGGAACTCATGACACTGGTCAGGAACCTATTAAAACCAAAACATGTGTCAGTGCATCACTGCACTCGAGTCCTGGGAAAGATGGTGGCATCATAAGAGGCCATTCCCTTCGGCAGGTTCCATGCGAGGACTTTTCAATGGGACTTACTGGACAAGTGGTCCGGATCACATCTTCAGATGCATCGGTTAATCACCTTATCCCCCAGGGCCAGGGTGTCACTCCTGTGGTGGCTGCAGAGTGCTAACCTTCTCGAGGGCCGCAGATTCGGCATTCAGGACTGGGTCCTGGTGACCACGAACGCAAACCTCCGAGGTTGGGGTGCAGTCACACAGGGAAGAAACTTCCAAGGTCTGTGGTCAAGTCAAGAGACTTGCCTTCACATCCTGGAACTAAGGGCCATATACAACGCCCTACATCAAGCGGAGACCCTGCTTCGCGACCAACCGGTTCTGATTCAGTCAGACAACATCACCGCAGTGGCTCATGTAAACCGCCAAGGCGGCACAAGGAGCAGAGTGGCGATGGCGGAAGCCACCAGAATTCTTAGCTGGGCGGAGAATCACGTAAGCGCACTGTCAGCAGTGTTCATCCCGGGAGTGGACAACTGGGAAGCAGACTTCCTCAGCAGACACGACCTCCACCCGGGAGAGTGGGGGCTTCATCAGGAAGTCTTCGCACAGATTACAACTCGGTGAGAACTGCCACAGGTGGATATGATGGCATCCCGCCTCAACAAAAAGCTACAGAGGTATTGCGCCAGGTCAAGAGACCCTCAGGCGATAGCTGTAGACGCCCTGGTGACACCGTGGGTGTTTCAGTCGGTCTATGTGTTTCCTCCTCTTCCTCTCATACCCAAGGTGCTGAGGATAATAAGAAAAAGAGGAGTGAGAACAATACTCATTGTTCCAGATTGGCCACGAAGGACTTGGTATCCAGATCTGCAAGAGATGCTCACAGAGGACCCGTGGCCTCTTCCTCTAAGACAGGACTTGTTGCAACAGGGGCCCTGTCTGTTCCAAGACTTAACGCGGCTGCGTTTGACGGCATGGCGGTTGAACGCCTGATCCTAGCAGAGAAAGGCATTCCGGATGAGGTCATTTCTACGCTGATAAAGGCTAGGAAGGACGTGACAGCTCAACATTATCACCGTATATGGGGAAAATATGTTGCTTGGTGTGAGGCTAGGAATGCTCCTACGGAGGAATTCCAGCTGGGCCGTTTCCTTCACTTCCTACAGTCCGGAGTGAATTTGGGCCTAAAATTGGGTTCCATTAAGGTCCAAATTTCGTCCCTATCCATTTTCTTTCAAAAGGAGTTGGCTTCTCTACCTGAAGTTCAGACGTTTGTAAAGGGAGTGCTGCATATTCAGCCCCCTTTTGTGCCTCCAGTGGCACCTTGGGATCTTAACGTGGTGTTGAGTTTCCTGAAATCCCACTGGTTTGAACCACTCAAAACGGTGGAGTTGAAATATCTCACGTGGAAGGTTGTCTTGCTATTAGCCTTGGCTTCGGCTAGGCGCGTGTCAGAGTTGGCGGCTTTGTCACATAAAAGCCCCTATCTGGTTTTCCATATGGATAGAGCAGAATTGCGGACCCGTCCACAATTTCTGACGAAAGTGGTTTCATCCTTTCATATAAACCAACCTATTGTGGTGCCTGTGGCTACTACTGACTTGGAGGATTCCGAGTTACTTGATGTGGTCAGGTCTTTGAAGGTTTATGTAGCCAGAACGGCTAGGGTCAGGAAAACAGAGTCTTTGTTTATCCTGTATGTTTCCAACAAGCTTGGTGCTCCTGCTTCAAAGCAAACTATTGCTCGCTGGATTTGTAACACGATTCAGCAGGCTCATTCTGCGGCTGGATTGCCGCTGCCAAAATCAGTTAAGGCCCATTTCACTAGGAAGGTGGGCTCTTCTTGGGCGGCTGCCCGAGGGGTCTCGGCATTACAGCTTTGCCAAGCGGCTACCTGGTCAGGTTCAAACACTTTTGCAAAGTACTACAAGTTTGATACCCTGGCTGAGGAGGACCTTGTGTTTGCTCAATCGGTGCTGCAGAGTCATCCGCACTCTCCCGCCCGTTTGGGAGCTTTGGTATAATCCCCATGGTCCTTACGGAGTCCCCAGCATCCACTAGGACGTTAGAGCAAATAGGATTTTACTTACCGGTAAATCTATTTCTCGTAGTCCGTAGTGGATGCTGGGCGCCCGTCCCAAGTGCGGAATTCTTCTGCAATACTTGTATATAGTTATTGCTTCAATAAGGGTTATGTTATAGTTGCATCAGAGTTGACCTGATGCTCTGTTGTTTATCATACTGTTAACTGGTTGTTTCACATGTTATACGGTGTGATTGGTGTGGCTGGTATGAATCTTGCCCTGGATTACCAAAATCCTTTCCTTGTACTGTCAGCTCTTCTGGGCACAGTTTCTCTAACTGAGGTCTGGAGGAGGGGCATAGAGGGAGGAGCCAGAGCACACCAGAACCTAAATTCTTTCTTAAAGTGCCCATGTCTCCTGCGGAGCCCGTCTATCCCCATGGTCCTTACGGAGTCCCCAGCATCCACTACGGACTACGAGAAATAGATTTACCGGTAAGTAAAATCTTATTTATTCTGATATATCAGCACTGTGTATAAAACGTTACTTCTGCTATATCGTCACTGTATAAAATGTTTATTCTGCTATATCATCACTGTATAAAACGTTTACTCTGCTATATCATCACTGTATAAAACGTTTATTCTGCTATATCATCACTGTATAAAACGTTTATTCTGCGATATCAGCACTGTGTATCAAACGTTTATTCTGCTATATCAGCACTGTGTATCAAACGTTTATTCTGCTATATCAGCACTGTGTATCAAACGTTTATTCTGCTATATCAGCACTGTGTATCAAACGTTTATTCTGCTATATCAGCACTGTGTATCAAACGTTTATTCTGCGATATCAGCACTGTGTATCAAACGTTTATTCTGCTATATCAGCACTGTGTATCAAACGTTTATTCTGCGATATCAGCACTGTGTTTAAAACGTTTATTCTGCGATATCAGCACTGTGTATAAAACGTTTACTCTGTGATATCAGCACTGTGTATAAAACGTTTACTCTGCGATATCAGCACTGTGTATAAAACGTTTACTCTGCGATATCAGCACTGTGTATAAAACGTTTACTCTGCGATATCAGCACTGTGTATAAAACGTTTATTCTGCGATATCAGCACTGTGTATAAAACGTTTACTCTGCGATATTAGCACTGTGTATAAAACGTTTATTCTGCGATATCAGCACTGTGTATAAAACGTTTACTCTGCGATATCAGCACTGTGTATAAAACGTTTATTCTGCGATATCAGCACTGTGTATAAAACGTTTACTCTGCGATATCAGCACTGTGTATAAAACGTTTACTCTGCGATATCAGCGCTGTGTATAAAACGTTTATTCTGCGATATCAGCGCTGTGTATAAAACGTTTATTCTGCGATATCAGCGCTGTGTATAAAACGTTTACTCTGCGATATCAGCACTGTGTATAAAACGTTTATACTGCGATATCAGCACTGTGTATAAAACGTTTATTCTGCGATATCAGCACTGTGTATAAAACGTTTACTCTGCGATATCAGCACTGTGTATAAAACGTTTACTCTGCGATATCAGCACTGTGTATAAAATGTTTATTCTGCGATATCAGCACTGTGTATCAAACGTTTACTCTGCGATATCAGCACGGTGTATAAAACGTTTACTCTGCGATATCAGCACTGTGTATAAAACGTTTATTCTGCGATATCAGCACTGTGTATAAAACGTTTATTCTGCAATATCAGCACTGTGTATAAAACGTTTATTCTGCGATATCAACACTGTGTATAAAACGTTTATTCTGCGATATCAACACTGTGTATAAAACGTTTATTCTGCGATATCAGCACTGTGTATAAAACGTTTATTCTGCGATATCAGCACTGTAAAATGAGCTTTGTATCAGGTGGAGAAACTCCCATGAGATCTCGGTAAGAAAGGGAAAGGGGTCACGTCTGTCTATAGCTCGTATGGGTTATTACTCCAACTGGTATCTGGACTCTGGGTCCACAGCACTTAGGTCGACACCCATTGGTTGACAGTGACTAGGTCGATAACAGAAATGGGTCAAAGCGACCATTATGTTGACATGGAAAAAGGTCAACATGAGTTTCTCTAACGTCCTAAGTGGATGCTGGGGACTCCGTAAGGACCATGGGGAATAGCGGCTCCGCAGGAGACTGGGCACAAAAGTAAAAGCTTTAGGACTACCTGGTGTGCACTGGCTCCTCCCCCTATGACCCTCCTCCAAGCCTCAGTTAGATTTTTGTGCCCGAACGAGAAGGGTGCACACTAGGTGGCTCTCCTGAGCTGCTTAGTGAAAAGTTTAGTTTTAGGTTTTTTATTTTCAGTGAGACCTGCTGGCAACAGGCTCACTGCACCGAGGGACTAAGGGGAGAAGAAGCGAACTCACCTGCGTGCAGAGTGGATTGGGCTTCTTAGGCTACCGGACATTAGCTCCAGAGGGACGATCACAGGCCCAGCCATGGATGGGTCCCAGAGCCGCGCCGCCGGCCCCCTTACAGAGCCAGAAGACTGAAGAGGTCCGGGAAATCGGCGGCAGAAGACGTCCTGTCTTCAATAAGGTAGCGCACAGCACCGCAGCTGTGCGCCATTGCTCTCAGCACACTTCACACTCCGGTCACTGAGGGTGCAGGGCGCTGGGGGGGGGCGCCCTGAGACACAATAAAATCACCTTAGATGGCTAAAAATACATCACATATAGCTCCTGGGCTATATGGATGCATTTAACTCCTGCCAGTTTTTCCTTAAAAAAGCGGGAGAAAGGCCGCCGAGAAGGGGGCGGAGCCTATCTCCTCAGCACACAAGCGCCATTTTCCCTCACAGCTCCGTTGGAGGGAAGCTCCCTGACTCTCCCCTGCAGTCCTGCACTACAGAAACAGGGTAAAACAAGAGAGGGGGGGGGGGCACTAAATTTGGCAGATTAATAATACAGCAGCTATATAAGGGAAAAACACTTATATAAGGTTATCCCTGTATATATATAGCGCTCTGGTGTGTGCTGGCAAACTCTCCCTCTGTCTCCCCAAAGGGCTAGTGGGGTCCTGTCCTCTATCAGAGCATTCCCTGTGTGTGTGCTGTGTGTCTGTACGTTGTGTCGACATGTATGAGGAGGAAAATGGTATGGAGGCGGAGCAATTGCCTGTAATAGTGATGTCGCCCCCTAGGGAGTCGACACCTGACTGGATGGTCGTATGGAAGGAATTACGTGATAGCGTCAGCACTTTACAAAAGACTGTTGACGACATGAGACAGCCGGAAAAACAGTTAATACCTGTCCAGGCGTCTCAAACACCGTCAGGGGCTCTAAAGCGCCCGTTACCTCAGATGGTCGACACAGACACGGACACTGACTCCAGTGTCGACGGTGAGGAAACAAACGTATTTTCCAGTAGGGCCACACGTTACATGATCACGGCAATGAAGGAGGTTTTGAACATTTCTGATACTACAAGTACCACAAAAAAGGGTATTATGTGGGGTGTGAAAAAACTACCCGTAGTTTTTCCTGAATCAGATGAATTAAATGAGGTGTGTGATGAAGCGTGGGTTTCCCCCGATAAAAAACTGCTAATTTCTAAAAAATTATTGGCATTATACCCTTTCCCGCCAGAGGTTAGGGCGCATTGGGAAACACCCCCTAGGGTAGATAAGGCGCTCACACGCTTATCAAAACAAGTGGCGTTACCGTCTCCGGATACGGCCGCCCTCAAGGAGCCAGCTGATAGAAAGCTGGAAAATATCCTAAAAAGTATATACACACATACTGGTGTTATACTGAGACCAGCAATCGCCTCAGCCTGGATGTGCAGTGCTGGGGTGGCTTGGTCGGATTCCCTGACTGAAAATATTGATACCCTGGACAGGGACAGTATATTATTGACTATAGAGCATTTAAAGGATGCATTTCTATATATGCGAGATGCACAGAGGGATATTTGCACTCTGGCATCAAGAGTAAGTGCGCTGTCCATTTCTGCCAGAAGAGGGTTATGGACGCGACAGTGGTCAGGTGATGCGGATTCCAAACGGCATATGGAAGTATTGCCGTATAAAGGGGAGGAGTTATTTGGGGTCGGTCTATCGGACCTGGTGGCTACGGCAACGGCTGGGAAATCCACCTTTTTACCCCAGGTCACCTCTCAGCAGAAAAAGACACCGTCTTTTCAGGCTCAATCCTTTCGTCCCCATAAGGGCAAGCGGGCAAAAGGCCACTCATATCTGCCCCGGGGCAGAGGAAGGGGAAAAAGACTGCAGCAGGCAGCCTCTTCCCAGGAACAGAAGCCCTCCCCCGCTTCTGCCAAGTCCTCAGCATGACGCTGGGGCCTTACAAGCGGACTCAGGTACGGTGGGGGGTCGTCTCAAGAATTTCAGCGCGCAGTGGGCTCACTCGCAAGTGGACCCCTGGATCCTGCAGGTAGTATCTCAGGGGTACAAATTGGAATTCGAGACGTCTCCCCCTCGCCGGTTCCTGAAGTCTGCTTTACCAATGTCTCCCTCCGACAGGGAGGCGGTATTGGAAGCCATTCACAAGCTGTATTCCCAGCAGGTGATAATCAAGGTACCCCTCCTACAACAGGGAAAGGGGTATTATTCCACGCTGTTTGTGGTACCGAAAAAGGACGGCTCGGTGAGACCTATTTTAAAATCTGAAATCCTTGAACACTTACATACAAAGGTTCAAATTCAAGATGGAGTCACTCAGAGCAGTGATAGCGAACCTGGAAGAAGGGGACTATATGGTGTCTCTGGACATCAAGGATGCTTACCTCCATGTCCCAATTTGCCCTTCTCACCAAGGGTACCTCAGGTTTGTGGTACAGAACTGTCACTATCAGTTTCAGACGCTGCCGTTTGGATTGTCCACGGCACCCCGGGTCTTTACCAAGGTAATGGCCGAAATGATGATTCTTCTTCGAAGAAAAGGCGTCTTAATTATCCCTTACTTGGACGATCTCCTGATAAGGGCAAGGTCCAGGGAACAGTTAGAGGTCGGAGTAGCACTATCTCAAGTAGTGCTACGACAGCACGGGTGGATTCTAAATATTCCAAAATCGCAGCTGATTCCGACGACGCGTCTGCTGTTCCTAGGGATGATTCTGGACACAGTCCAGAAAAAGGTGTTTCTCCCGGAGGAGAAAGCCAGGGAGTTATCCGAGCTAGTCAGGAACCTCCTAAAACCAGGCCAAGTGTCAGTGCATCAATGCACAAGGGTCCTGGGAAAAATGGTGGCTTCTTACGAAGCGATTCCATTCGGCAGATTCCACGCAAGAACTTTTCAGTGGGATCTGCTGGACAAATGGTCCGGATCGCATCTTCAGATGCATCAGCGGATAACCCTGTCTCCAAGGACAAGGGTGTCTCTCCTGTGGTGGTTGCAGAGTGCTCATCTTCTAGAGGGCCGCAGATTCGGCATTCAGGACTGGGTCCTGGTGACCACGGATGCCAGCCTGAGAGGCTGGGGAGCAGTCACACAGGGAAGAAATTTCCAGGGCTTGTGGTCAAGTCTGGAGACATCACTTCACATAAATATCCTGGAGCTAAGAGCCATCTACAATGCTCTGAGCCTAGCAAGACCTCTGCTTCAAGGTCAGCCGGTGCTGATCCAGTCGGACAACATCACGGCAGTCGCCCACGTAAACGGACAGGGCGGCACAAGAAGCAGGAGGGCAATGACAGAAGTTGCAAGGATTCTTCGCTGGGCAGAAAATCATGTGATAGCACTGTCAGCAGTGTTCATTCCGGGTGTGGACAACTGGGAAGCAGACTTCCTCAGCAGACACGACCTCCACCCGGGGGAGTGGGGACTTCACCCAGAAGTCTTCCACATGATTGTGAACCGTTGGGAAAAACCAAAGGTGGACATGATGGCGTCCCGCCTCAACAAAAAACTAGACAGATATTGCGCCAGGTCAAGGGACCCTCAGGCAATAGCTGTGGACGCTCTGGTAACACCATGGGTGTACCAGTCAGTGTATGTGTTCCCTCCTCTGCCTCTCATACCCAAGGTACTGAGGATCATAAGAAGGAGAGGAGTAAGGACTATACTCGTGGCTCCGGATTGGCCAAGAAGGACTTGGTACCCGGAACTTCAAGAGATGCTCACAGAGGACCCGTGGCCTCTACCTCTAAGAAAGGACCTGCTCCAGCAGGGACCCTGTCTCTTCCAAGACTTACCGCGGCTGCGTTTGACG